>NW_006238923.1:10167579-10559842 GCF_000375325.1 Capsella rubella
TTTATTAAGTGTTTCAGGTTCGTGGGTTATTCAAGTTAATTCAAGTGAGGCCCATTTGTTCTTTAAGCCCATGATGTTGTGAAGTGTATTTAGGAGGGAAAAGCTAGGGCTACGACCTAGTCGTGGAAGTTGAAAAGTTTCAAGATTGATCATTGTTCTTTTCTCTCTCAAGTCCACGATTTCAAAACCCTAAGCCAAGTTTGATCAGAATCATGAGGTCCATCTTCAGTGGCATTCAGAAGCTCGTGTCGAGTCAGTCGCCAGAAGCCGATACATCTCTGCCGGAACAACCGTCGCCGCCGAAAGAAGATCAAGTCACCGATCCGCAGAGATCTGAGTCGCCCGCGCCGAATACCCAGCTGGTTCCGTATACAGTTATCTTCCCTGAATCGGAGACCCAAGAAATAGAGCCGCTTGCTATTTCCAATTCTCCGGTGGATGTTGATGGGGATTGCGACTCTTCAGCTCACCCTCGGGTTTCACAGCCGACTGATGCGAATGAACCGGTTCGCAACCCGCAGATTGAAGAGCTCTCGGATGATTCCGACTCGATTCAACTAACCGGAACCACGGGACCGTCTATTTCGTCCCGGATGATGAAACGCAAGAAGTCGATTGCGATGCCTTCTGAGCAGAAGAAGAAGCGACAGGCAACCCGAGGAAAAGGAGCGGCTGTCAAAAACGAGCATTCATTGGAGTTTGATCAAACTCGGTTCGGGTCTGCTGTTGCGTTTCAGAGGTACGGTTCTTTGAATTCCCGGAAATTGCATGCTGAATTGAACATCACCTTTGGTGAAATTGATGAGGTTAGGGATCTGATTTATGCTGCGGGGTTGCTTAGAACTGTTTCTGAGAGCAAGCCTTTTGATCCTCAAGTTGTGTATGAATTTTGGGCGAATCTGCCAACTGTTGAGCCAGAGACAGATTCCGCAGAAGTGCTGGTCCGGAATTGGGTGTATGAGTTTAGTCCTGACAGGATTAATGCGTTGTTTGGACTGCCAGCTGTGGATGAGCGCACAGAACAACGGCATATGGCTGAAGTGATTACCTCCGACATAGCTCTCTTTGTGTCTGGAGGTAAAGCCAAGGTCTTCAAGCAGTTCCAACTGTCTAAGGTTGAGGACAACAACACGAAAGATCTTCTCAAGATCTGTTGTACCAACTGGCTGCCTACTACTAATGATGGGTATGTCACTCCTGACAGAGCCAAATTGGTCTACAAGGTGATGCATCAGAAGCCGTTTGATTTTGGGAGGATGGTCTTTAAGCTGATCATCAACATGGGTCTAACCCCTGTCTCAAAGTTGTGCCTGCCGTTTCCCAGTTTGATTTATCACCTGATTCAGTCACAACACCCTGTGCATCCGGATGTATCTCAGCCAGTGCCAAAGTCCAACAAGAAGGGCAAAGCGAAGAGAGGACAGACGGCTGAGGTTCCAGTGTGCTCTTCAGATGATCGCAAGGCTTTGCGTCGTGCAATTCAGATCATGCAGCGTATCATCGATGCAGGTAAGTGTTTCTTCTTTCAATCTGTCATTCATGTGATCCATAAGTTACTTGTTTTTTACTTAGTTGTGCAAACAAGCAGGGGGAGATGATTCTGATTCTGATGATCATAGGACTGGTTGATTTGTGGGGGAGCATTTGTCCTGGGGGAGCAGTTGCTGTTGTTGCTGTTTGTTTTTGGTTGTTAGCAACAATGTATTTTTATTACAGAACCTTGTTTCGTTAGCTTTTAGCTTTTGGGTCTGTAATATGTTTAAACATGGCTTTTTAGGATTTCTTATTTTGGGATTTGTGCTAGTTATATTGCTAGATGTTTTCCTTGTTGCTGTGTTTTGGTGTTGTCTCTCTGTGACTTTCAGGTTTATCACAAAGGATGCTTGATTATCAAACTAAGTCAAAAAGGGGGAGATTGAAGATGCAGTTCCAGAACAGCTTGCTGTGAAGATCAGGAAGCCGCATCTGTTCAGACGCCTGAGACCACATCAGACGCCTGGGATCACATCAGACACTTGAAGTTGCTGACATGGAGTCGTGAGATGACGTGGCAAAGCTTAAGTGGATGGAGTGACGTGCTAAGGAAGATTTCTTGCTTGACAGCAAAGATAGAGACGAATTGCGTGTGAAAATATGGTGAATATTCTTCACATCAAATAAGGAAAGGATAAGCTTGACAAGCAAGTATATTCCGTTTCCGTGAGATCCTCGAAGATCCTAGGGTTAGGGTTTCGAGTAGTGAGTATAAATAGTCTAGGGTTTGGCCACGAGCCATTTTGAACACTTTAGACTCTTTGTACGTGATTATATACTTCGAAGCTAGCAAAACAAAAAGCTGAGAAGGTGAGTGTTTGTTTTCTCTTGGGACTACACGGGTGTAGGAGAGATAGGTTTAGTGCTCGTTCTTTAGTCGGGTTCAATTCTATTGGTAGGAATAGATTGAGTAAGAGCCGAGACAAAATTGTATCCTAGGAAAAGATAAATTTTGTTAATAAAGATCGAAGGAAAAAGCGTTTGCTTGGCGCGTTCTAAGTTTAACTGTCTGTGCGTTTCTCTATACATTTTCAATATTTCCTTAAGGGGGTTTTTGGGTCCTTGGTGACTAGAGAGTAGAGTATATTGACTAGTAAAAAATTTAACAGAGGTTCATCCGTTGATGAAATTCTCGTCGTTGTTGTTCGTTCTGTGGTTAAAAAGATTTATCATGTTACCAGAACCTTTGACGTTGGCAGTTGGCGTACCCGGAGAGACCTTTTACCCATTGCTCTCACGTAGGTCCGCAGTTCAACAACCATATTTTGACTAGAGAGGTATTATTTAATGCCATTTAAGACCTTTAAAGAGACTAATCGCTGTGGGAAAACTTGAATTCTTATCTCCAACTTCAAAACCCAAGAGGAATTTTCAAACACTAGGAAACTTATTACAGGTTTGTATGATTAATATTTTGGAGTAGTTGAAAACTTTAAAACCACTTTGTCCTATATTCTGAATCTTTTTTTCTAATAGAAACAAGTTGAGAAGAGAGTATCGAAACTTTATACAGCAATCTGTTTCTATATCATTTGTAGAACCAATAAAGTTTATAGAGATTTGGTTAAATGATCATCAAGTTACTCGTTTGTGTCCTTGGATGCCATCTAAGTCAATATCATGGAAGAGAAATCGATGTAACAATTCAAGTTTGACAAACATTCGTATAGATGTGTTTTTGGATATATAATAGTAAGGTTTCAAACAACTGTAATGATATAACTATTAAAATAACTTCACAAACCTTTTTTCTCCAATTAGGGGCAAGGCAATGCGCATAGCTTTTGATATTACAATGACGAGGAAGAGAACTCTATTGTGGAGTTTAAGATCATGGATTCTGGGTATAATGGGTAGAGATTAGAACCAGAAGCAGAGGATTTCACTGTTGTCGTTTGATGATCGGTCACACCAAACTTGCTCGAGCTACCATGTGTATCAATGTCCTTCAACTTTGAGATGCTCCAGTTTGGTCCATATAAACCAGGACCTGACATAACCTGGGGTATCTCCATCTCTCCCTCTAGCATTTGCACAACCTCTGACATTGTTGGTCTTAAGGAAGGAGATGAGTTTATGCAAACTAGAGCAACTTTGATCATTCTTGCTGCTTCATTGTTGTTGAATTCACCTTTGAGCATTGCATCTACGATGTCCATTATGTCCCCTGTCTGTTGCAGCGTCAGCGCCTGAGTTTTGATGTAAAAACCAGTTTCAGTAAACTTATGGAAACAGATCATGGATTGAATGGGTTCAAGAGAGAAAAATCTCCACGGTTACCCAATTGATAAGCGAGACGTTTCCCTGCTGTTTCGTATTACTCTTTCCACTAACAATTTCCATTGCCACAACCCCGAAGCTGTAAACGTCTGCTTTCTCTGTTAGTTGACCCCATAATGCATATTCTGGAGCCATATAACCACTGCAGCAATATTAGAGAAACTAAGAATGACACGTTTCTGCAGCCATGATTGCGGTTTTCGTTATATGTTCTATACTTACATGGTTCCTGCAATTTTGGTGCTAATGTGACTGTGTTCTGCTTCATGGAGCCTAGCCAATCCAAAGTCAGATATCTTTGCATTAAGGTCGGCGTCTAGAAGCACATTAGTTGTTTTTATGTCACGATGAACCATCCTCATCGCCGATCCTTCGTGGAGGAAAGCAAGCCCTCTTGCGATTCCAAGACAGATTTTTTGTCTTGCTGCCCAGTCCAGTTTTAAGGAACCCTTTTCTGGCAATGAAATACACCAAAGAGATATTACATCACATAACATATATGTGCACATGAATTAGACTTAAAATGTCTTGAAAAGTTGGGTCACTTTAAATTACCAAACAGCGGAAGAGCAAGGGAGTTATTTTCCATGTACTCATACACTAGCAGCAAGTGATCTTTCTCGACACAACATCCATAAAGTTTGACAAGGTTTGGATGATTTAGACCTGAAATCATGCCTATCTCATTGACAAATTCACGGTTTCCTTGACATGATTTAGAAGAAAGCTGCTTGACTGCTATGATAGTTCCATCTGACAGCTCTCCCTGCATGATGTTTCTCATATCAGAAACCCAAAACAACACTATTCTTCTCAAGTATCTATCTACATTTTGGAAAAATTTGGCATCTTACTTTGAATACGGATCCGAAACCTCCTTCTCCAAGTTTGTTGGCTTCATCAAAATTATTTGTTGCAGCTTGCAGTTGCCTCCAAGTAAAGCAAAGCGTTTGCAGACCTTGCGCTCTCAGTTCTAAGTGATCATTGTGTTCACAAGAGAAAATCATTACTAATGGCTAAAACTGTTGGATTACCTTCTTGGAATCCCTTTATATACTGGAACTCTGTTTACCTCGTTCTATTATGTTCTTGTCTCCTCTGCTTCTTTTCCATGCATATATTCCCATAGCTGAGAGAATAACTGTTACTGAAGCAATAGTGACCCCAACAATTAAGGGATACTTAGTATGATGTTCTGTGTTCTCCGCTGCAAATGAGACAATAAAAGTGTTAATGCTAATATACATGATAGATCATATATTCTCGAAGAAAGAAGTTTTTTTTTTTTTTTATCTTTGGACCTCCACATCTTGGCTCCAGACCTAAAAGTTTTAGACATGAAAACTAGCGTTAGGCGTCAAAAAGACGGAGGTAATAGTTTGAAGTTATGGCCATTTGAGTCTTAGGAGTGAAATAAGTCAATGTGAAGAAAGCAACGAGCAGAGGAGAAAAGGACACTTACTGTGACATAAGGAGATAGCAGAGATAAGAGGACCATAGTTTCCTCTTTGGGGAATGAGAGTTGTCCCTTTCCCCGCCCAATACAACCGAATCTCTAACATATGATCGCTCACATTCACGGCTTTCTTTTCTTTCATAATAGGTTTAAGAGCTCCATTAGCCTCCTCTTTGATGTTAAAGTCCCTCAAGAACAGTTCTCCCTGACAGGAAAGCAAAAAGGACAAAAGCAAATGGATTTCAATCTTTAGTAAGTAAAAAACAAACAAACTATTCAGTACTAAATATATGCGTCTCTCCAAACGCTTTACCTGAACATAGACATCAAATATGCGTCTGCCGAGACGCTTGTATAGTTCTTCATCATAAAACTGAATCTCCATGAAATGGAGTTTCACATCGTAGGCTCCATTTTCCAAGCAAAACGCGTAATAAACAAGAGAAAGAGAAGAGCGACGTGCAGTCTTATAAATATCAGGAGAATCTCCAGATAAACTAGTTGAAAGGATGTACTGATCCTCACTATCACCTTCATTATCATCCGTAAATACACCTGTGTTACTGATTCCCCAGTTTTTGAAGTGCTGATTTGTTGCAGCACTGAGTTTGTAGTTATCAGCTTGATATGTGATTTTACTATGCTGAGAAGAGTTTGTAATCACTATGTTGTCTCCACCACAGTTTATATGCAGGAACCGCTGATCTGCAACCCATGATTTATCACCATTAACTAAAAGAGAGACTTAACAAGCTAAGCAATAAGCATGATGTACTTACAATTCGTGCAGTTTACTGAACCAGCACATGGGAGAAGCTCAGTTCTGTATTATAAGACTACCAGAATAATTAGGCACCATTTTAAGGAGCTTTAAACCATATTTATTGCTTATTTAATTATAGCCAGAATTATTTCTTAGTTTTATATATTCTTGTTGCTTAATTGTTCCAAGATAAAGCAGAAGAATGTACTTACAAATTTGTCTTCAAATATGAGCTCTGGTATGTGTTAATGTTACTGATTCAAAAGAAAATGAAAATAGAAACTTCAACATGAGCAGCTTGTGTCATATCTACCATTACCAAGAATGCATGTTCTTACGTACCTCTTATCCTTGCAGCTAGACGACCATGAGAAGTTGTTGTAAGAGAGATCACTGTGAGAAATAACCAAATTAGTTGACCATAAATATCTCAAGTGATATATATATAGACGAGGGAAAGCTTAAACGTACATATTAGATTTGTCATTGAGAAAAATACTAGATTCAACGTCTCCATAAAGCTCATTTCCTGTCAAATAGCTGAAAGAACATGTGATCATGATCACTGAAAGGTTTCAAGCTCGGTTGACAATTTTAATCCCAGATAGTAGCACTTACGTATATATTGGTGTGTTTCGTACTCCATGAATTTCACCAGTCAACTTGTTAAACGATAAATCACTGCAGCAAACGATATATGTACATATACATAATTAAAAACAAACAAACAAAAACTGGTATGGGGTATATATGGACTACTGTATATCTATATGTTTGCATAAGTTAATCTATAGATAGATAGAACCTCTTATATTGATCATATCACTCTCACAAACACTTATTTTGTTTTTCCAATGATGTTTAGTTATGTGCTTGCTTATGGTAAGCAGCTTACCCATGAGTCCATGACGATCTATATACGCCATATAATTAAGTAATGGTGACCAGTAAATATATAAGCATAGAAATGAACAATTTCATGAGCATACACAACTAAAGTCTTCAGGAGTATATTAAACTAGCTAGTTCTGACAAGTTTCAAGCTTACAAACTAAATCTTTTCACTTATGACCAGCAAGAACTTACAAATTAAAGTCCTTGACAAAAAAAATAAAAAACTTACAGAGTCCTTAGCTCTGGCTTACTCCAAATGTAAGAAGGAATCAAACCATACAAACTCACATTCCTCAAAGTTCTGGAACAAGGACAGAGATTTTTGTGAGAAATTTTCAAATAGACTAGAATCAAGCCTTCAGAGAAAAGAAAAAAGATCATTGGAAAACAAATACAGGGTTTTGATGGCGTTGCTGGTTATATTTGGAAAATAGTTTATCCCAGTCGTGCCAGTAATAATCCTGCATATGAATATTTCATTTAAATCATTAGTCTTAATTCAACTCCATGTCATTATTGCTACTAACTATTAAAGGTAGTAAAATTACAGTTTCTTAAGTTTTGTTAGGCGGCCAACTGCAGGAATAGGTCCTTTTAGTCCACTTGCGGATATATGTCTGTTGATCATAAACGAAACAAGTTAGGCGGTGCAGAAACACAAACTACTGTATAAGAGAAATTGCAATAATTGGTGAAGGACAAGCGTACAGCTCTCGAAGCTCGAACCAGTTGCCAATATATCCCGGGATGATGCCAGTAAAGTTATTGTCACTTATCCTACTGCATAACGAATATAAACAACTAGTTTAGAGTTTTATGAAACTAATTTTGTTGGACTACTTTATAGGCTTTCTCTACTATCAATTCATATAGCGAGGTAAAGCATTTTTGCATGTATCAAATCAATTCACAGCCAAACAATCCATACTCTGAAGAAACAAAGCATATCTAAAATTAATCAAGGACGAAATCTGACTCTAAATGCCAATAAGAAACTTGTTCTTGGAAGCTGCCAGCAAAATGTATCAATGTCTTCAAGAACTTCAAGAATTTACTAATATTTAAGTCTAGTTACGAAGACAAAAAAATATAAAATATTTTGAAACTTTTATTTTCCAAAGTAGAGAAACAACTTACAAATCCTTGAGGTTAATCAGTTTAGCAAAGGAGTCAGGCAAGCTTCCTGTAAACCGATTGGAACCAAGTTGCCTGCAAAAGCCAGTTTGAGAAAATGT
This sequence comes from Capsella rubella, assembly GCF_000375325.1. NCBI lineage: Eukaryota > Viridiplantae > Streptophyta > Magnoliopsida > Brassicales > Brassicaceae > Capsella > Capsella rubella. The sequence goes on from NW_006238923.1 coordinate 10,175,741, forward strand.
CAATATCAAAAAGACCGTTGTTTTTGATTTCCAAAATTGGTTAAGATGTAAAGGGTCTTACAATTTTTCTAGTTTTGTCATGTTACCAAGCTCATCAGGAATAGGACCAGAGAACTGGTTTGCTTCAATCCCTCTGGAAAAAAGTAATGCAATATAAGATGTAATTAAAAGGCACATAACCACAACTGGTCAAGAAACAAATCTGAGACGTACAAAGATGTCAGATTCTTGAAGTTTTGTAATCCAGGTGGTAACTTCCCAGACAAGTTATTCGCGCAGACCGAGCTGCAAGACAAATCAAACGTTACGTGCAGATCATGAGGATGAAGCATCAGAGAAAGAGAGGGAGAGCTAACATAGTAGTGAGGTGTGGCATTGAAGCCCACTCCATAGGGATAGAGCCAGAGAGGTAGTTTCGGCACAATTCACTGCAAAGAAAGTGCAAAAGCAAGCTTGGTCATGCTTCTCTTTGGTGATTCTCTCGCTACAAGATTTGTTAATTTCAAATTTTTATACTTAAAAGCATTCAGAAACGACGAGAATCTCTAACAGTAAAAGAAAACAGAGCCTTTACAGGTTTGATTTATAATCACTTTTCACTTTTTATTTACGGAAGCCTATTATTATAACATTACACTTCAACTATTTTTTGTAATCCTTAAAGATGTTATTCTAAATAATGCAAAACGTCCAATTTATGTTAAATAGTGCAGTAGTGTTTTATTGGTTAAACTCACATCCTTTGGAGATATCGAAGGTCGGCCAACTCAGGTGGTAATATCCCTGGAAGGCTAAGGGTCTTGAGGTCTCTGTTCTCGCTCAAATTAATGCAGCCAGATAAATATAATTTACTAGGATTTTTGTTTTTTTTAATAACAAGAAAATTAAAGTACTAATGAAGAGAAGACAGAACGATTTTAAAAAACACTCACATGCTTGTTATATGACATGTATCGTTGTTGTATAAGCTACAATCACAACCAATGGCGTTTTTCATCTTCGGATTCGAAACACTAGTGACTTGTTGCATCATAGTTAAGGTTCCTAAACTGCATGGGTCTCCATTCCTTAGGTTAAATTCCTTGATTCCAAGTGTAGTAGCAATCTTCTCTAGCGTATTTACTGCATGTAACCAAATACAAAACATATAGAATTTGGATTTAGACCATGCATGCATGATTTATAAAAAAACAAATTAAGCTTAAAATGGCGCGATTACATACATTCATCTGGGTGGAGAGTTGATAAAACAGATGTTGGGATTGCAAAGAAGATTGTGATGATGGTAAAGAAGAGAAGAAGAACAGAGAAGCCGATCAACATATTTAAAAGAGCTATATTTTGATTCAATGTTATGTCATTAGAAAGGGACTCAATAGTTATATAGTGCATGGAAAGATTAAATGTCACGGATGAACTATTCCGTTTACAGGAGCAAATCAACATGACTAGGTCAAATTGGATGTACGAAAGATGGAACTAAACAAGATCAACTGAATGGTTTTGATCCTATACTAATCATACTAAAAACACCATTTAAGCTAGCAAGTGTGTTTTGGGTTTAGTTGAAATTTTTTGGGTCTTCCAAAAAGTGTGCGTTTTGAGCCTCCTAGCTAGACTCGTACTTAGTTTTCATTTTCTTAAATATGAATATTTTATTTTTCCTTTGATTTTAGGGATAACCGATAAGGTCGTCGAGTACTGATTAAATAGTAGAGATATATAATTGGCCAAAATCAATGTTGATGTTGAAGTTCATATTAATACGTGATGTTTCTTGTCCCCTAAAGTTGTCGAGGACGACTACGTTAACACTGTGGACGAAGACGAACTATTCTCGATCCTCTAGTAAATTATTTAGAACTTGACTCTATACATGACCAGTTCATCCCACTCCCGGTCGTTCAACTTACCGTAATTACTGGCAACCAAAACGGTAACTGATGACAATAAATTGTAAAACGGTGACAGCCTATGACGCACGCAACAAATCTTGTCCGTTGTAAGTTATATTGCATGCTATTTAAAAAAAAAAAATTGATGGGTTAAAGGATTCATATGACAAAATAATTGTTACAATATATTGCAAGATTTCATATGATTAACGACCATAGAAAAAACATTACTATAATATAGGTGGGAAATCTAATTAATGATAGAAGGACCACATGTAGTTTAACAATTTGAAGTAGTGCTCGCGTCGTGTCATTCGGGTTTGAATCTATCGTGTGGAGTTATATAAACGATCGACGACAAAAGAAAAAAACATGCAAAGAAAAAAATATTAAAGACTCTATTTTTTCTAAGTAAACGCAAGGCAATAAAGGCATTAATTGACAAATTTTTTTTGTTATAAAGTGCAAGTCAATATTTTAATAAATATTTTGGTTGACAAAAAAATATAAATAAAGTGCAAGTCAATGGCACATGCATGGAGCTTCTTAAGATTTTTTTTTTATTATTGCAATAAAAAATGAAATGGTCTAAATTAAATTACGAGTCACTCCAATTACAGCATGAACGATGGGCGCTAGCCCTAGTGTCATACTTCTATCGAGCACATGCACAATGTTATAGACCACAAGAAGAACACTAGTGTAGAGATAATTATAAGACGGTTCACTCTACTGTGAGTACTGTCTACTGTCTAGCGATAACAATGTACTCGGAACTGAGTTAGTTACACATCATAAGCATAAATTCAGAGGATGACATTAATCGACAGGACATAATCAGAAGACAAAAACGATAGCTTGAAACGCAAGTCATTTTAAGGTACACTCCAGGGTCTGATCATATCACTCGTTTTATCTTAGTCTCTCCTTCAAGCATTTTTACAACTTCGTAATTTTACGCTTGGATAATGGATGGTGGGTATAATGGGTAGAGATCAGAACCGGAAACAGATGATTTTGTTGTCCTTGTTATTTGATCCGTGAGACCAGATGTGCTGGAGCTACCATCTGTATCAATAATGTTCTTCAGCTTTGAGCACCAGTTTTGTCCATATAAACCAGGATCTGACACAACCGGTGTTATCTCCAACGCCCCCTCGAGCATTAGCACTGCCTCTGACATTGTTGGTCTCAATGAAGGAGATGAATTTGTGCAAACAAGAGCCATATTGATCATCCTCACAGCTTCTTTGCTGTTGAAATTACCTTCCAGCATTGGATCCACAATCTCCAATATGTCCCCTCTCTGTTGCAGCGTCAGCGCCTGAGATTACATGTAAAAACAGGTTTTTTACTAAACTTTATAAATTGCATATCTAGGGTGATATAAAGAGAAATAAAAACTCCATGTTTAACTGTGTTTACCCAATCCATAAGGGAGACATGATCAACCATTCCTTTATGTTTTGTATTACTCTTCCCACTAACAATTTCCATTGCCACAACCCCAAAGCTGTACACGTCTGCTTTTTCTGTTAATTGTCCCCATAATACATATTCTGGAGCCATATATCCCCTGTATTATAAGACAAACAAAGACTTGAGTTAATTTCATTCTGGTTTTTAAATTTTATACAATTATTACACTTACATGGTTCCTGCAACTTTGGTGTTAATGTGAGTGTGTTCTTCTTCATGAAGCCTAGCCAATCCAAAGTCGGATATCTTTGCATTGAGGTCGGCATCTAGAAGCACGTTACTTGTTTTTATGTCACGGTGAACCATCCTGATCATTGATCCTTCGTGAAGGAATTCAAGTCCTCTTGCTATTCCAACACATATTTTTTGTCTAGTTGCCCAGTCCAATTTCAAAGAGTTTTCACCTGGCAATGGATGTAAATCAAAAAGAAATCATATCACTCAACCTATGATTTTTAATTAGACTCAAAACGAAATAAAAAATGAAGGCTGAATATGAGTTTAAATTACCACACAACACAAGGGCAAGAGAGTTGTTTTCCATGTACTCATACACGAGCATCAATTGGTTCTTCTCAACACAGCAACCATAAAGCTTGACAAGGTTTGGATGATTCAGACCTGAGATCATTCCTATCTCATTTACAAATTCGCGGTTTCCTTGGCTTGAGGTGGAAGAAAGCTGCTTAACTGCTATGATGGTTCCATCAGACAGCTCTCCCTGCAGTTAGTTTCTCATATCAGTAATCTACGAAAGCCGTTTTCTCACGTGCCTAAGTATGTGAAGAATTTGGTATCTGATTTAGTATACTTTGAAAACAGATCCGAAACCTCCTTCTCCGAGTTTGTTGGCTTGGTCAAAATTGTTCGTTGCAGCTTGCAGTTGTTTCCAAGTAAAGCAAGCCGTTTGCAGACCCTGGGCTCTCAGTTCTATGATTTCAGGTTCTCAAAATCATTAATCATGCTATATGCATATGTACGAGGAATGGATTCATATACTTTTTGAACTTCCATACCTATTTCCCTCGCTTTCTTGTCTCCTCTGCATCTTTTTTGAGTATATAATCCCAAACCCAAGAGGGTAATTGCTACAAAGGCTCCCGTGACACCGAAAATTATGGGATAATTAGTGTGTAGCTTTGTTTTTTCCGCTGTAAATGAGAAATTATAAGTAAAATTAAACACCAGGCTACAGAAAATAACTTTAACAAAGTAGTTTTGTTTTGTCTATGGACCTCCACATTTTGGCCCGAGACCTGAAATTTTTAAAAGATGAAAATTATGATCAGGTGGCAGGAATGATAGTAGTAAATGAAAGGAAAGCACAAAAAGTAATACTTGAGAGCGAAACAGCTTGAAGACACAAGGGTACTTAGTACTTACTGTGATGACACAAGGAGATGGCAGATATAAGAGGACCATAATATCCTCTGTTTGGAATAAAGGTTGTTCCTTTCCCCGCCCAATACAGCCGAATCTCTAACAAATGATCGGTCACATTAACAGCTTTTTTTTCTTTCACAACTGGCTTTAGAGTCCCATTAGCCTCCTCTTTGATGTTAAAATCCTTCAAGAACAATTCTCCCTAACATCCGAGAAAAAGACATATGAAATAAACCTAACTCTTCAATGCCATTAATTTTTTCAAGGATATGATTAAGAAAAACAGTTATATAAAGTAAGCTTTACCTGAACATAAATATCAAATATGCGCCAACCCGAACGACTGTATAGTTCTTCTTCTGCAAACTGAATCTCCATAAAATGGAGTTTCACATTGTAGGCTCCATTTTCTAAGCAAAACGCATAATAAACTAGCGATAGAGCAGATCGACGTGCGGTCTTATAAAGTTCAGGAGAGTCTCCAGTTGCTCTCAAACTAGTTGAAATAACGTACGTGTCATCATCGCTTTTATCATCGGTGAAGTGACCTGTGTTGCTGATTCCCCACGTCTCAAAGTGCTGGTTTGTTGCGGCATTGGTTTTATAGTTATCAGCTTGATAAGTGATTTTACCCAAGGAGTTTGTAACATTTACATTTTCTCCACCACAATTTATATGAAGTGATCGCTGATCTACAATAAACAACGTTTATCACAAATAAAGAAAATAGTAGAGGTGTCAGATTCTTAATTTTAAGGAGCTAGGGATTTTTAAAAGGGCAAGTAAACAATGAAGACAACAAACACAAAAATTAGGTCAACAAGTGTTAAATGTGTAAGTTAAACATGTCAATATGTACTTACAGTTCTTGCAGTTCATTGGACCAGCGCATGGAAGAAGCCCAGTTCTATATAACAAGACTATCATAGTACTTATTAGGCATCTAATCAGCAGAACACTTTCAAACCATCTGTAATCAACTAAGTTTAATCCATTCTTGTTGCAAGATAAATTAAAGCAGAATTCTTACTTACATATTGTTTTTCACATATGAGCTCCGGTATGTGTTAATGTTACTGAGACAACATAAACTTCAACATTAGCTGGTTATTAAGATATACGTATATGGAAGTTGTATCCTGTATACCAAGATTTCATGTTCATACCTCTTTTCCTGGCAGCTAGATGGCCATATGAATTTGTTGTAAGAAAGATCACTGTCAAGGATTCGCAAAATATAGAAAACCGACAAGAAGATTAGTTTGCATGAGGGCAAATTTTTCAAGCCATGCATGTAAACAGGGATAGGGAAGGCCGCGTCAAAGGATCAAACGTACATATTAGATTTGCTGTTGGAAAATACACCGGAGTCAATGTTTCCGGAAAGCATGTTGCCAGTCAAATAGCTGAAAGAGAACACGTACGTATCATCCAATTATAATTTTATTCTCTTTGCATGTAAAAACTTTGTCTATCTCGAGTTGTACTACTTACGTATATTTTGGTGGGTTTTTTACTCCTTGAACTTCACCAGTCAACTTGTTGAATGATAAGTCTCTGCAGCGAAGTACAGCGTATACGTATAATTAAGTATTATTTGATATGAACGTAGTTGTATAAATAATTTAGATATTCTACCAAAAACATAGATTATATAATTTCACGTAGAAGTGATAATTGTTGAGTGATGAAGGATCAACAATATATTGAAACGTTTATAAACCGAGTTTGTCATACTTGCATATTTGCTATAACAAAAATTTACTATTTCTTCTCTCTAGACTCTAGCTGTAGGGAATTTCACATACTTACTCATAAGTCTAGAACAGTCTACATTTAGACATAGAATTAATATAGCCTAATAAATTAAAGCATATAAGTATAGTCTGATTTGTTTCAGTTACAAAATCTTTTCACATTTCACAAAAAAATACTTACAGAGACTTTAGATTTGGCATGTTCCAGATGTAAGAAGGAATTGGACCAGACAAACTCACATTCCTCAAAATCCTGAAATAGGATTGGAAACACAAATTTAATTTTTCCGAGATAAAGATCAAGATGAAAAAGAGTGAGCTTAGTGGAAAATCAATACAATGTTTTGATGGCGTTGCTGGATATAATTGGAAAAGAGTTTATTCCAATTGTATCACTAATGCTCCTGCATATATGTGATATACGTTACAATATTGCTTGAAAACTATCGGTCTCATTTCAATGGCTATTTAGCTGATCTATTGAAATTAGTTAGTATTACAGTTCAGTAAGATTTTCTAGGCGGACCACTTCATCAGGGATAGGTCCTCTCAGTCCACTTGCGTATAGATGTCTATTAATCAAAACTAACACATGTTAGAATGTACAAAGAAATAAACCACAAGAGAAATTACCGCTAGTGATGAAGAACTGACAATTTTTCAAGTCGAGACCAGTTGCCAATATATCCTGGGATGATTCCAGTAAAGTTATTGTCACATATCCAACTGCAAAATTAAAAGAAAAAACTAGTTTTAGAGCTTGGCAAAACTAATGTTTTTTAAACTGGTTTATAGGTTTTCTATGCTATGATTCCACACACTCAAGTAATGGTTTATAGGTACTCCACAAAATTTTCATATATTTTTTGTCACAGAAAGGCAAATTCCACTTAGAAAGGCAAAAAAATAAAATTTTAAAAAACTTGCATTGCTTTATATGTAGATTAACAACTTACAATTCCTCAAGGTTTACAAGTCTAGCGAGAGTGCTAGGAAGACTTCCTGTCAATTGATTGGACGAAAGAAACCTTGCAAAAACCCATTTTCATCAAAAGATGAAAATTGTGTGTTTTCCCATAAAATCAAAAAATTTAGATGGCAAATATAAAAAAAATGATAATGTAAGATTATCTTACAATACTGCTAGGTTGGTCAAGTTACCAAGCTCATCAGGAATTGGACCAGAGAACTGGTTGCCTTCAAGACCACTAATTTTTTATTATTACATTACTGAGATATTAGCTCTAATTAAAAGGAACATCCAAATATATATAACCATAGATGGGGAAACAGTGTTAAAGGATGTACATGGCTTTTAGATTCTTGAAATTTTGCAACCCAACAGGTAAATTCCCAGACAAAAGATTCGCAGAGAGCGAACTGCAAGAAAATTCAACGTTACACCCACGTTATGAACAGAAAAGCATTGAAGAAAGGGAAGATGGAGCTAACATGGAAGTGAGATATGGCAATGAAGCCCACTCCATTGGGATTGAGCCTGTGAGGTAATTCCGGTATAAGTCGCTGCAAAGAAAAGCCAAATACCTTGGTTAAATATATTATTAAATCTAGTTAGACGACCTCCATCCTATAAGTTTCTAACTATAAAAATATTAAGAAAGAAAGAAAAATGAGAAATTGTTTCTAAAATCTCTTATTTTAGAACCTCATTTGTCACTAGAAACTCTTAAAGCACTTGCATATATGTGAGTGATTTTATTTTATTTTTAATAATTTATAACAGTAATTTATTTATGGAATATTTTATTCTTTAGAACTCAAAATAAAAGCTCATTGTTGTTGGTGATGCTCTTTTATGCTCTCTTCGAACAGACTCTCGCACCAAGAGTATAATAATATAAAATATATAAATGCTACAAGTTTGATTAAAGTTAGTAAAGATTTGTCTTTTGAAAAGGTAAAGTTTGAAAGAAAACAGAAACTTGACAATGTTAACAACAACACAAACATACAAAAACTTGAAAAGAGTTGGTTTAATATAATGAAATTTTAGTTAAAATATAAAAAATGGAAATCAAATTTATAAATTCTAGTTTTTGTATTTTTGAATTTTCAATGTTAACATACACTACTAATTTGATTATTTTTTTTTTGTTTTTTCTTTTCTGTTTTCAAAGATATTTTTAAAAATTATTAACACTTATGAACTTACAAACACAACCTTATTTTTGTTGTAATTTTATGCATAAAACAATCCAAGCTTTATTATTTTTCAACCATTTCTTGTTAATTTTTTGGACCTTAGTCTAATCAATGATTTGTAATATGGTTTCGGCGTGGTAAAATAACTTACATTGACCGGAGATATCGAAGCTTGGCCACCTCAGGTGGAACTTTCCCCGAAAGCGTAAAATTTCTGAGAATTCTGTATTTTCAAATTAATACAAATTAGTAAGGATTAGAGAAAAGGAATAAGAAAAAAAAAAAGAAGATTAAAGATAAAAAGATTAACACTCACAAGTCTGTAATATGACACGTCTTGTTATTGTTGAAGCTACAATCACAAACAATGGTGTTGTTCATACCCGGATTCCAAACAATACCAACTTCTTGTATGATCATTAGAGTTTTTAATCGGCAAGGATCTTCATAACTTAAGTTCAATCTCTTTATGCCAAGTGTAGTAGCTATCTCCTCAAGCGCAATTACTGCACAAATTATTGAGTACATACATGTGGAAAAGTACGAATGAGAGATGGTCATATTGATATTAGAAGAATAAATCTTTTGAGTTAATACATTCATCTGGATGCAGAGCTGGTGAAGTGGATGTTGTTGAAGTCACGATGAAGAAGCTTGTGATGATGGTGAAGAACAGAAGCAGAGCCGAGAAGACAGTCCACATTGTCGGCACAGATACTACATAGCGATTTTTGTATGAGTATTTGTTTGGGATAGTCACAATTTTTACCATCAATAGGTGAACTTAATCATTGTCATATAATAAAAGATTTTATGTATTTTTTTATAGTCAAGTCTTCTTGGGTCGTCGGCTACTGTATAGCTGCATATCGGACAAACGAAGTTACGCTGACGTGATAGGTTCATGAATACTTTGATATTCTATGTCCTTTAGTTAATAAATTTTTTACAAACTCAATTATTTATGCACTCACACACAAGTATCCGTGATATTGTTTTAAAAGATGGATAAATATTTGATGTCAAAAAAATAAAAGATGGTTAAATATTTTTACCGGTCGTAAAGAATGTGGTTAAGGAAAAGACGGTTAAATTGGTAACAAGTAGTAAGACATTATTGTAAAACAACTACTCATTTCGTGTGTTTCAAGTTCAGTGGACACTGTCCAGTGCTAGGGCTATAAACCATCGCCTTTAAATCATTATTTTCATAATCCATCGACGCATCACGCATATATATAGTGATTCTTTGTATGTGTTTTTTGTTTTGTTAATCACAATTTTAACGTCGGCAAACCATTCAAGAGTTACTTATATTAGATAATATGATGACTTTATAGTTAATTATAAGATAACTTCTCTCACAAGAAACAAGGCAATGTGGCATGTGCACAACCTTTGATGTTACAGTGAAGAGGAAGAAAACTCCACCGTGGAGTTCAGGGTGGCGGATTCTGAGTTATCTGGGTAGAGATCATAGTCTGACATCGACGATGCCTCAGGTGTTCTCTCCATCAGCTTTGAAAAGTGTAAGTCGTGTCCATACACAGCATGGTCTGACAGAACCTGTGTTATTTCCATCTTTCCCTCGAGCATTTTCACAGCCTCAGACATCAATGGCCTTAAAGAAGGATTTGCATTTGTGCAAACAAGAGAAACTTTGATCATTCTCACTGCTTCTTTGCTGTTGAATTTACCTTCAAGCATCGGATCTACTATCTCCAATATGTCCCCTCTCTGTTCTAGGGTCAGCGCCTGAGTTTGATGTTAAAAAGAAAAAAACAAGCTTCACTAAAACTTTATGGTAAAAGAAAGCACGGATTCAACTATTAATTAGGAAATAGAAACATAAAGTAGTATACTCCTGTTACCCAATTGATAAGCGAGAAGTTATCAGCACGTCCCTGCTGTTTTGTAATACTGTTTCCACTAACAATTTCCATTGCCACGACTCCGAAGCTGTACACGTCTGCTTTCTCAGTCAAGTGACCCCGTAACGCGTATTCGGGAGCCATATATCCACTAAAGTATGAAGAGAAAAATTCAGAACTTGTAGCAGACTACTATTTTCATGTGTCATGGGTGTGTTTAAACAAATACTCCCTTACATGGTTCCAGCAATATTGGTGCTGATGTGTGTGTTCTCTTTCTCGTGGAGCCTAGCTAATCCAAAGTCAGATATCTTTGCATTAAGGTCGGTGTCTAGAAGCACATTAGGGGTTTTTATGTCACGGTGAACCATTCTGATCGTCGACCCTTCATGGAGGAATTCAAGGCCACTTGCAATTCCCACACATATTTTTCGTCTAGCTTCCCAGCACAATTTCAGGGAACTCTTTCCTGAAAATGGAGAAACAAAATCACATTACATGTGGCTAATAACATATTTGTACACTTAAAGAAGCTCAAAATGTATATGCAAAAGTGGGGTGACTTTAAATTACCAAACAAGGCAAGAGCAAGGGAGTTATTTTCCATGTACTCATACACTAGCAGCAATTGATTCTTCTCGACACAGCCTCCATAAAGCTTGACAAGGTTTGGATGGTTCAGACCTGAAATCATTCCTATCTCATTCACAAATTCGCGGTTTCCTTGGCATGACTTGGAAGAAAGCTGCTTAACTGCTATGATAGTTCCATCTGGCAGCTCTCCCTGCATTAAGTTTCTCATATCAGTATCCAGAAGCAGCCATAATCTCTTAGGTATCCACGTTTGGGAAAAAATTGTCATCTTACTTTGAATACGGATCCGAAACCTCCTTCTCCAAGTTTGTTGGCTTCATCAAAATTGTTAGTTGCAGCTTGCAGTTGCCTCCAAGTAAAACAAACCATTTGTAGACCCTGGGATCTTAGTTCTATGTGATCACGTTCACAACAGAAAAAAAAAACATTACTAATGGCTAAAACGAATCAGTTTACGTTCTTGGAATTAATTAAATACCTCTTTCTCTTGTGTTATTGTCTCCTCTGCATCTCCGTCCAGCATATATTCCCAAAACCAAGAGAATAATTGTTACCACGGCACCGGTTAGTCCGAATATTAGTGAATGGTTAGTGTGATGTTCTGTTCTCGCTGCTGCAAAAGGAGACACTAATGTGTAACTATCTATGTGTGATATATCATACAAATACCAAGTTACAGAAAAAAAAAAACACAAAATTAATTTCGTTTTTCTTACAACCTCCACATTGTGGCTCTAGACCTGAAATTTTGAAAAATGAATACTATTTGTTAGGTGGCGGGAACCAATATTAAGAAAATAACTCAGTGTAAACTTATGGCATACTTGAGGGTGAAACAGCTCAGTGTGAAGCAAATAAGGTATATGACAACAAACAAGAAGTGAAGTAGCTGAAACGCTTGCAAACTTGAGATAGTCAAATAATGTAGAGAAGGGTGCTTACTACTGTGACACAAGGAGATAGCAGAGATAAGAGGACCATAATGTCCTCTTTTAGGAATGAGGGTTGTTCCTTTCCCTGCCCAATACAACCGAATCTCTAACAAATGATCGCTCACATTAACAGCTTTCTTTTCTTTGACAGTAGGCTTTAGAGTCCCATTAGCGCTTTCTTTGATGTTAAAGTCCTTCAAGAACAATTCTCCCTAACAAGGTGAAAAAAGAATTATAAGATAAAATGTTTATCATATGAACTTTAAAAGAATTATTCACTAAAAAGATGATATACCTGAACATAGACATCAAATATGCGCCTTCCTAGACGATTATATAATTCTTCTTCTGCAAACTGAATCTCCATGAAATGGAGTTTCACATTGTAGGCTCCATTTTCCAAGCAAAACGCATAATAAACTAGCGATAGAGCAGATCGACGTGCGGTCTTATAAAGGTCAGGAGAATCTCCTGATGGTGTTGAACTAGTTGAAACAACGTACACGTCATCATCAATTGCATCATCGACAAAGTCACCAGTGTTACTAATTCCCCAATTTTTGAAGTGTTGATATGTAGCAGCTTTAATTTCACTGTTATCAGCTTGATAAGTGATTTTGCCTGAAGAGGTCTCAATAGTTACATTTTCACCACCACAATTTACATGTAGTGATCGTTGATCTACAATTTTCGATTTCTCAAAGTTAAAATGGAGGGAATCAACCAAAGAGAGTACGTCAGAATACTTAATGAATATTGTTAAAGATTAGTTAGAACGGCTCAATTTGTACTTACAGTTCTTGCAGTTCATTGGAACACCGCATGGAAAAAGCTCTGTTCTGAATGACAATACAATCACAATATTTAGGTGACTCTCAAACCGCTTCTATATATTTTTCTGCTTTTGAATGCAACCTAGTTTAATGCATTCTTGTTGCAAAATCAATCATAGAATGTATTACTTACAAATTCTTCTTCAAATATGAGCTCCGATATGTGTTAATGTTGCTGATGAGTCAACAGAAAGTGAGAGAACATAAACTTTTATATGAGCAGATTATTATAACAAACATTTATGTACGTATATTACCTCTTTTCCTGGCAGCTAGTCGACCATGAGAAATTGTTGTAAGAGAGATCACTGAGAGATTCACCAAATGTAAAACGTACAAAACCAACTAGAAGATTAGTTTACACGACAAAAAGATTTCTCAAGCCATACAAACAAGGGAAATCCTGTAAACGTACATATTAGATTTCTTGTTTTGGAGAACACTAGGATCGATGTTTCCGGAGAGCATATTGCTAGTCAGATAGCTGTAAGAACATATAATTAAAGGAAAATGTAAATTAACTATCCGCAAGGATTCTATGATATTCACATTGAAAGTACTTACATATATAATGGTGCTATTTTTATTCCATGAACTTCACCAGTCAACTTGTTAAACGACAAATCACTGCAGCAAATTAACAACATGTACAAAACAAATGAACGTAACTGAGAGAATATTGCCTATATGACTCATATATATGCAAAATATCTCAGCAGGTGGAACCAGTCTGTATGTTAAACAACCTATAGCTAGTTTTGAAATTTACGAAGTCTTTTCACATTTCATCAAAATGAAAGAACTTACAGTGTTCTCAAGACCGGCTTACTCCAGATGTAAGAAGGAATTGTACCAGACAAACTCAAATTCCTCAAAATCCTGAAACCGAGACAGAGAGAGTACATTAGTTTGATTATTCGCAGAAAAATTAAGCTTCATTGCCAAACACATACAGGTTTGTTATGACATTGCTAGATATATTTGGAAAGGAGTTTATCCCAGTTGTATCACCAATACTCCTGCATGATGAATTAAAAAACCATCAGCCTCGTTTAAGTTTTCCTTTTTCGGTAATCTTCTAAAAATAGTAAGTTACAATTCAACAAGATTTTCTAGGCGGGCCACTGCATCAGGAATAGGTCCTTTCAGTCCACTTGCGTATAGATCTCTGTAAATCATAACCAACACAAGTTAGATGACACTTCAAAACAAACTATAAGAGAAACTATAGTTAATGATGATGGACAATCTTACAGCCTTTGAAGCTGAGACCAGTTGCCTATATATTCTGGGATGATGCCAGTGAAGTTATTGTCACATATTCTACTGCATAATATATAAAAACAAGCAATTAATTTAGAGCAAAAAGATTCTAATAATCTTTCATTGCTATGTAGATGGATCGACGACTTACAATTTTTTAATGTTTACAAGTCTAGCGAGAGTGCTAGGAAGGCTTCCTGTCAATTGATTGGATGCAAGTTCCCTGCAAAAAACAGTTTCACAAAGATTCATGTCTCTTGTGGCTTTTCAAAAATGGTTAAAATGTAAAGGGTCTTACAATCCGGTTAGGTTGGTTAAGTAACCAAGCTCATCAGGAATGAGGCCAGAGAACTGGTTTGCTTCAACCCCTCTGTCATATCATCCTAATATTAGGTCATAGTAAAAATGGCACACCCTGGTATATGATACAATTTGAGACGTACAAGTATGTCAGACTCTTGAAGTTTTGCAATCCAATTGGTAAATTTCCGGACAGACGATTTGCGCAAACCGAGCTGTGAGAAAAAAGTCAAAGTTACTCACGAATCATGATTCATGAAGATGAAAAAGCATCAGGGAGGGAGAGAGCTGAGAGCTAACATATAAGTGAGGTATGGCATTGAAGCCCATTCCATTGGTATTGTGCCTGAGAGGTAGTTCCTGCACAAGTTTCTGAAAAGAAGACAACAAAGTCCTTGAGTATTTAGTCATGACTCATGACTCTCTCTTTGGTACATCTCTCAAACTTTTAGTACGTCGTAAAGCAGCCTTGGCTGAAACATTATGGATCCAAATTGCGTTGAGGACACGAAGATTAAAGCAGTAAAACGCCTTAGAATAAATTTTGAGGTATATATAAAATTTTAAGTATGAGAAATTATAAATTAGAATCAACTGCTCGCTCCAACCATTTTTCTATTTGAATACAAGTTGATTGGTGTACGTCTTTCCTATATATTACTTGACATATCAACATCCACTTTCTATACGTTACCATAAGTTAAATAGAAAAAACAAATATGGAAAATGGTTGAGCTTATTTTTCTACGTTTTCTTTTATTAAAGTTGCACTTATTATTATTTGGCTTAATACATATGTATAGGAATTTTAGTTATCTTCTTCTTTGTTAAATTTAAGAGCAAACATATTAAAATAATGTTTTTAGTATTTTGACCCATAAAGAAAAACTGTTATGTATCTGTTGTTTCAGCATACTCCCTTATAGATGGATTAGATTTACAAACCATGGTTTAATTTGTGAAAAAATTACTTACATCTTCTGGAGATATCGAAGCTTGTTCAACTCAGGTGGAAGTTTCCCTGAAAGACTCATGGACTTGAGAAATCTGTGATTGTTCAAGTACAAGTACAACAAAAAGATTTAGAGTGCAAGAGAACAGAGAACTGATAAGAGAAGAAAAAAAGATTAATTATTACACTCACAACTCTGTAATATGACATGTCATATTGTTGTCGAAGGAACAATCACAGCCAATGGTGTTGTTCATCTCCGATTTCCAAACGACATCAATCTTTAGAGTTCTTAAATGGCAAGGGTCTCCATAACTTAGGTTTAATCTCTTTATGCCAAGTGTAGTAGCTATTTCCTCAAGTGCATTTACTTTGAAATTCCGAAACAAACAATTTATCGATTAATATATAGAAAAACAAAGAACTACTTAACCTTTTGATATTGTACGAATTAAACTTGCATTAGTCCATTCGAGTTAATACATTCATATGGATGTAGAGCTGGTGAAGTGGAGATAGTTCGAGTCGCAATGAAGAAGCTTGTGATGATGGCGAAGAACAGCAAAGGAGCCGAGAAGACAGTCCACATCATCGATACAAATGATATACAGCGTTTTTCTTTTCTTTCTTTGTATAAGTATTCGTTTGGTTCTAGTCACAATAACAAGAGATTCAATCAGTGTCAACTGTCATATAATAAAAATCTTATCCCCATTACTCTCTATATATATGTTTACCTTAAGGTCTTCTTGGGTCGTCGGCTACAATTTAGTAGCGATATAATTTTTTTTTATCATAAGGTCTTCTTGGGTCGTTGATGTGATGTTTCATAATAAATGTCCCCTTGTCGCTCCTCAATTATTTATGCATCGAATATCTCTGTGCTACTGCTATCTATTAAAAAGCACCCTTGCACTTGGCAGATCATGTCATTGGACTTCAACGCAACTTCAGATTATAATCTCATAAACGTACAACCACCCATTGTAATCCCACAATCACATACATGGTCATTGAGAAATTACTTAATGATCACTGAAGAAAAGTTTATTCAAGTTCGTGATCACAGAGAGTTTTTGAAATTATGTTTGCATGTCACAGTTTGAATTTCTAAAAAGCGAAACAAATTACTCATCAATGGAGAAAAGTCTCGTTTTACGTAGAAAACAGATACAATCATGGATCACAAAATTAATGCATTAGATTAGCACAGTTAATTTGTACTCAAACCTTATAAGCAAAATGCAATATTAGTTTTTTTCAAAAAAAACTTGTATCCGTTTTCAGAATTTGAGACGATGGCATACACAATTTTTTTGCATACAACATTAGATCTATAATGGATTGTTGTTGTTATTGTTTTTTCACTCTCTAGCTAGTAAAGACAATGGACTCGGGGCTGAGTGGGTACAGATCATTGGTCTGCATGAGATGATCATAAGTAGATTCAGAGGATGACGGAATCGACATGATACCATCAAAAGGTAAAGCTGATGGATTGAAGCGCAAGTCCTCACCATACACTCCAGGGTCTGATATGATCTGCTCTATATCAGTCTCCCCTTCAAGCATCTTTACAACTTCTGACATGCTTGGCCTTAATGTCGGAGACTTGTTTGAGCATAAAAGTGAAACCTTTATCATTCTCTCTGCCTCCAACACATCAAACATTCCTGCCAGCCTCGGGTCAAGAATCTCCGCGAAATCCCCTTTCTTTTGCAACACAAATGCCTGAAATTGAAAATATAAAAACTTTTTAATTGCGAGAAAGCAGAGTTCTTGTGGAGGAAACGCCTGAATCAGTACCCAATCAAGAAGGCCAACGCAACATTCGTCATCTGGCGTGTATTTTGCGTTGTTCTTTCCGCTAACAATCTCCATTGCCACCACACCGAAACTGTAAACATCTGCCTTTTCTGTTAGGTGACCCCTCATTGCATATTCAGGAGCCATATATCCTCTGCAACCATAACAACATTAACTGTCACTGAATTTTTTTCACCACAAGTAGGATGAGGTGTATATGACTGACTACAAGACTGACATTGTTCCAGCAACTCTGGTGGTAATGTGACTTTGATCGTTTTCATGTAGCCTGGCCAACCCGAAATCTGATATCTTTGAGTTCAGATTCTTGTCTAGCAGAATATTTGTCCCTTTAATGTCTCGGTGAATGATCTTAACTGCCGAATCTTCATGAAGGAAAGCAAGCCCTCTCGCGATCCCTAAGCAAATTTTGTGTCTTGTTCTCCATTCTAGTTTCAGACAGCTTCTTCCTGCTCCGACAGTGTACAAGCAAACAATCTAACTCAAGAAAGAAGAGAATGCAGTCAAAGGATTTGGTCCAATCATCTGTCAGATACTTTACCAAATAATGCATCAGAAAGACAATTGTTCTCCAAGTACTCATAGACAAGAAGCAGCTGGTTTTTCTCAATACAGCATCCATACAGTTTCACAAGGTTCGGGTGCTGCAGGCAAGCGATCATACCGATCTCGGTTACGAACTCTTTGTTACCTTGACGTGATTTGGAAGATAGCTTCTTTACCGCAATCAATGTTCCATCTGGTAATCGCCCCTGTATTGTCAAATGTTTGGCTTAATGTCACCTATTTTGAAGAATACTAACATTGATTTCTAGAGCTTGAAGACTCTTTTGTACCTTATAAACAGATCCAAAGCCGCCTTCTCCAATCTTGTTTATGGGATCAAAATCGTTAGTCGCAACTTTTAGTTGCCTCAAACTGAAGGAACCTGTTATTAGATTAGGTCCCTCAAGCTCACCACAACAGATGGTTTTTTAAGTAGTGAATTCTAGAGATCGGTACCTCGTTCTGCTGCATTTACATCTCTAACACACTTTCTCCAACAGAATGCACCGAGGAGCAAGAAAGCAAGAAAGACTGCTAAGCCGGGGATAAGAAGATATGTTGTCCGTTTATGATATTTTCTTACTGGAAGAATCTGCACTGGATCTGAAGGTGGAAAATAGAATACAAAGAGAAACGATTAACCCATATTTAGGCTTTAACACGAAAAAAGGACTCACAGACTTGAGATTTCTTTTCATACCACCGCATTCAGAGTCTGAACCTGATAAAACAAGAACAAGTAAATCATTAGGATAAAAATTTCTGAGGAAATGTGATGCTTACTTCCACAAAAATTACTTACTGGGACAAACTGAGACTGCAGAAATAAGAGAGCCATAATACCCTCTTTGAGGAATGATCGTCGTGCCTTTCCCTGCCCAGTAAAGTCGTATCTCTAAAGTATTATCAGTCACAGTTGTGTTTACTTCTTTTGTAACTTCTTTGTGAGTTCCATTAGCCTCATCTCTGATGCTGAAATCCTCCCAAATTAACTTACCCTGAACAGATATTAAAGTTTAAACTTCAACAATTGGCTAAAATGCTGAAAAGGGGTTCTTAAAGAATCTGCAGCGAAATGCTATATGTACCTGAATGTAAATGTTAAAAACCCGTTTCGCTAGTCTAGCATATGGTTCCTCATCTGAGAATTGAATCTCTGCAAAATGAAGTTTCACGTTGTAGCTTCCATTTTCAAAGCAAAATGCAAAGTAAGCCAAACTCAAGGGAGAACGTCGAGCTGTCTGATAAAGTTCAGGATATTTAGCTGATACAACAGATTCTGATGAAACATAGTATCTATCTGTGGTTGTTCTATCATCCATAAAGTCACCAGTGTTGCTGAATCCCCAGTTTGTGTTATGATAGTTCATAGCTGAACCTGTAGGTCCATAGTTATCACCCTGGTACTGAAGCTTTCTACGAGAGTTTTCGATAGTTACATTAGGTCCCCCACAGTTTATATGCAGCGATCTACTATCTGTGGAAAGTAAACATTTTCCAATGAAACTCGAAAATGGGTATTTAAAAAACCCCATAAAATAGAGAAGCACGTACAATTTTGGCATTGCTTTATGGCAGAGCATGGAAGAAGTCTGGTCCTGTAATCAGAATCAAGGCAACAATTTAATAACAGTACACAAAGTATTCAGTGATATATAAGATTGACAAAATGTTCTTACAGACGGTTTTTTGAGTGTGAGCTGTCATATGTGTTTACATTCCTACATGAAAAACTATGTTAAAAGCATCCAGAAAGTTTAACGAGAAAAAAGCGGTAGTTAAGATAACAATTAAAGAACATACCTCCTCTCTTTGCACATTGGAGACCACGTGAAATTATTATAGGACAGATCACTGCACATATTATGATATGAATATTGGAACCAAGAAGAAAAGGAGAGATTACTGTAATACCGATACATATTTTGACATCGCTATAAAATAAGATTGGCCATACATATTTGTGCTTGCAGTAAGGAAAGCTCCTGTTTCAACCTTTCCAGACAACATGTTTCCAGCCAAATATCTGAAAAATGAAACCAGGAGATGAGTTCAATAGTTTTAGCACATTTTAATTGCTTACCTAATCCTTTTGACACTTTAGGACTTACGTGTATCTCGGGGCGGTTGCATATGCTGGTATTTCTCCAGTCAGCATATTAAAGGAAAGATCCCTGCCCGAAAAAGAAAGGTATCATATAAAAATTGGACAGTGTTTAGCAATATGCGTAGTGATATAACATGAGACTAACAGAGTTTTTAGACTAGGCAGATTCCAGAGACTGGTTGGAATTGGTCCTGATAAGTTTAAGTTCCTCAGAACCCTGAAAATTATCAATTTCAGTCTACACATATGTCTTTGAGCATAGAATCGTATCTAGACCTGAGAAATAAAGATGTACTACATACAAATATTCCAGGCTTTTGCTAGTTATCTGAGGAACATGTCCTGATCCTGCAACAGTGTCACTGATCTTCCTGCATAGAAAGAAAAGCCACAGTTTCGTTTCAAAAAAGAGCATAAGCTTCTGAAACTTACAATGTTATATGATAAATTACAGGTGGATCAAATTCTCCAGACGAAAAATGGAGTCTGGAATAGGTTCTCCAAGGCCACTCGCATAGAGTTCTCTGATACAACGTTATTAGCCCAAGTCAGAAAACATTGAAATGTAAAGCTACAAACAATTTATGTTTAATGCAAAAGAAAGATACTACACTCACAATTTTTTAAGTTGGGATAATTCTCCAATAAACTCTGGAATCGATCCATTCAGGCGATTATCGCTTAGGTAGCTGTAAACAATAGAATGAAAAGCGATTCACTATGATGAACACATCTCAAAGACGATATATTGTAAGAAAAAAAACACAAGATGATCTTACAGATCTGTTAGCTTTTTAAGTCTTGCTAATGTCTTGGGGAGGCCTCCAACAAGTTGGTTGGAAGAGAGTCCTCTGGAATCAGCAAAGCAAAATCAAATGGATATATTTGAGAAAATCACTAATGAATCTGTTTGATTTTGAAGAGTCTTACGTACAATCCTTGTAGATTCACTAGGTTCCCCAGTTCCTTAGGAATAGTTCCAGAAAATTGATTGCCTTCAAGAGCTCTGAAATCAAGCAAACGGACGAAAGATTTAGTTTTCAAAAAAGACAAAACTTCATATGTAATCTAATTTTTTTCTTTCTTTTAATGTAATCTCATGAGATCAACAAAATAATGGTAAAAACATACAAAACGGTGAGGTTGATAAACTTCCCCAATCCTTTGGGAATATCTCCTGATAAGCGGTTTGCGTAGACAGAACTGCAGAGAAATATTTCAGGTAACTTCAGAAGTTTTTCCTACTTTCCTAACAGTACAGAAACTTGAGAACAAAGACTTACATAGATTTAAGGTAAGGCAGTGAGGCCCATTCCATCGGAACTGAACCATAAAGGTAATTATGGCATAAGTCACTACAAAAACAAGCAAAAGAATTCCAGCCATTACGACATTTTTTTAAATAATAGCGGTAGAAATTGAAAATAGTGGAAACACTAAAAACCCTCCTCACATCGATTCAAGATACCGAAACTTTTGCAGCATCGGAGGAAGCCTACCTGGAAGACTGAATTTCCTGAGGACACTAGACATGAGGTACACATTAATTGGGTCAGAAACAAGATAAATAAGCAGAAGAACAGTTAAGTTTCCTTTTCTGGAATGGTTAAATTCTTACAAGTGTGTTATATGACAAGTGCTGTAGTTATCGAAACGACAGTCACATCTGATTGTGCTGATCTGTCCTTTCTTCAGAACACCCGGAGATATTACCAGAGTCTTTGTAAGACATGGATCTTCACTTAGGTTTAAATGCTTTACACCCAGTGTTGCTGCGACATCCGTAAGGGCTTCCACTGGCGAAGACAGCAAATCAGAAACACAATCAAGTTTAACTCAAATTCACAAAGAGAGGCTAATTTCTGTGAAAAATACTAAACCTTCATCTGGATGCAGAGAAGGAGAACCAGATACTGTACATACAAAGTAGATAGGTGTAAAAACAAAGATAAAAGCTAAGAAGACAATTTTTCGACATAACCATGAGGTTGTAAGCTCAGACATGGAAGCTTGTGTTCAACTGATCTATTTGTGACTTGAAACGCTACATAAATATATATATGTATATAGAAGATTGTGAAAATGTGAAATGCAGTTTGACTAAGTTGAGGTTAGGACTAAGCACATGGGTAGTCAATGCTTGTATTAGCCAGCTTCCCACATTTAGGGATGATTGCAATCCAGACTCTCTATCTGGATTTGTTTACAATATGAGCAGAAATATTTAAAAAAATTTCTCCAGCCTTTCGCTTGCATTTTACATGCAGAACTACTAGAACACATAAAGACTAACACTACTAAGATTTTATAATGATTAAAGCATTACTGACACCACTTTCAACAAGATATAGCCTAAAGAATTCTAAAATTTAGATCTTGAGTCATAATTTGAAGATCATGACTTGAGTATTTTAATATAAATAAAAATTGAAGGGATTGACCAGTTGTTATGCATAACTTTGGGTGAGTATTACATGAAACAAGACTTCAACTAGTTGCATATTTTATTCAGTCTTCTTGAGTGTTGACTACTACTTTGCTTTGGATCTGAAAGCTAGTGGGTAAAAAATTTGGTTAACCCCATATTTTTAATCTTATTGAATATCCTCTACAGAAGGCCAATGATGTGCAGCTCTGAACTGCCCAAGGGAGAGATCCAAATAACCAAAGATATCTCAAACCCTCTCATATGTAAATATTCCATATCCCTAATTCCTTACCTAATAACTGAGACATCACTGTTGGATCAGAACACCATCAAATATATCCTGGACACCGAAAACCATATAACCGATGGTGTAAAACGTTTTCAGGAAAAGAAAACAATCTGTCCCTATTTTATATATATATTTCTCTAGAGGCGTAATGGTTAATATACACGTTTGGGAGTGGTTCTTCCCAAATCATCATCAGCCCCACAATCTAGAAACATACGCTCAGCCAATACAAAGTTTTCCAATCCACAGAGAAACAGATGCAGGACTAAAAGAGGAAGTATGATGTAAAAACACACCAAAGATTTAACCTTAGGATTTGTATAACATGGCACTGATACCTCAGTTGCAATTGGTGATGACACTCTATAGTCTACAGCTCTAGTCTAATTATGTAGTTTACTCTCGTTATCTGTGTGTGTTCACTGTTCATAGATAATGCAAATGCAGCTTCAAGATTACAAAACTACAGGAAGAAAGGGCTCTAATTGGAAAGCTTATTATCTGCAGTTTGACGAATTTTTCTTAGTCCACTGATGATATTTAGAAGAAGAAAAGGAATCACAGACCTCATTGTCATCACTTTGGGGAAGAAATGTTGCAATGTAGGCGCCATAGTCGAGTTCAGGTCGGAGCCACCGGGAAGTATCTCCGTGATATTCTCGCCGGCAGAGAGGGGAGTGACCACGGCGAGAACGAAATAAGCCCTAGTTTCATATAACCCCGATTGAACGAGTTTTTGGTTATGACTCAAAAATTTCATTTTTTTTCTTATAAACCAAAGCTTTCAGTCTTTTACAATGAAAACAGAGATCTTATGTAAACGGTATTACGGTAACAATGGGTTCAAGCCTCCGTTGACGCTATGGTCTAGAGAAAACAATGGACTCGGCACTAAGAGGGTACAAATCGGAAGCAGATTCACCGGACGCAGTAATCGACAGGAGATAATCAGAAGGCAAAGACGATGATCCTATCTCCGACGTTCTCTTAAACTTCAATTCATCGCCGGGGTCTGATATCATCTGCTCTATCTCAGTCTCTCCTTCAAGCATCTTCACTACTTGCGACATGTTTGGCCTTAATGTTGGAGACTTGCTGGAGCATAAAAGTGAAACCTTTATCATTCTCTCTGCTTCCATCACATGGAACACTCCTTCAAGCTTCGGGTCCAGAATCTCCGCGAAAGCCCCTTTCTTTTGTAGTACAAACGCCTGAAATTGAAAAATCATGAACCTTTTATAAGTATCCCATCCAATTGAGAGAAAGCTTAGTTCTTTTTTGGGGAAAAGGATTGGTTTAGTTGTACCCAATCGAGAAGGCCAACACAACATTCGTTATCTGGTGTGTAATTTGCGTTGCTCTTTCCGCTAACGATCTCCATTGCTACCACACCGAAGCTGTAAACGTCTGCCTTCTCTGTTAGGTGACCCCTCATTGCATATTCAGGAGCCATATATCCTCTGCAACCATAACAACGTTAGCTGTCACTGAAACATTTTCATCATAAGTAGGATTATGTGTATATGACGGACTATAAGACTGACATTGTTCCAGCAACTCTGGTGGTAATGTGACTCTGATCATCTTCATGGAGTCTGGCCAACCCAAAATCTGATATCTTTGAGTTCAGATCCTTGTCTAGCAGTACATTTGTTCCTTTGATGTCTCGGTGAATGATCTTAACCGCTGAATCTTCGTGAAGAAACGCAAGCCCTCTCGCTATTCCCAAGCATATTTTATGTCTTGTTTGCCAGTCTAATTTCAGACTGCTTCTTCCTGTACAGTTAGATGAAACCAATCAACCTCAAGACAGATGAATAAGGCATTAAAAAGTTTTTGGTCTTTATCATTTACAGAGGTGAATAAGAAGAAGAACTATACCAAATAATGCATCAGCAAGACAGTTGTTCTCCAAGTACTCATAGACAAGAAGCAGCTGGGTTTTGTCAACACAACATCCATAAAGCTTTACAAGGTTTGGGTGCTGTAGGCAAGTGATTATACCAATCTCATTTATAAACTCTTTGTTGCCTTGACATGATTTGGATGATAGCTTCTTTACTGCAATTAATGTACCATTCGGTAATCTCCCCTGCATTGTCACATGTTCTAGCTTTAACATCACCTGTTTTTAATTATAGTAACACTGATAACTAGAGCTTGATGAAGATTCTTTTGTACCTTATAAACAGATCCAAAGCCGCCTTCTCCAATCTTGTTTAAGGGATTAAAATTGTCAGTGGCAACTTTTAGTTGCCTCAAACTGAAGGAACCTGTTATCAGATAAATCCTTTTGAGCTCTTCATTTACCAAAAACACTGACAACTAAACTATAACAGATGTTACCTCTTCTTTTTCCTGCATCTTCATTGCTAATGCATATTCTCCAATACAAAGCGCCCAATATCAAGAAAGCAAGAGAGAGTATTAAAGCTGCTATGCCGAGAATGAGAGGATATCTTCTTGGTTTGTGCTGTTTTGTAACTGGTTGAATTTGCCGCGGAACTGAAGAGTAACATAGACAAAAAGAGAAAAAAGAGAAAAAGAGTGATTCATATTCAGATATAAGAGGTATATTAAATGAGGATTCAAAGACTTGACAACTCTTCCTCTTACCGCCACATTCAGATTCTGAACCTGATACAACAAGAACAACAAAAGAATCAGGATGAAAGTATTTTGAGAGAAACTTGACGTTTTCTATTACAGAATTTTTTACGTACTGGGGCAGACTGAGATTGCAGAGATAAGAGAACCATAGTTCCCTCTTTTGGGAATGATTAATGTGCCTTTGCCTGCCCAGTAAAACCGTATCTCTAAAGTGTTATCACTCACGGTCGTGTTCACTTCTCTTATAACTTCCTTGTGAGTTCCATTAGCCTCTTCCTTGATGTTGAAATCCTCCCAAATCAACTTCCCCTGAACAGATAACAAAGTTCATACTTCAAGAATCAGGCTAAACCGCTAAAAAGAGGTTCTTAAGGATTCCACAACAAAAGTCTATATGTACCTGAATGTAAATGTTAAAAAACCGTTTTCCTAGTCTAGCAAATGGTTCCTCATCTGAGAACTGAATCTCCGCAAAATGGAGTTTCACATTGTAGCTTCCATTTTCTAAACAAAACCCAAAATAAGCCAAACTCAGAGAAGAGCGCCTTGCATTATGATAAAGCTCAGGATATTTTGCTGAGACTGCAGATTCTGATGTAACTGAGTATGTATCGTCTGTTTCTCCATCATCCATGAAGTCACCAGTATTGCTGAATCCCCAATATTTCCCATGATAGCTCATAGATGAACTGGTAAGTCCATAGTTATCACCCTCATATAGAAACCTTCCTCGAGAGTTTTCGATAGTTACATCAGGTCCCCCGCAGTTTATATGCAGCGATCTACTGTCTGCAGAAAATGAAATTCTTTCAAGATCATATTCAAAAACACTTGAAAATGGATAATTGGCAAAACAATAGACAACTAAAAGAACTTTACAATTTTTGCATTGGTTTATAGCAGAACACGGAAGAAGTCTGGTTCTATATCAAGAAACAATGAGTTAGTAACAGTATGCACAGTTGCCTATGATTGATAAGATTGGTATATAATGTTCTTACAAACTGTTTCTTGAACGTGAGCTCTCATATGTGTTTACGTTACTGCATGAAAACATGTTATTAAAAGCTTTTTGAATGTTTCTTAGAAATGTGTTAACAAGATAACAATAGAAGAACATACTTTCTCTCTATGCAGCTTGGAGACCATGTGAAGTTATTATAAGAAAGATCACTGTAGATATGTTTATACATCACAACCACCAAAAAGAAAAAAATCAAGATGTGAGGTTGAAATGTTTTTCACATAAACGAGAGTATTAGAGAAAGTGATATTGGTCATACGTATTAGTGCTTGTAGTAAGGAAAGGTCCTGATTCAACTTTTCCTGACAACATATTCCCAGCCAAATATCTGAAAAAAGAATTCAAACCAGGAGATGAGTTCATGAATTTTTACTTAATACTATAGAATGCTCTCATCTTTTAACACTATAGCTGTATGGCACATACGTATATTGTGGCGCAGATGCATCTGCGGGTATCTCTCCTGTCAGACTATTAAAAGAAAGATCGCTGCCCGGAAAAGAAAAAGAACCATAGTCAATATTTGGGATGTTGCGTTGTGATGTAAACATATATATACATGAAACTTACAGAGTCTTGAGTTTAGGAAGATCCCAGACACTGGTTGGGATTGTTCCAGTTAAGTTCATGTTCCTTAGAACCCTGAAAAATCAACAGAATAATCAATCTTGAATCTTAAAACACATATATTAAAAACTAGGATCTTGTATCTGGCAACACAGTCTCATAATTATATATGTATGTGGACACACTGCATACAAAGTTTCCAGTCTCTTGCTAGTTATAAGAGGAATCTGTCTCAATCCTGCAGTTGTGTCGCTGATCCTCCTGCATTGACATAAATGGCTACCGTTTATAGACTGAATAAGAGAAACATGCTACTGTAATTTAAATTCTTCTTCCTTTGGATGTTTTAAGAGATGAATAAATACTTACAGGTCTTTCAAATTTTCTAGACGGAAAATGGACTCTGGAATAGGTTCGGTTAAGCCGCTTGCGTAAAGTTCTCTGATCAAGGATGAGTACAAGTCACTCACTGTAATGCTTCAAGGCTTGAAGCTATTAAAACTGTACTGCTTCAAGTCTTGAAGCTATTAAAACTGTAATGCATAGTTTCTTGACTTACAATCTTTGAAGTTTTGATAAGTTCCCTATAAACTCAGGGATGGATCCGTTAAGGCGATTGTCACTAAATCGACTGCAAATGATGGAACGAAGTTGTTATACATGATAAATTATATCTGCTACATTTAAAAGCCTGCCATATTGTTAAGAAAATAATGTTGATCATACAGGTTCTTCAGATTTCTTAGTCTTGCTAATGTCTTGGGTACGCTTCCAACTAATTGGTTAGATGAGAGTGCTCTGAGAGAATCAGTAAAACAAAACAAGATTAAGATATCATGTTTAAGAGAATCACACCAAATTCTGGTTAACATATTATTTACTTACAATCCTTCAAGGTTAACTAGGTTCCCTAGTTCCTTAGGGATAGTTCCAGAGAATTGATTGGCTTCAAGAACTCTGTAATCATACAAACAAACAAACAAACAAAACAACTTAGTTTTGAATTCCAAAAGGATGAAACTTTATACGTAATCACAGCAGATGAACAAAGAACACATACAAGAGAGTGAGGTTAGTAAATTTTCCCAATCCTTTAGGAATGTCTCCTGATAAGCGGTTTGCGCAAACAGAGCTACAGGGAAACAATTTCAGGTAAATTCAAAAGCATTTCTTACTTCTTTAATAACCAAGAAACAATTGAGAGCAAAAACTTACATAGATGTTAGGTAAGGCAGTGAGGCCCATTCCATAGGAATTGAGCCGTAAAGATAATTACGGCACAAGTCACTGCACAAACAAACATACAAAAGAGTTTGGTTTATAAATATAATGTTTCCTCAACAACAACATTGAAAACAGAGGAAACTGAACACAAAGAAACCTCCTTACATTAGTTCAAGATACCGAAGCTTGGAAAATTCTGGTGGAAGTCTACCGGGGAGACTGGATGATTTAAAGATACTGCATATGATATGATGCAACATTAGTTATATAGAACCAAAAGCCAATAGATTTCCCCTGGAAGTAAACAGACACAAAACTGGCTAGTTTCTTACAAGTGTGTGATATGACAAGTGCTGTTGTTGTTGAAGCTACAGTCACATATGATAGTGCTGTTTTTCCCTCCATTGAGAACATCTTGAGTTATCACTAGAGTCTTTGTGAGACATGGATTTTCACTTAGGTTCAAATGTTTCACACCAAGCGTCAATGCAATATCCTTAAGTGCTTTCACTGGTAAAGACAAAACAATTAGTAACACAAGCAAGTTAGTTCAAATCCACAAAGACAAAAGCATTTTGTTTGGCAATATATCATGCATTTAAAAGCACTAAACCTTCATCTGGATGAAGAGAAGGAGAAGCAGATGTTTTATAGACCAAGTAGATAAGAGTAAGAACAAAGAGTAGAGAGCTCAAGTGGCGGCTTTGAGACATGATCATGTGTTTGTAAGCTGCATACAAGGAAGATTATGTGAAAGTGATCTATATATGACTTGAAAACACTATATATATATATAGTACTAAATACTAAAGAAGAAACTAAAACTCTTCATTAATACATTTATATATTAAAAAGAATTATATATGCATGTATATATCGTATCTATAGAAAAGTGTGAAAGATGTGAAGTGTCTTGAAATGAAGTCTGACTAAGCTGAAGATTTTAAGAGTTTACACATGGCGTCTTGCTTGCTAAACCCGGATAAGTGTATCACTTTTGTTAATTACGATCCGGCCTCTCTGTTTCTATTTACTAACATTACGAGGAGAACTTTTAATTTGAAGCTTATTTGACCCTTTCCTCTGCATTTTACTTTTAGAACTACTACAAGAACATACTTTAGATCACATTTTTCACCACTTTCAGATATAACTTTTTGTTTTAAACAACTGTAATTCTAAAATCTTCAGTCCAAATATGAAGGTCTTGGATAGTTTTGTCAACAAATGAAAATTGGAGGGGTTGATCAGTTTTGTATTATACAAAAAACTTGATAGAATATTACATGAAATTTCTTATGTTGAATACTTGGACTAGTTGATTGTTTTATTTAGTTATTAATCAACCTGCTTGACAGTTGACTTATACTTTTCCCATGGATCCAAGAACTAGTTGTGATTAAAATTAGTTTACTCCATTTTTAATTTTATTGATCCTCTCTCAAAGTATTGTATAGTTTCAATGCAACAGGTACTATAGTACTATACGGACTTGAGTCAATTTGGTCATTTTCTTGGCAAGTCAACTCAACCTTTAAGGTAGACTATTTTAGACAATTGGTACACAAAGGAAACTAATTCTTTAAGATCAATAGGTACACAGAACATAAAGAATAAACTTAATTGTTTGTGTCAGATCATCTCACAAATCCAGCCTATCATTTACTACCAAAAGACTAATTTGGCTGTAAGAATAAACTTTTTCTTTCAGTTAATTTTGGAGGCTTAAAAAGTATGACTTAGAAAAGATCACTGGTTACATATCTTTTGAGTTTTGATTCTCCACAATATTCAGTCCCCAACTAAAAGAACCTAAATACAGAAATGGGGAATTACTGTAAATGACTAATCGTGGGATGAACTCAAAAACATTGTACAAAATTAATAGTCAGACCATTTCAAAAAGAGAGGTAATGCATTGGGAGGCTCTTCAGTTTCTTGATTCTTCTTTGTTTGTTTCTTGAACTACTTGTCCAGCCCCAGAAGAAATTGATGAAGAAGAAGGATAACTTTTAACCGAACGCTGCGTTTTACTGCTGTTCTCCATGCCTTTCTTTAAATCTTTAAATGCTTTAAACCTTATATCCCCTGAGTTCTTACTTATTCCTGGTGTTGACTCTGGCACTGGATAGAGACCTTCGAGCATCGCAACGACCTCTGACATGATAGGACGATCTGTTGGAGAAGCACTCGAGCACACGAGAGCGACTTTTATAATTGTTTCTGCTTCTTTTTTGTCCACTTCAGGCCTCAATCTCTCATCCACCACTTGCATCAAGTGCCCTGATTCTAGGCACTCGTTAGCCTGCAGATACACCAAAAGGGTTAATCAAGAAAACCATTTTTTGGTTTCAGAAGTTCATAAGAAAGTGAGACTTGGAATCATATTATATATACCCATTCCAAGAGACAGACAGAATCCCCTGCCGCCATGAAATTACTGTTGGTTACGCCAGCGACAATCTCTAGAACCAAGACGCCAAAGCTGTAGACATCTGCTTTGAAAGTTAGGTAACCCCACAGTGCGTATTCTGGTGCCATATATCCTCTGCAGAGGTTCATATGATTCTTCTAGTTAGCAAACAAACGTAACAGTAAAGAAAATATTAATGGAAAAAAAGGGCGGGCTCAAGCCTCACATAGTCCCAGCAACTTTTGTGCTGATGTGTGTTTTCTCCTCTTCATCTAGCCTAGCCAATCCAAAATCAGATATCTTGGGAGTTAAATCCTTGTCCAATAGAATATTTGTAGCCTTGATATCTCTGTGTACAAACTTCAATGGTGACTCCTCATGGAGAAACGCGAGACCCTTTGCAATCCCACAGCAAATTTGAAACCTAGTAGACCAGTCCAGTGGTATCTGCTTATGCTTTGGACCTAAACATTGCAAGACAAACACATACTATTAAGAGCTGAAGCATCAAAAAACTTTCATTAGCCATAGGTAGTATTAAAAATAAATATGCTCACTGAATAACGCGCTAGATAGACTGTTATTTTCCATGTATTCATACACCAGTAATAGCTGAGCCCGCTCGACACAGAAGCCATGAAGCTTGACAAGATTTGGATGTTGAAGACAAGATATTGCGCCTATCTCGTTTAGAAATTCTCGATTCCCTTGTCTTGATTTAGATGAGAGTTGCTTAACTGCTACAACTCTTCCATCTGCTAACACACCCTGCAATTGAGATTTTCTATCAGCATGAAGTGCACTGCAACTTTAGCTTCTTCATATATCAAGAATCATCTCATCCCTTAATCTTACCTTGAATACTGCACCGAAACCACCTTCTCCAATCTTGTTAGTTGGATTGAAGTCATCTGTAGCAAATTTGATTTGCCTTAATGTAAAAGTTCCAGAAGGCAACTCGTCTTCATAGGGATCTGTGATTAAAAAACTCAGAAGCAATAAACAAAAAAAAAACACTTTCTTCTTCCGTTTCTTACATAAATTCACAATGTTTAATATATATATATATATATATGATCAACTCCATATCAAAAGCAAAAAAAGTTTGAAAAAAAGCAGTGATCACCTTTTCGTCGTTTACCACATAGTGGAAGGCAGCCACACCACCACAAAATTCCCACGATTAAGATAAGAAGACATGGGGCACCAACTCCAACTGCAATATATGCTCCCCTGCTCATTCCAGTATCCGGACGTGAGCATGGCTTAGAATCTGTACATTGAAGGTATTGGTGTTAGAAAATTAATGTGGTGAGAAAAGAGTTCAAAATGCATATAAAATCAGAAGCACATATCCACGTGGCTACGGCGATAATAAGAAAGCTACCTGAAGATATGGAAATAGCCGATATGAGAGGACCATAAACCCCTCTAGTGGGAATCCTGGTAGTTCCTTTACCAGCCCAACGCAACCTGATGGTTAAAAAGTGGTTTGTCACATTGGCAGTAAAAGTTTTGGTTAGAGATTTTTGAGCTCCCTTCGCTTCATCCATGATGTTGAAGTCCTTTGCCACTAATTTCTCCTGCCGAAAAGAGGCGTTAAGAAAAAAACACATTGCATCCAAAGACGCTTTTATTTCACCAGCTAAGGCAAAATGCTAACCTGAATGTAAATATCAAACAAGCGCCTCCCAAGCCGGCTATAGTTTTCATCATTGGTAAATCGCATCTCAGCAAAATCTAGATTTATAGTGTAGTTCCCATTTTCCAAGCAGGCATGGAAGTAAGTAAGAGATACTGGAGCTATTCGCGCTGTTTTGTATAGATCAGACAAGTTAGATGCCGGGACAAACATGGTAAATCTTGTATTTTGGAAATTATTGTCGTCCATAAAGTCCCCTGTACTGCTAAATCCCCAATTAGCGTCAGGCTTCAAATAATATTTTGCAGCACCACCTTCAACCCCTCCATCTCCTTCATATAATTCTTTTGTCTTTTTCTCCTTCACATATATATCGCTTCCACCGCAGTTCACATGTAAACAGCTAGAATCTGCCAGATAAAGTGAGAGAGAGTAAGCAAGTGAAATTTCCACATTAACATTTATATATTATGATGATAGCAAGACAGGAAATAACAAGATCGATGTGGGACTAAAGTAGAAGGTACTTAAGCAGGTGGTTTCAGATGTGAGACTATTATGAAATGATCTGCAGTTCCTCCTAGTCCTATGTGTTTGTACTAATTGAATACATTTTTGAAGAATAAAATCACTTACATCGAGGGCATTTGAAATCGTTGATGCACGGCAGAAATTTGCTCCTACAAAAACATCAATTGGGAATTGCATATCCGAATCATTTGTGGAATATCTTCAATCAGTGTGTAGACTTAAGACACAAATACAGAATCTAGATGCTAAACATAATCGAAAGAAAAGACCTTACGATTTTTTCGTAGAAGTGCTCTGAAACAAGTTTAGATTCAAATTCCTAAAACAATAAAAGTTGGATAAATTATCAGTTAAAATGGTAATTATGTCAACCAAAGCGTAAAAGAGGAAACCATGACAGTATATCCTCACATGTTTGGCCGACAAGAACGACTTTCAGGACTCTGCCACTTTAGATTGTTATATGAAAGATCTCTGCATAAACAAGTAAATTGATATCATAATGAATTCAAACTATTCTGAGGTAGCAAGTTTTAAAGGCAATTTGCAAACTCCAGAAATATACACACAATGTGATTCCATCCCTTAGTAATTCATCTGGAGCTTCTCCCTCTAGCTTATTTCCAGCCAAAATTCTGCAAAACCAGTCAACTAATCATTCTTAGTCAAAAGTAAGAAAGAAATTTAACGTATATGACAGTAAGAATCTTTTCACTTACATAAACCGTAAATTTTCTGCATGTGCAAATGACGGAATTTTCCCAACCAACTTGTTAAAACTCAAATCCCTATTGACCAACATAACAAGAATTAATCAATCATGTCGTTGTTTCATGTACAAACCTAATCTTCATTTTCTTTAAGTTCATAATTATTCTGTGGCACATCAACTAATTCTGAAACGTAGTTTGCCAGGAACCATTGAGACTTGATAAAATTTTTGGAAGACATGCTTACAGTGTCTCCAAACCCTTGAAAGATGAAAGATAAGCAGGAATATGTCCAGAAATGTTACAGTTCTTCAATATCCTACAATGTAAAATACACACAAAAAAAAAAAAAAAAAAATTAAATCAGAAATAGATGAAACAGCTTCAACAAAGCATCTGATAGAACTGACTTACAGTTTAGATAATTCTGTTACGTTCTTCAACAAAGGGAATGGTTGGACTGGTCCACCTATATCACTGATCCTCCTGAAAACAATATATCAATGTAATAAAAGTGTCATCTACATTATTATAGATGAACAAACTGAGTTTATGGAGAGAAATATGAACATCATAAGAGTGGTATCTACTCACAGATTAGCTAGATTGCTCAGACCTGAGATGACCGATGGGATTGGACCAGTGAGACCAGATGCAATCATTTCTCTACAAGAATGAAAAGAATACCATCACTGAGTGCTTCATTAACACAGAGAATTTAAAAAAAACAAAAAAAATGGAATATACAGTCTCTTGAGTTCCTTCCAGTTCTGTATGTAACTTGGAATTGTTCCTGTAAGTTGGAGATCGTTAATCCTGCTGCATTGTGAAAAAACCAAACAGAGATGAATAAACAAAGTCCACCATAATCAGTAGTTAAGTTAGGGGAAACAAATAATAAAAGCTTACAAATCCGTCATATTCTGTAGTCTAGCTAGTGAAGCTGGCAAATTTCCCGTCAATTTGTTGGAGGAAAGCAACCTGGAAGAAGAAATGAACACCAGAAAGATCTCACCCTTGAGAAACACACCACACGCTAAAATATAGGCACAATAAAGGAAACAAAGAACAGAAAGGGAATGAGAAACTCTCACAGTGTTTTCAAGTGGACTAAGTTCCCAAGCTCCTGAGGAATAGTTCCAGAAAAATCATTTGACTCAAGATCCCTACACAAGAGCAGCCAAAAATAAAATAATAGCACATCTGTAGAGAATGCTAAAAAAAATTTCAAATTGGAAGTGCACCAAAATATTCAAATTGTTTAGCTAACCATACAACATGATAAGTTGATAACTTTAACGGGTTCCCCTTCAGAATATGCTAAGACCTAGCAGTGCAAATAAGATTGACCGTTGTTTCAGACTTACAAGTATGTTAGTGCCGAAGAGTTTCCAAACTCTTTCGGAATTTCCCCTGACAGCCGATTCACAAGAAGAGATCTGCAGAGACAGTCTGTTACTGTACAGGAGCATTTAGACACTAAAGCTAAAAATAATAGGGAATGTTCTTACATAAAAGTTAAATTTGAATAAGCCCATTCACGTGGTAAGGTCCCATTGAGGTAGTTGTAGGCCAAGTCTCTAAAATATAGCAAGAAACAGTGGTCAAAATTATCAGCTTTTATCTTCTTCAATTGGTAAAAATTTTCTAGCTAGGCGAAAGAAAGGTTGAGATACTTTTACAAGAGCTCTTACATCTCCCGAAGGTAGGGAAGCTTGACTATCTGAGGAAGAGTTCCTGGAAGATTATGGTCCTTGAATGCACTACCAAACAAGTCAAAGAGCAATTAGAAAATGATTACAAAGTTGCAAAGACTATTCTTTCTGCTTCAGAACATGGTCATCTCCATTTCTAGATAGTATGCATAAGAGCCACTACCACGAAAATGCACCAAAGAAAAACTCAAGTGAAATGGGTCATACGGGTAAATATCACTAATCAACGGTGCATTACCAAATACAGAGAAGACCATAATGTCTTTGAGATCAAATACAATTTCTGAAGGATGTCTGAGAAATTCTTACATTTTGACAATATGACAATCAGTTTCGTTAGTGGGACTGCATTCACATTCTATCTCTTGCTTAGCTGTTGGAGGAGGAGTTTCGGTTAACCCAACCTTTTCAATCTTACAACCTTCAGCATCAAATTTCCAGAATCTCGAGCCCAATGTGTTAGCGATTTGCTGCAGAGCATCGACTAAAGAGGCAGAGACACAGAAGCAAAACAGCATCATATATCAGAACAATAACTTGTGGAAGAACAAACATGGATCGAAACCAAGCTAAACGATTTATCTAAACCTCTTCATCCACACCAAAAATATGAATGATCATCATCATCATCATCATCATGTGAAAGGCCTAAAATAAGAGTTCTTTCAAAGCGAGTTCAAATCGAAATCAATCAAAACATGATTTAATTAACACAAAATTGACCTAATCAAGATTATTATATAATCCTCTTGTAGATTCTGGTCTCGACTACTTCAATTAAACAAAAAAAAAAAAAAACTTGAAAAATCTCAACTTCACCAGATTTTTTCCAGGTGACCAATCAGAAAATCCCTTTTCCAATGAGTAAAATGTTAAAAATCAAAACTTTTTATCATACAGTATAAAAAACTTCACCAACCAAACAAAAATAAAAGAAAGAGAGCAAAAAAAAGGAGCCAACTTTGAAAAAAAGAATGAACAAATCCAAAAAAAAAAGGGAGTAATTTTTAAAACAGGAAACCAGAAAGGAACTAACTTGGAACAAACCTTCTTCTTGAGGTAACTTGATAGCATTTATACCGTAAAATCTGAAGCAAATAATGATTGCAAAAACAGAGAATGCAAAGATATTAGGAACATCCTTCTTCTTCTTCATCTTCTTGATAAACATTTCACAGACAGACATATGCAGCAACAACAAATCTCCCTAAATCAATGTATCATCGAAAATAGTAAAAATGGTAAAAGGAAGATCTGAGATTTTTCTTGGGTTGGTATTGGCAAAGTGTGATGGTTTTAGTGGAATCGTAGAATTATGACAAAATAGAATCTATGAACAGTGACTTCTCATCCCCTCGTTCTTTTTTAAAAACAAAAATGTTTTTTTGAACTTGTCTAGTCAATTTTGTTCATCCTTTATTTGTCATAATTTTGAAATTACAGAGACGTATTAAGAACCCAAAAAAAAAAGAATGGTAAAACCCCCCACCCATTAGAGAAAAAAGAGAAAGAAAAATAAACTCATTAACCCTACAAAAGTCCTATCTATCATCCACTAGAAAAAGACATATATATCAAAAATAGTATTAAGCTTTTTTTTCTTCATTGTGTGACAATGTGAATGATGGTGTTATCAATGAATGACGAAAATAGTTGCACAAAGAAAAAAGAACAATTATTATTAGTTGAAAAGTTTTCCAAAATAGTAAAAAAAAACAATTAATCATTCAATTCTAATGAAGTAGATTCTCTTACACTTAAAGGATTTTGATATCTACATTACAAACACAATAAAAAAAATCTCTTAAATCTAGATAAATCACATTTAACTGTTAGTTAAAAATAAAATTGCTATAAATAGTGGTAAAATATATTGGTAAAACAAAAATAATTAGCTCAATAAGTTGAGTTCAAAAAGTCAAGTCAGCTGTTCATATGGTTGAATTCCTAAGTAAATATAAAGTCAACAGCCAACTAATACAAAGGACTAGTCTTATTAGGGAGAATCATATTCCACATGATCAACGATTCTTGTATGATTAAGAAAAATTAGTGCTGGTGGCAAAATCTTAAAAGTATCCTACTACACTACTCTCAATTATCTCTTTGTGGGAAACTATCTAACTATGCCACCAAACATTCATTTTTTTTCTCTCTTTCTAATCTCAACTTATTGAATTTTGTATTAGACTAGTAGAAAATTGAGTGTGTCTGTAGTTCCCAATTTTCCTGAGGTTTGGTTTAAAATTTTTTGATCCGGTTATTAAATAATCCGGTTTGATAGTCCACTCCGGTTATCGTACGGACGAGTATGACGTATAAATTTAAAATTAAAAAAAAAAATATATTGGTCACGCCGTTTGTGAGATAATCTATCAATCACGCTTATCGTCATCGATGCATTTGAAAGCTTCGCAAGTCACGCAATCTCCTTCTTCTTCTGGGTTATCATCATCATCAATCAATGGAGTCCGACTCCGAGTCCTTATCTAACCCTAACACCACCGAAGAATTCGATCGATTCCTTGACGCGCCTGACGAATTTTACTACGATTGCTTGCCGGTCCGTTCCAATTCCCACCGTCTACATCATTCCTCTCATTTACGCCGCCGCAAGTCGGCAAATCCCCGGAATTTGACTTCTTCCGAGCCGTCTTCTTCTTCCGATGGATTTGAAGTCGGTGGCAATGTGGAAAAGAGGGAGGAGCTTAGTAACGGCGATGACGACGTAATTGAATCAACCAGTGACCTAATTGATCTATCTCCGGAAACAGAGAACGATTTGGATGTGACTGAGGATAAAGGGAACGATATGAATGTAACTGATCCGGTTCGGAACCGGGTTAACCCGTTTCGGGAAGAATCCACGGTGACCACCGTGAGCAGTAATGATGATGACCGAGAAGACGACGGCTACGCGGGATTGGCGGCGACACAGCTTCGTGAACCATCTAATTCATCAGAGTGGTCTCTTCTTGGGTTTTTGGTTGAGCTAGTGATCAAAGCAATCGAATTTCAAGTCAGTTTGATGACAAGCTTACTCACGTTTCCATCATGGTTTCTCCAGTACGGTTTTCTCTTCTTTTTCGATCCATTTAGCACAGTTAGGTTTGGCAGACGGTTTCTAATGGCGAGAGTTGCAGTGATAAGTGATATGATATTTGGGACTATGAATCCGTTTAGGTTGAGTTGGTTGAAAGATACCAAACGAATGTTGAGTGTTGCGTGCAAGTTTGGATGGGGTATGTTTTGGGCTGTTTATGTTGGCACTGTGCTGTTTGGCTTGTTGGTTTCGTCGCTTATGATTGGTGGTTTCATGATAAACCGTATAGCGGATGAACCATTTGTACTCAAGGAGATCTTGAATTTTGATTACACCAAGAATAGTCCAGAAGCATATGTGCCAATAACCTCCTGTGCTGGTGTTGATTGTGTGGGAAGTTGCAAGGAAAGTAATGAAATGTCGAAGATCAGGGGATTGCGAGTTATACCTCGAGACCAGAAGTTAGATGTCACTCTTTCAATGACATTACCTGAGTCTGCTTACAATAAAAATCTCGGCATGTTTCAGGTATTGCCATTAGCTTTATCCAACACTCGTTAACCATTGCATTTCTCTGGCTTATAATAGCCTTGCACGTCGTCACAAAGCTATGCAAAATATGAAGAACAGAAAATTTTTTTCTTATGTGTATGCGTTTGTTCATCCATTCTGATATGGGACCATGTGTTTGTTGAAGGTTCGGGTGGACTTCTTATCTGCAGATGGTCAAACGATCTCGAGTATAAGGCGTCCCTGCATGTTAAGATTCAGAAGTGAGCCCATCCGTCTTGTTCAGACATTCTTCAAAGTGGTTCCGTTAGTGACAGGATATGTCTCTGAGATCCAAACCTTGAGCTTAAAGTTGAAAGGCTTTGTTGAAAAGGACATTCCCACTGCTTGCATAAAGATAATTATTGAACAACGAGCAGAATTTCGACCCGGAGCAGGTATTCCAGAGCTGTACGATGCATCCTTGTCGGTTGAATCCGGTCTTCCCTTCTTCAAAAAAGTTATATGGAAATGGCGGAAAACTTTGTTCGTCTGGATCAGCATGAGTTTGTTCATTACAGAATTGCTTTTCACGTTGGTTTGTTGCAGACCTCTGATCATCCCAAGAACACGACCTAGAAACAGATCACCTTCAAACCCAACAAGAAGTGGATGATGATTTAACGGTTACTGTAGATCATGTGTGTAACGCTCTGAAATGATATTTTCAATTCCTGTTTAACTTATAGCTCCAAGAGTTCTTTGATTTAATTGTAAATTCTTACTAATCAAAGTTATATCTTACATATGTTTTAATTTAAAAGTATGTCCTATAAACGAATGTGGTAAGTTGATATAATGGACACTTTCAGTCTCTCTCTCTACAAAGCACTGTGTATATTATCTGAGAGAAGAGAACACATGTTAATTTTAAAATAGTCAAACATTAGAAAGTCTAAAAGTGACACAGGCACAGTATATAAGCATCAAAAGCACTAAAGCAGGAGTCATTCACTTCTAACTGTAATCCCATGAAATTTTCTGAACCTTTCTATTGTTTCCAACACTCTTTTCCAATAATATTCTGTCTTCACATTTATATATTGCTGTCAATTGAAAGACAATCAGAACTCAAATATATATGTCAATGACTAAAAACTGTTATTTTGCTAAAAATAACTCTTGACCTTTCTACCTTTCTAAATCACAACCTTAACAAACTAAACTATACCAAATCAAGTACTCTTCCGTTCCAAAGCCAGTAGCATGGATGTTAGAAACTTAAAAGCTCCTATATACATATCATCATTTCTCCAAGTTTCCATTTGAGCCAGCTGCAGAAAAGAACCAGGAATTCTCCTCACCCTTTTGAACTCTAGTTCTTGATAATGGCGTGCCTTGGATTTCTGGGGAAAACCACCCCGAAATCATTTGGGCGTCATAATAAATATGGAAGGAGAAACATCCATCATCATCATCATCAATCTAGATGTTCGGCTGCGGCCGTTGCAGCAGCTGGCTCCATCTTCACATCCCTCAACATGTCTATCTTCACATTCCACAATCGCCTCTTGCGTTGCGTCTCTAGGTTTTTCTGTCTAGCCACCACATCCAGCGCAACTCCTAGCCATCGAGCCACCATGAAACAAGGTTACAAAAAGCTCCAGAAACCCGAGTATCAGCCTCATCTGAGAAAGCGTAATGACAAGAAAAGGACGATATTTCTTGATCTTGATGAAACATTGGTGCACTCAACAATGGAACCACCAATCCGGGCTAATGCTGATTTCATGGTGAAGATAAGGATCGAAGGAGCGGTTATACCGATGTTTGTGGTGAAACGGCCAGGAGTTAATGAGTTTCTTGAAAGGATCTGTAAGAACTATCGAGTGGCGATTTTCACAGCCGGGTTACCAGAATATGCTTCACAGATTTTGGATAAACTTGACAAGAACCATGTGATCTCGCGAAGGCTATACCGTGATTCATGCACAGAAATGAATGGAAGATATGCTAAAGACTTATCTTTGGTAACGAAAGAGGACCTCGGGAGTATTCTGCTAGTTGATGATAACCCTTTCTCCTACTCGTTGCAGCCGGAAAATGGAGTTCCCATTATGCGTTTTGTGGATGACATGGAAGATCAAGAACTGATGAAGCTTGCGGAATTCTTTGACAGATGTTATCAGTATGAAGATCTGAGGGATGCAGCAACAGAGTTTCTATCTAACAAGCTGATTTGATGCACATATATATGTGAATTTTGTTTGCAGAACCTGTCTTCAATTTTTTGGGATTCTTTCTTTCTTTTTGTTGATTTTCTTTGGGGAGGGATGATACAGCCAAACGGTATTTTTGTGTTGAAAAAGGATGATTCCTTATCCTTCTTCAACGTTTCTACCTACATAAAAAGCCCCTACATAAAATTGTAAGCTTTTTTTTCTTCAGAACATTCAAAAGTGTATCATGTAACCAAGAAAATTCAGAAAGAAAAAAAAAAAAGTTTTGGACTAGCAATTAACTAATATATGTTAACATCAAGAAATAAGTACCCACAGACTCTATCTTCAACATAAATATTAAGTAATACTATAAGAAAGTAATCTTAACTGGTTTCGAAACATATATTGAATGCTTTTAAGTATCTATTACTAGATATTCTGTTGACAAAGGAAACAAGAGCAATGATCAAGAATTGACTGCAAGAAAACGACTCGGGCCAACGTTACCGCTAAGACTATAAAGTTTCTATGCTTGAGCCTTGAGACATGTTCACAGAGCAATCACTCTTGAAGAAACGAGTTGTTCATGTTTGACCCATAAAACTCATCAAAGTTATTCTTTTATTCTTGTCTTTAGCCCTTTAGGACTTGACACTAAAGAAGAAGGCTTTCAATAAATGAAACCTAAACAATTATAGCTTACAAAATTTCAGTAAG
Organism: Capsella rubella; assembly: GCF_000375325.1. Classification (NCBI taxonomy): domain Eukaryota; kingdom Viridiplantae; phylum Streptophyta; class Magnoliopsida; order Brassicales; family Brassicaceae; genus Capsella; species Capsella rubella. The sequence continues at coordinate 10,217,267 of NW_006238923.1, forward strand.
TGATTTTATACTATATTTCTTTATTTTCATTGTGAAAAATTATGTAAAACCAGAAACAACTTTAAGTTATAAACAAACTCCAACAGGTTATATAGTTTAGCTAGTTCACCAGGTACACCAAAGCCATCGCTGTGAAGTAGCAAAAAGGCAGCAGCAATATACTTCAACTGTAATCCCATTATAATCTCCATACCTCTAAATCTTAACTAAACTTCTGATGTATATCTTGCTGGTTCATGATGTATGTACATTTATGTCCATGATACATGAAACAGCAAAACTATGCTCTAATTTCCGAAACTGATTTTTTCTAAAAGTAGGCCATCTTCTCTACTTCACCACTAAATTTCCATAAACAAACTAAACTAAACCAAATGTATAATAACGTATAAAAGCTAGCAGAAAGTAAATCCGGAAATACCTTACCACTACCAAGCCTTCCGTCTGAAAAGCCGTTAGCTTATTTTGTTCATCAAAACTTTTTTTCTTCATTGGGGAACTAAGCAGCCGGGAGAAGCCAATGGAAACTGAACGCATCATCGAAAAAATGCCAGAAATGTTCCATAAACAGCAACAGAAAACTTACCCATTGATGTCCATCTTGAAGTTTCATTGTCGCCTTCTGCGTTGTGTTTCCAAGTGCTTTAATTCCCCAACCATCAGCTATCCAGCCACAAAACATAGCTATACAAATCTTGAGAAACCCGAGGATCCTCTGACAGAATATACCAACATGAAAAGGACAATCATCCTTGATCTTGATGAAACGTTGGTTCACTCATCAACACAACTTCCAGGAGTTAAATATGATTTCATGGTGATGGTGAAAATGGAAAGGGATATAATACCTATCTTTGTTGTGAAACGTCCTGGTGTGACTGAATTCTTGGAAAGACTTGCGGAAAGTTACAAAGTGGTGGTTTTCACAGCCGGTCTAGAAGATTATGCTTCACAGGTTTTGGATAAGCTAGACAAGAACCATGTGATCTCACAGAGGCTATATCGAGACTCATGCACGGAAGTGAACGGGAAATATGTAAAGGACTTGTCTTTAGTAGTGGGGAAAGACCTCAGAAGTGCTTTGATTGTTGATGACAACCCATCTTCTTACTCATTACAGCCAGATAATGGAGTGCCCATAAAGGCTTTTGTGGATGACCTAAAAGATCAAGAATTGCTGAAACTTGTGGAGTTCCTCGAATGCTGTGATTCATATGAGGATATGAGGGATGCAGTGAAGGATTTGCTGGCGAACTAGCTCGTTTAATTTGCATATAAAGTATCTTTTTCTGTTTTCCCTTTTCTTTGTCGTTTTTCGGGTGATAGGGGGAATGATGATATAGGTAATCAGTTTTTGCGTTGAAAAAGGGTACTTCCTTCTTCAATGTTGCACCTACATATATGAGAGTTTTTACCATAAACGAAAACAAAACGAAGACAAAAAGACACTCTTGTACCAGCAAATATTTGTGAATAAAAAAGGGTTTTAGCTGTAGTATGAAATTTCCCAACTGTCTTATGATATTGTCACGTAATGACATGCAAAACAACTTTTCCAGAAAGAGATACCATTGCAAATAACAAGGTTTATTAATGGAAGTATGGAACAGTACTTACAATGGTAGACGCCTTTAAGTAGATATTTGCTCCCCATGTCCTTAGCTGCTTGAAGCTTCTTTGGCAATTGGCCACAGAAAGCAGTGCTCCTAGCTTCCAAAAGCAGCAGTGATACGATGACCAATTCCAAACCGCAATGTACACGCTATTAATACAAAAAAAGCCATAACCTTTTTGACACAAACATATCATACAGGACACATACCAGATTACCTAGTTGATAACCTTTTGAGCACTAAAAGGCTGCAAATCAGACACAAATCCTGTTGATTTCCACTAAGGGTTCGATAGCGTCATTGCGGTGTTTACATCTCTAAAATTATGTATGCATCTAAACGAAAAAGCAACAAATTTTGTTCAGTTTTGGAACAAACGAACCAAGAGTCCTATACGCGTACAAAGATGAGATATGACCTCAATAACTTAATATATTCAGCTACTTCCAAAATTGAAACTTCCAGATTACTCTTAACAATGTTCCAAGCTTAAAAAGTCTACTAGCGATCGCAAGTTTATCCGATCTTGTTAACAAAATTGATTAGAACCAGTAAAGAAGCAACTTCCAATAATATGAGGATCAAGATCCAGTACAATTACATACAAGAAAGAAACAATAAAGAAGCAATCTTATAATAGATATGAAGATCAAGATTCCAGTACAATTCAAAACTTGTGATACTCAAAACAATTACAACAACACCAAAAACTCTGGACAGAAACACAACTCTCTTTCTCTCTAACTCCACCAAAACTCCGGCAAGAACTACTACAACAACCTATATAAATCAAACCTGTTAATTTTATAATTCACAGAGGAAGACTTGACTTGGAAGTCGCAAGGCTTCAGCTTTACTGAAGCACAAATCGTCGAGAGCTTCACTGCGGCACCACCTGCATCTAGGGAAAGCAGAGCACTGAGATCTAGATCGCATCTCGCAGCATTTGGGTTTCCTAATAGTCTTGCCCTGCTTCGGATTTGTACGATTCTCTAACAGCTCGCGATCTAAAACATGAACTTCAGATTCGGATGAAGAAAGCGATGGACAGAGTATAAGGAGGTGGAAGATGATTAGTAGGAGAAGGAAAGACGAGAAGGTTGAGCTAGATTCCGGCATCGAGACCACACCAACAACCACCAAAAAACACACTTTTTCTTCGGTATTTTCGGAAAGTCGTCTTTTTTATTTGCTTCTCTGTAATAACTCGGCGAAAAGTGGGAAACCTGTCAATATCTTTCTTCGTCGAGTCGGCCTACAAATCTACACACGCGTAAGAATATATTCACGCGTGTGGGCGCGCAAGTTAGCGGCTAGTTACACCATAGACATAGCCACAAAGGTGAAAGGTAGTCCCTTTTGTAATGTAAATCAGTATAGTAAAGTAGAAAGATTAGAGAACTCTGTTTGCTTTTGTCCAAAAAAAAGAGAACTCTGTTTGCTGTTATAGTTTCAAAGTTCTGATAGAAGATTTGTGTTATCCATTGGATTCAAAAGTTCTTTGTATTCTTCATCTAGTAAAACAAACTTGATACCACTAATTTTAAGATACATAATGATTCAAGCTTGTTGCAATAAAGGAAAAAAAAAGAAGACAAAGACATGTGAACCAGTCTTGATGTGAACACACTACTACACTCACAGATCTGCTTAAATTTCCTAGTCTGCCTCCTATCAAAACCAAGAAAGAGGTCCCTTTTATTTAACTGTTCCAACAACTTTTCACCAGGATTATTACACTCCCATGCAAAAGAACACTAATAATGACATTGGATTCGATAATTCCCCTTTTCCATCGTAATAATACTTTATATAAATAAATACACCTAATAAACTCACTAACTCTCAATGCATGAATCTTAGGGAGTATCTTACCCTAAGATTTGCAAAGAGAATACCTTATATAAGATCCTCTCTTTGCAAATCTTAGGGTAAGATACCCCAATTGATGGTCTCAGATCTCTGTTTGTATCTCTCTCTCTAGTCTCTACTACTACTACAAGATTTGACTTGCTTGAGTCTCCTCTCCTCAGATGAAAAAAGCTTATCTTACACTTAAGTGTCACTACCTCCAAGATTCTAAAAAAACCGTAACCCACAAATCTCGCCTTTAAGACACACCATTAAATCCCCCACCCCCAAGATTCAGCTTTCTCCAAATCAAGAAACTTCAAGAACTTGGATCCTGAAATGGCGGGATTCACCATGAGCTTGAACTTGCTTCTACTAGTAGCAATGGTTGCTACAAACATCCTCTCACTCTACCACCTCTCCTCCACCACCAATTTCTTCCAATCCACCGTCAAATCCACGCAAGCCTCTGTTCCCACTGTCCCCGACCACCTCCTCCGTCAGCTTCACACAATTCGCGCCGCCATTAACCACCTCACTACTCACCAACCAGACAAATCAACTTCTACAATCACCTCACGCACCGCCGCGTCCTCCTCCTCCTCAGCACCTAAAGAGCTTCTCATCTACTCTAAGCTCTCGCCTATAGCTTCTTCTTGCCATAACTACCCTGACTTACTCCATGAGTATATGAACTACACTCCTTTCTCTCTTTGTCCTTCTGACACCGATCTCGTCGAGAAACTCATCCTCCGTGGCTGCCACCCACTTCCTCGCCGCCGTTGCTTCTCCCGAACGCCGCGGAATCCGTCAGATTCGAAACCTGAGTCTAATGTTATCTGGTCTTACTACTCTTGCAAAAGCTTCGATTGTTTGGTTACTAAATTCCCCGATCTAGGGTTCGATCTCTCGTTGGAGAAATCCAAATCTCAGTTCTCTGTTTACAAATCCGAGCTCGATTTACCGATCTCGCAGCTTCTCCAGATCGCTAAATCCGCCAATTCCGTTCTCCGTCTCGGGATCGATGTCGGCGGTGGGACTGGTTCTTTCGCCGCGGCGATGAAGGCTCGTAACGTTACGGTTCTGACAACGACGATGAATTTCAATGCGCCGTATAGCGAAGCGGTGGCGATGAGAGGGTTAGTGCCGCTTCATGTGCCGTTACAGCAGAGGCTCCCCGTGTTTGATGGAGTGGTGGATTTGGTTAGGTGTGGAAGAGCGGTGAACCGGTGGATTCCGGTGACGGTTATGGAGTTTTTCTTCTTTGATTTGGATCGGATACTTCGTGGCGGTGGTTATCTTTGGTTGGATCGGTTCTTTAGTAAAAAAGTTGATCTTGAGAATGTTTATGCTCCGATGATTGGGAAATTGGGTTATAAGAAGGTGAAATGGGCGGTGGCTGATAAAAAAGATTCGAAACATGGTGAAGTGTTCTTGACGGCTCTGCTTCAAAAGCCTGTTGCAAGATGATGAATCCTTTTTTTTTGTGAGGTAAATTGTGAATTTGGAGTTTGAGTTCAGTCCTCATGTTTTTGCTCTGTTTGATCAAATGCTCTTAACTTTGGAGAATTGTTTGATCAAAATCATATATGGTAGTTTGAGTTTACTGTAGATGGATGTGTGCTCTTTATTGCTTTGAATAGTACGTACCACTTTTGTTGCACTTTGTGGAACTTTGCTTTTTGGTTTCCTTCTAAACAAGAGATGCTAAAATTCTAAGAAGTAGGAGAAGTTGTAGCTTGTTCAAATCCATATATTGCGATAAGTTCTGAAGCTTGTTTCTGTATTACCGAAACTGCTCTTAGTCATTTACAGTCTCAGGGAACTTAGATATTGTGTCTTTGTTTGGTCTGTAAAGAGGTCTAGTGTCTGATGTATTGGCTAGGCCTGATCCAAAGTTGTGGGTTGTTTTTTGCAGGACACATTCCTCGAGTTTATGTTTGTAGCATACAGCTTACTCTTGTTGTTAAAGATTTGGAAGATAAGAACTCATTGACAAATCCAAACAAGAAAGCTTTTTTCCACTGCTGTAAGCACACACAAGTAACGATGTTATTTATGCAAAACAAGAACTAGGGAATTATTAAGCCAAGATTTGATCTATTGTTGTTAGAGAGAGAGACTGATTAAATGGTGGTATACATAAATTATGGTGTCTTCTGCGCATTTGTTTCTGTGGTAGCTATTATGCATTCATATCATTCTTAGTATGGTAATTATTTGTGGAAGGCAGAGAAGTTTCGGGGTTATGAATGTTGTTTACTTTATAAATTTTTATACTGATAAGCATGTAAATACTTTTTCTTCGCCATAATCCATTTGTTACCAAACCATAGCCATGCCCCCAAGACTTGGCTTGAGACCGCGCGAATCCCGATTCCGAACTTGAACCTCAACCTGCACGTTGTTTTGCTTTGCACTCCACAAAATATCTTATAAATAGCACAATCAAGATGAGCTCGTACTCTCTTAATTTACTCTATCCAAATTCAAACAATCAAAGGAAGTAATACATGATTTTGCATGATCAAGATTTATGCCTTGATCTTGTTTCACTCTAGGTCTTTAACTAAGCTCAATAAAGTCTATAGGTAGAACCCACCCAAGCGAGCTTATCATGTCCCATAGAGGAGACATTAACTACTTGCCTTACCGACATTTTTAACATACTCTCCTGCCACAATAATAATGGGGGTAAATACATAATTAATGATAGTTTGGTATCAAATGTATTAGGAGTTAGAAAATATGAGGACTAAATTGTAAAATTGAGTAGAGATGTATATGATGATTATGTGGTCGCGTCTCAGAAAGGTTAGCGACGGTGTTAACTTGTAAAGCTGTAATCGTTCTTTTCCTGAACATAGTCGTGTTTCTGAGTTTCTCCCAAACAAACTCAAAATTGTAAGAATCGAAGATCAGCTTCGCAATCGAGAAGAAGAACAAGTCTACGATATGGTGAGTTTGATTGATGCTTACCGATTTTGATTCCACTCACAATTTACTTCTTTCTAATTTGTACGCAATCATACAAATTTTCTAGGGTTATCACTTCAAATTCAAAAAAAAAAATCGTGATTTTAGAGGATTAGTAAATATTATGATGATCGTTAGCTTATAGACATCTCACCTCTGTTTCAGTTTTGATTGTTGATTAAAGTTAAAGGTCTAAAATTTAAGCTTGAAAATGGTTTGTTAAATGGTGATCATAGGATGAAAGAGATCGAGAAACTCGTGGTTCTCACGGTGATTCCGATGCTGGTAATGTCGTTGTTGATCAAAGCATAAAGGATATTAGAGAAGATGATTCTGGCTTATGTGATGGCTTTGTTGAAGAGAGCAAAACACTGGAACCGGATGATCAAAAGCGCGGTAAATATTTTTTCTATGACACGCCGCTTTCTGAAGAAACCGGGGTTTGGATACCTGTTTCAGTCCCGCCCATGTTAGAACCTGATCATGAGGAGTGGTCAAGAGGCCTTAGTTTCAATGGTGGGTACTTCCCCGAAGGAGATATGGGATGGAACCAGATATTTGATGAAGACAAGGAGTTAACTATGTGGGATGTGATAGTTGATATGTTGCTTGCGGCACGTGGTAAAGCGAGTGCTCTTAGTTCTGGCAATCTTGAGACATGTGGCATTAATTTTTTGTCCGGACATCTTCTTGAACAAGCTTGGCAAGAGATGGCTCATACTCTCACCGAGGCTAACTTTGGTAACGCAAGAGAAATTCTGGAAACTGAGCCACCCAAGTGGCTACCAGATAGTGCCGCTTCTGCGTGTATGCTATGTAGTGTGAGGTTTCATCCAATTATGTGTTCCCGTCATCATTGTCGATATTGTGGAGGAATATTCTGTAGGGACTGTTCTAAAGGAAGAAGCTTGGTTCCTGCAAAGTTTCGTGTTTCAGATCCCCAAAGGGTTTGTGATGTGTGTTTTGTGAGGTTGGAATCTGTGCAGCCTTATTTGATGGACCAAGTTAGTCCTGCTGCTCAGTTGCCAACCCATGATTTGACAGATCTTAGTACATTGAGGTCTTGGGTGAATTTTCCATGGGGACAATCCATGGAGTATGAGATTTATAAGGCAACAAACACTATTCGGGGTTATATAACCAAGGTGAGATTTGTGGGTCCTGAGCTCACTATCAACTATTTTAATTTGTGAGCATTCTTATATGTCAATTATATCACTGCGTAAATGCCTGGCTAGTCTCTGTCCATGAAATATCTGGAATTCTAATAGCGGTGTGCGTGTCTTTAATTTGAAAATATCTTAATCTCAACAGGTTGGTTCTTCAAGAACTGAGAGGTCCATCCCAGATGCTATTTTAAGACAAGCAAAAGGTCTTGCAGTAATCACTGTTGCCAGAGTTGGAGTTATGGTTACATATAAAATTGGGACTGGACTTGTGGTTGCTCGTAGAGATGATGGCTCCTGGTCTCCACCCTCCGCCATTTCTTCATTTGGTTTGGGATGGGGTGCTCAGGTAACGTAGCTCTTTTAGTAATCAGTAGATATTGCAAATAGTGTTTGGTCTATATTCTCATCACTCACCTGTAGGCAGGAGGAGAGTTTATAGACTTCATTATCGTTCTGAGAACTCGTGAAGCCATCCAAACGTTTGGGAGTAACACCCATCTAGTTGTTGGAGCTGGTTTAAGCGCTGCAGTTGGTGTGACTGGACGAGCAGTTGAAGCGGATATCCGAGCAGGTAGCGGTGGATATGCTGCTTGCTATACCTACAGCTGCAGCAAAGGTAACCATCTGATTCATGTGTCTCTAGCCAAAATAGTTTTTAGTAGCTTAATTTTGGTTAATGGATTTTAGACTTTTCCCTTCCATGTCTAAAACGAGATTTTATAGACCACTATAGGTCTGAAACCATTACAATAATTCTACTAAAATCGTTTGTTAAACTAAGCCTCATAATTAATCTGTATATCCTTCTTTAAATGAACAGGTGCATTTGTTGGATGCTCGCTTGAAGGAAGCATCTTCACGACACGTACAAGTGAGAATTCACGGTTCTATGGGAGCCAATCCCTAGCTGCGTCGGACATCCTCCTTGGCTCTTTGCCAAGACCACCTGCTGCTGCTGCTCTCTACCGTGCGCTAGGTGATCTGTATCAGAAGATGGGGAGGTGATTTTAACACAGTTGAAGGGAATTTGTAATACTGACTTTAATGATGGAAAAGATATTGACCTGGAAAATTTCTTGTTGGTGTGCAGTGAAACTGTTCCGTCTCCGGCAATTCCTTCGTTGTCTGAAGACTGAACTTGTTGAATTCATCTCTTAGGAAGAATGACAACAATCCTGTATATAGATTCATGCAATTCTTGAATGTACATAGTTTATGGAGGTTTGGATAGTTTGTGCCTTTGTGGTTGTAAATAAAACATATATAACATTATGGTATATCTAAAATTATAAATTGTTCCGGAATGAATGATACCTGTTACAAACTTAAAGCCACTGCCTCATTTTATGGGTTTGAGATTTTGGTTTACAAGAACCACATACGCAGAAGGAACATTAATCTCTCTATCATTTTGTTCTCATCCTACATAGATTTATAGCTCGCGTAAACTTCACAGAGTTTTAAGACCAACACATCCCAATAAAGAGCTCAAGATGCTTATTTATGTCGAACTCTGAAGTAGTCTTTTACTATGTTTCTTTAGCTTGCAGAATTCATTTCAATTCCATTTCATTTGGCAACTTTCTTCTTCCTCAGAAGATCTTCCACTTGGAGCTCGTTGATCTTAGCAGCAAGAATGAAGTCGTTTTCCGTCAAACCACCTGTTGCAAGAAAATCCAATATCACTTAAGACTTAGTCTGCACTAGCAACTTATAAAGTTCACAAAATAAATAGTTGTCGGATGAGGGGCTTCTTAAGGTTCAGGCAATTGATATGATTCATATCTTCATATCAACAACAAAGACTATGATTCTCACCTATAGCATGTGTCCATATCTCGATTTTCACATTATTCCAGCCGACCAGATGCAAATCTGGGTGATGACCTGCATCATACCAGTCCATGCGTGAGATAAAACAGTAACAGGTCTTCCTTGAGCTATCTTTTTAAAATCTTATTCAGAAGGGTCACAGAACACGTGTGATGTATTGCTGATGATTTATATACCTTCTGATTCAGCAATATCAGCTACACGTTTGAAGAAATCTAGCCCCTTTGTAAAACTTTTCACTCTCCAAGACCGATGCAGCTTTAATGTATCATTTTCATTGGCTAAATCCCATCCAGCAACCTGTGTAAAAGGAATAATTGAGGAGGGATGCATACCATATACCTCACCAGCCATAACAAGAAATACTAACATATTACATTTTGAAGTAGATCCTGGGCACTTTGTTCAGTCATGGGGCGCAGATCCTTCGAATTGCATGGCACACACTTTTTGGCTAATAAATCTAAGAACCAAAAATATAAAATCAGAATACCATATTAGTGAAAAAGTTACACACTTTAGGAGTTTTTGATTACATACGCTGAAGAAAATAAATATCAAATCCATATTTTAACCAATTGGGTGAAGAAGTTGTTCATGAGGGCAGTAACAAGGAAATCATAGCAATCTCCACCAAAACTTTAGAAACAACATGAAAAAAAAGTTGAAATTTACTGTAATACACCAGAAAACTACCTTAGCTAAGGCCTATGATATGACAAACGATATGTGAAGGATGATACTGATACTTAAAGTCTATCTAGTGTAACTTTTGTCTTTCCATTGAGTTACACAATGGACGAATGACACTTATCTGAAACATATTCTTCCTGACTTGTCATCATCTTGCCTCTAATTCACCACGGATTTATCTAAAATAGAGATGGAAGACTCTAAGGAGTCTCCAATAGAAGTTGTTCTACTAATACAGAGGTGAGTTAACATCATTTGCTGGTTTTACATTACAGAAAAAGCTCCGGCTGCCTAATATAATTTCTCTATAAGAGGACATATGTTCGCCACATACAATACAGAACTTAATTAAACGGGTTCATATACATCAAACCTCTACAAACACAAGCAAATTTTGATTCAAATATCAAGTTGTAAAGCAGCTGGAGTAACTAATTTTCTACCTTCTAGGGAGCAAAATGTTCTAGCTCCAGAAGCAGAAACACCAGTTGTGGATGATCTTACACCATCGTGTGACATGTCACTCATCCAATGAACAAAGCTGCAAGAAAAATCGCCAAAAAATTCATCTTTACATGCCAGGACTTGTGCAAATCCCAGAGAAACTTGTCCTCTATATAACTCAATCAGATGGAGAATAACATCAAATACAACAAAAGTAATGAACTTGTTCATTTACATATGATCAAAACTCAGGCTACACAAGAAGCTCTAGGTAGGTATAAAACAAAACAGTTAATTCGATTTCACTTGTTCAGATTCAAACCACAACAACAACAACAAAAATCTGAAAGATAAACACATATCCAACCCAGTTTAAGTATTAAAACCAATTTCAGAATCATTACCGTCTGTCACGTCCGTACAGATTATGGAACAATGATGCAGCTGGAACCTAAAAAGTGATCACACACAAAACAAATGTGAGAGGTAACACACGCAAATCCTGATAATACACACATACAACGAAGAAAGAGAGATAATTTGGTTAACCTGTGTTCTAGAGAATAAGAAAAGTTTAGGAAGCAAAAGCCGACTCATTGGTGTCGCAGCGATTGCGGAACAGAGAGACTTCCGGTGAGAGTTTTATGAAAGTGATGGGTGTTAAATGTAACAATTCATAAGTCTATGGCTAAATATGTAAGAATCTAAAACATAAGGAGCTAAAATATGTGAATACTTTGACGCGCGTCTCTTAAAGCCGCTATTTGCTTGTAGAGTATTCCTAATTAGGGTGTAAAGAGAAAGAACAAATATATTAAAAAGTGTCAAGAAAAATAAAATGAAAAGTATTCCTTTATCAGTGTGGTTGCGAACTCTGTAAGAGTTGAGGATTTGGTATCTTCAGAACAGATATACAACTGCGTCTATGGTGAGATTTGTTGTTTATTTTTCTTGGAGATGTTTCATGTTTCTTAAGTTAGAGAATCACATTTGAACTAGAAATCCTCTATATACCATTGAGAAATCACTTTTTATGATCTTTATCAGTTTGGATTCGTGTCTCTTAACTTATCTCAGTCATCTTTATCTTTGGATTATATATTTCCTTTGTGTTGAACTTGATAATTTCTAATTATGAATTCTGGGTTTCTACCAAAACCCTTACTAGAGGTTACTTTAATTGAAACATACGATTTGTATGATGATAAAGATATTCGATCTTAAACCTATAGTTTCTGAATTGATGATATTCCGTACACTAATTCTGTTTCTTGCATGTAGTTTTCTAGTATTTGTTGATTTGCAGTTTTTGGCGCTCCTGTTATATTTGCTGCTTTGATTTCATACAATGAAAGTTTTAAATTATATGTCTTAGATGCTGATGTGAATGATGATTTTTGATACATGCAGTAGAAGAAGCTGTGGTAGGTTTTATATTTGATTTGACCATGGTTGAAAACGGGGAGAATCATTCAGTTTCTCAAGAGAGCAAATCCAACAAGGCTGACAGCAAAAACCATTCAGGTGTTCCCAAGAGTGATCTTTGGACTGATGGGATTATTTGCGCCTTTGAGTTTATCCGAGGCCCGAAAAAACATGTTGACTCGAAACATCCGGACAAAAGTTGCTTGAAGCATGAAGATGGACTAACCAGACATGCTTCCCCTGGTCATAACCCGTTTGTTGATTCTTCTCCCGTCGATATATCAAGGTCGAGGTCGGTACCTTCTTTGGATTTGAAAGAGGCTCATGTGCTTCATGAGAGATATGAAGGGAGTCATTGGGTTCCTATTGGCTGGACTAGGATATCTGAACTTGTTCAAATGGTTCAAGTGAACGCTGAGTGGCCTAACTTGGAGTTAATTGATGATGAAGAGGATGTCCCTGTTACTGATTTAGCTGCTCCGTACTGGGAACGACCAGGTGGCCCTACATGGTGGTGCCACTTGGCCGCCGGACATTCTTTTGTCGAGGGATGGCTTAGATGTGCTACATGGTTGCATCCTGCGATTAGTCTCGCATTGAGGGATGAAAGTAAGCTAATAAGTGAACGGATGAGACACCTTCTATATGAGGTATATGTCCCTTGTTTCCAATCAAAACATGCAAGCTGAGTGTTTACAGTCAACAGGCAGACTTGTTCAAAACACTGCCGTTATATTGGTTTTTGATAGGATAAAAAGATGTATGATGGTCTCTTAACATAATAAAGTTTTTCATGTTACTTGAATGGATTATTACAGTTTATATCATGTTTTTTGGTGGATGTTTTGTCTAATTTTTATTCCGATTAATTTGCTTAGGTTCCAGTGAGGGTTGCTGGGGGTTTATTGTTTGAGCTCTTAGGACAATCAGTCGGTGATCCAGTAATCAGTGAGGATGATGTACCTGTTGTATTTCGCTCTTGGCAAGCAAAAAACTTTTTGGTATCTGTGATGCACATAAAAGGAAATGTATCAAATACTAATGTTCTCGGCATCACTGAAGTAGAGGTTTGTTTTTGAAACTGTCAAAATGTTCTACTTGATAAGTTTTTAAAGCTTAAATATCATAGGCCTGCAGTTACTAACATACGTTAAAAAAAAAAAAAACTTTTATATTATAGGAGTTGCTTTATGCAGGAGGATATAATGTACCAAGGACGATTCATGAAGTCATAGCACACTTGGCTTGCCGTCTTTCTCGATGGGATGATAGGTGACGAGAGACTTCTGATTTATCTTTTCTTCAATTAAGACTTGTCTAGTTTTGCTGCCCAAACAAGCGACTTGCTTTCTATATATATAATGTTATTTTCTAGACTGTATCTAACTAGATCTTTTTGTTTTCATTGATTGGTGATAGATTGTTCCGTAAATCCATATTTGGTGCGGCGGATGAAATCGAATTGAAGTTTATGAACAGGTTCTTACATATACATATCCATTTTTTTGGGCTGATAAACAATACATGTTTTGGTAACAAACTCTATCTTTTCTTGTTATTAGGAGAAACCATGAGGATTTGAATCTTTTCAGTATCATTCTCAACCAAGAGATCAGAAAGTTATCAAGACAGGTCATCTTCTATTTTAATGTAGCTAACCTCAATACAAATTAAATGGAATATGACTATTCTTTTGTTGGCAAAGCCTCTTTTGATGTTATAATTGAGACAGAATGTGTACATGTTGGACAAATTGAACGATAGTCATGAACGTGAAGTCTTTGTTTTCTCATGGCAGGTCATCCGAGTGAAGTGGTCACTACACGCAAGAGAGGAGATTATCTTTGAGCTTCTTCAGCATCTAAGGGGAAACATACCTCGACATTTGTTGGAGAGTCTGAGGAAGAACACAAGAGAAATGTTGGAGGAACAAGAAGCGGTCCGTGGACGTCTCTTCACAATTCAAGATGTTATGCAAAGCAGTGTTCGCGCTTGGTTGCAGGTTCTTCCTAGACCTCGAACTAAATTATCATTGTATGACTCATACATCTAGCATAATGGATCTCTTTGGCTAAAAACCCAATTTACACTTTCAGGACAAAAGCTTACGAGTAAGCCACAACTTGGCCGTCTTTGGAGGATGCGGTCTTGTGCTTACTATAATTGTAGGACTGTTTGGGATCAACGTTGATGGTATCCCAGGGGCGCAGAACACGCCTTATGCGTTTCTTTTGTTCACTATCCTTATGCTTCTCATTGGAGGTGTTTTGATTGCGGTTGGTCTGGTGTACTTGGGGCTTAAACAACCCATCACAGAAGAACAAGTGGAAGTTAGAAAGCTGGAGCTACAAGATGTGGTCAAGATATTTCAACACGAAGCAGAGAGTCATGCCCAGCTCCGGAGAAACAACCTCTCTCCTACAGCTGGAGATATATTTGATGCTGATTATATTCTCATCCAATAAACAAACTCTGAATCAGTTTTTGTATTGATAATACTAATTTAAGATGATACTTGTCAATTGCCATATTGTTGTTTAAAGGATATAAAATTGTCGGAATCATTGAGATAACAAAAGCTCTTAAGACTAGGTCTCTGTTAAATATCTATGTGCAATCATCTTTTTCTTTACCATTTGACCATATGTTCATGTATTCCATGTGATGCGAGCCACAAAAATTAGAGGCTGAACTTGCTTCTAGGTTTGCAAGCAAACGAAGGGCTTGCTACAAGTAATGTTGTGTGCTCCGAGACAAAAGATGACTGTTGTGTGATTGTAATGTTCCATGATTCTAGACCCATCATACGGGGCAAATCATTCAGTCACCGCCTGGTGGTGTTTATAGCAGTATTATGCATCATGAACATTAGTCAAAAGAGAAAAACAAACAAACGAAAACTAGTGGTTGACAATGACTGTCTTTATGAACTCCATAACTGTTGTAACTAGTTGACTTAGATGTTTGGTATAACAATGATCAGCTCCTTCCAGAATCTCCAGCTTGTGGTTGTGTATGATCTTCTCAAACTCCTTGGCGTCTTCCCAGGGTATTATTTCGTCAGCTGATCCATGAACCGTCAAGACCCTGCCACCATTTCAATCAATCATGGTTTCTTCATAGTCCAAAAACTCGGCGAATCAATCTTACCTGCATTCTTTGTCAATCTTGAGGCAAACTTCATGCATATCAGTGTTTAGCCTTTCCATTAAGCTCTCCTTAGTAACACGATACTTGATATTATCTGTGTAACAGACCAGCACATTAAAACAAAAGACACACTAGATTACTTATCTGAGACTGTAGAGAGATAACATTACATTCTTCAGCATCGATGTAACCCTGTTGCGTAATTCTTTCCAAATAATTTTCACCAAGACGCATTACTAAGCTTCTCTTGAGATCAGAATATCCGGAGAGATTGATCACATTGCGGATATCATGAAACCTCGAGGCATAGACAAGGACCACATCACCTCCTATATATAGATATGCAATATATGCAATGTCAAAATATATAGTTTTGAGATTCTTGCAATTGTCAGATTCACACCCCTTGTGTTGTTACCTTTACTGTGGCCGAGAATTATAGGAACCACACGGTTCATGTTGGTAAAGTATTGGATAACAGAACGTAGATCATCAGCTTCATAGTTGTAGTTACCAAAATAGAAACTGCCTTCACTCTCTCTGCATTCAACAATAACCCCTCAAAGATCTCTAAACAAAATCCAAATTCTCTCATTCATTTATGCAAAAACAATGATAAAGCAAAGCAAAAGAAACACACCCATTCCCAGAGAAATCAAAACGGTAAGCACTGATCCCTTCTTTTTCTAAAGCAGCAGCAATATTTTTGGTGACTGGATCATTCTGCATAAGTTCATAACCCAAAGGACAAGTTCATTCATGTGAGAACTCCTTTGGCCTACAAATCACTAAAATGGTCAACTAAATCATTAATGAATCTTTATAAGCTACTTGAGTGAGTTTATTAATGAATCTTACAGAACACAAAGTGGTTTATAATTGAGAACTGAATCAAGTCTCAAAATCTCAGTAGTTCCACAAGAGATCTGAGAATGAGACAAAAACTAACCTTGTTTGATAGGAAACCATGGCACAAGACCACAACTTCAGTAGAACCAGTTTCATGAAGCAGACCGACCAGCTTCTCGTTGTTGCTGTTGGGAATCACAATCTTCTGTATACTAGCAGCTGAGCTTCCCTTAGACGAATCCATTCTCAACTTTGTTTTCTTAATTTTTTGTAAGAGATTTGTAACAACAGGGGTAGCTAAGGTTGAAGATGGATAACATAAATTTAATGCAATTTATGGGAAAAAAAAAATAGCCAAAAACAGGAAGGTGGTATTTTTACCTCAGTGATTATGGATGATGACATATTATAATTTCAAATTTAATTATTAATTAATTATTATTGATTTGGATGGAGGTAGGGGGTAAAATGTTGAAATCAGAAGTTTATGGTTATTATTAGTAAACATAAAAATAGATGGGGGAGAATATGTAAAAAAGAGACGGACTGTGATATGAAGCGCGTCTAACAAAAGCTACGTTTGGGTTTTTGAAGCATTTCTCCTTTGAGAGAGAGAGAGAGAGCTCTGTGTTGGCTTTTTGAGGTGAAGGCGCGATTTCGATTTAGGATACCAAAGGAAAGAGACGAACACTGCTCCGATGGTGAGATTGATATCTCCAATGTTATTTACGCGTCTTTCAATTATCTTTTTTCTCTGGGAAACTCGAAATTTTCTTAGGGTTTTTGGGGAATTTTCTCTACGAGGTTATGCCTAAGTTAGAACGTAATTTGAACAATTATACGTGATTGAAACTGGGTTCGCTTTAATTAGATTCAATCTTTAGTTGGGACAACCTTGTGCAAAGTATCAGTACCAAGTTTGATAGTTTAGAGATTTGATATTCCATGATGGTTTGAATCAGTATAAGTGGATCTGCTTGAGTTTTTTAATTTATTTTTGAATCTGTCTTGTTGTTTGAATAGGAGTGTGATTCCATGTTTCATCATAGATTTGTAAATTATTTCCTTTGGATTCTGTTGCTTTTTGCACACTGATCTACTTGTTGATTCGGTTTCCGTCAAAGGATTCTTTTCTCCATTTCATGGTTTTTGAGCTGTAGTAGCTTTAGTGTAATCAAATCATTGCATTCCCTTTGATATAATAATACTCATCTCTATCTGGTTACTTTCATTGCACACTTTGGCATTATTTGAGTTTTATTTTGTTTATATCTAGTCGATTGTTTTCTTTGTTAGATTAATCTTCAGTTTTTGTGGCACTGCATTGTTATGTTTATATCTGCTCTTTTTACTTCCTGATGTGTAGGCGGATCCTGAACTAGAAGCTATTAGACAGAGGAGAATGCAAGAGCTTATGGCTCGACAAGGCATGGTAATTTTTACTACCTTACTTGATATCTGATTTTCTTTTTTAAAAAACCGTTTACTTTTGTGCCTTGTTTCCCTTTTGAGATCTTCACGAAACTGTATAATTTATCAGGGTAAGCAGCAGAATCCAGAGCAAGAGAAACAACAGGATGATGCTAAAAGGTGTTTATCGTTGTGTATTAGTTGACATGAATTAGCTAACGTATCATTGGAATTCTAGTTTTGAGCTAACGTATTCTCTGATTGCGATGTTTGTGTAGGGAAGCTGATGAACGTAGACAGATGATGCTCAGTCAAATATTGTCTTCTCAAGCACGAGAGAGAAGTAAGTCTCATCTAATATGTATTGGAGTTCATCTAGTTACTCTACCCTTATTCTTTATTATGTCAATTAATGTGATGATCTTCCTAAGCTCGAGAGAGACACAATATTTTGTTTTTTATATATCTTTGATGGCTCTTTTTCTTCCTTTTTTCCTCTATAGTTGCTCGAATTGCCCTGGTAAAACCTGAGAAAGCTAGAGGTGTTGAGGATGTTATTTTGAGGGCTGCTCAAATGGGACAGATAGTTGAAAAGGTAAACAAGATCCATACACTTTTCCATGTCATATTTTTAAACTTTTACTACGTATGATCTGGTTCTACCCAATTAAGAGTCAGTGAGTCTGAGTAAGTGTGATGCATCTAAGAGTTATTGAAATACTCTGTTTGCTTTACAGGTTTCTGAGGAGAGGCTTATAACACTGTTGGAACAAATAAACAGCCAAACTACCAAACAAACGAAAGTCACGGTAAAGACAAGACAAAACTTACAAAAACAAGAAGTTATTAAAATATATCTTACCTTAACCATCAACATCATTGAGTTTAATAAGTTAATCTCGGATGTGTTTACAGATCCACAGGCGCCGTGGGGTGGATGACGATTAGGAAGAAGAACATCATGCTGTACTTTGCACAGCCATCTATGGTTGGTGAGTGCACTAAGAACATCTTAAAATGTTGCTGTTAAATATGTTTATTGTGAGTGAATCTTTGATGATTTTCCAGATGCTTGAGATGAGATTTTCAAAGTAAAACTGAATGAAAAAAAAACACTCTGCATTCTTATATATGGGCATATCCTATGTGAATCTTTCATCTTCCTCTCTCTATTCGCATTGCCTGTTAAATGATATTGATATGAATATTATTAGAAAAAACACTGATTCTGTTCTAATTCTACTTGTTCGTAATTTTGGTGCTATTGCTACTACTGATTCATGATTTGCTCAAGTCATTAGCTTCTTTTTCTCGATAAAATAGAACAAATGCTCTAGTTTTAAATTTGAATGCTGCTAGAAAGGAGGACACTGTAACCAAATACATAGATGTATGCAAATGTAAGACTTGGTCTCTCAAAAACAATTAACAGAAGAAAAAATAATAAAAGCTCTTACTACATAGTTCACTTTGACACTCAAAACTAAAGTGGGTAGTTGTTCACTTCAAAAGAATCGAAGAGAAAGGTTTCGTCGTCGTCGTCGTCGTCGTCCTCCTCTTTTTCAAAAGGTTTATTTTCGAAACAATAATATTGTTGGAGATCATGAAGTATTTTAGAGTCCGTAGATACAAATCGAGACTCGTCGTGAGTTCGACCATAGAAGATGAGAGTCATATATATATATATATATTTCATCATCATCATTCGATCAATATGTAGCCAGCCTAACGTATGACGCAGTTCTACAATGATGAAGTGGCTACTTTGAAAATTTAATAAACTGTTAAAAAATTTAAAATATGCAAAAGTGTGTTACGGTCCGTACAATTATTAATCAGATTATATATATGAAAACAAAAATTATAAACGTAAAGACTTTTTCTTCTTTCTTAAATAAATACAGTAGTGCTTATCAGAAAATGACATTAGTGGAGTGGATGTTGAAACTTTAAAAAAATCTCGAATTCAACTGAGCTTAAACGTTGACTTTTGACTTTTGAATTTTATTACACTCATTGGATTTCTGTATTTCATTATTTTTCCTAATACTTTTTTTTTTGTCGGCTTTTGTTATGTTCATAATATGAACTTCATATTATTATCTCATACAGTATATATCATATATATACTATGCTTATATAGTTATATATAAGCATTTTAATATTTGATTCAATTACAAAAGTTTAACTTAGTAAAAAAATAGTTTTATGATATTAAAGTGTAATAAAACAGTCAACAAATTATCGATTCTTTTTTAGAATGAGAAACGTGAGATACGTGGACATGTAAAAGAAGTAAATGATAATGTTTAGAGCTGATGAGATCTCGAAGATGAAATAAGATTTGACATTTACCAATTAAAATAGAGAGCTATTATTACCAAACACAGTACCTACCTGCTCTGAACGTCGAAACATATTCATAACTTTATAATTAGTGTCACACTCACTCTTCAACTAGAAACTATAATTGACATTAGTGGTTCCTTTTTAATATTTTCTTCTTCTCAAACTGATATGAGATGTGTAGTTTTTGCTCAACGTTCTTAAGTTCATGTTTTCTTTTTAGTTATATAATTGAAACTGATAGTGTATAGTTTTGAATCGATAGAGCTCTCTATTTACGTACATCTACTTGTGAAACTAAATATATATCACACGACATATATAGAAAATTTCAAAAAAAAAAAAATGTATTTAGTGATTCATTTGATAGATTAGTTATTTTCCCTATAATTAAATACACATGTTTGTCTATAAAACAAATTAGAACTCAGAACTAATATGAATTTATATGTAAAATCATTTATGATAATAGTCAACGGGTGAAGAGAAAGCGACAAGAACGGTGCAAGTGTCTCCACAAAAATTTTATACCTATGAATTAATCTCGTACTATTTTGAATTTTATTATGATAATCTATTATGAATTTTTAGATTAATAAAAGTTTTCTAGAAAGAAAGATAATAACTAAATAAGCCGAAACGTCTAATTGACTAATCAAACACCTTTGGTTCTGTCATAATCAAGTAATCGACAAAAGTAACTAGAAATGCTACGTACGTACGTACACAAAACTCCGATTATAGTGCTTTAATTGACAAAACGAAAAGCTAATGAATGAATGCTTTTTTTTGGCTCCTTCATCCAAAGAAGTGGAACCTGTTCCCACCTGAACACTTTTGGGTAAAAGAATGCTATATACTTTGGGTTTAACCCTTTTTAAGGTTAGTTACTTATACTTGTACTTAAACAATTATAACAACACGAATGTGATTAGTGTGTTCGAACACTTCAATTCGACCTCTCACATAGTGATTAAAAATACAATCAAGACTTTAAAGTATGCATCACTACTATAGTGATGATTAAATATCAAAGCGGCAATTATAGACTTTAATTAAGAAACCAAGGACCAAATACATTAAAAAACAAAAAACAAAAAAGAATTTAAGGACCAAAATACATAACATGACATAGGGCTTTGGTCATCATGGATCATTCATCAAAGGCATTAAAAAAAGGAAGAGCAAGTAACATGCACGACTTTGCTGACCCTAATGGTCAAAGACATTGCCATTTCCTTCCACGTTACACGTCTCTTCTTTGCCTTTTTACGTTTCTAAAGATTTATAGAAATGTTATCATATGGTTAGTACATTATTGTGTTCCGAATCTCAAATAATGCTAAGAGTATAATTAATCTTTTGGTCCAAATATCATTTGCGTATGAGAATGTTACTTGCTATTATTTGATCCAATCATAGATTCGTTTTCTACATACTTTATCAGGATAAGATTAATGTTTAAGACTTGTCTTGTTGAAGTATATATATAATGAAGAAAGTGAAGTTCTTGCTTTGAAGGACGTTGACTGTTCACAAGACAAGTTGGTCTTCGCTGACTTTGAATCAACAACAATAATGTAGCTCCAAAAGCAAGGGGTATATATATTTAATTTCTAACAAAAATAAACCATTATCTCTTTGGTAGAACACTTATTTATATATGAAAGAGATTAGCTATCTTTTCTTTTTATGGAGGTTATTTGTAATAATTAACTAATATTATATATAAAGGATTTCTAGAGAGACGCAAAATGAAAACTTTTTTTTGTGTGTAAAATAATCACTCGTTGCGTGTGTGTTTATGCATATTAGTATATGATTCGTTATAATTCACCAAGAAAGTTTGCTTTTGACGAGTGCAAAGATGTTGGAAGTAGATGTAAATTGTCTACATTGCCTTTATACATTTGACCTCTAGCTATTTATCTTTATTTTTAATATACCTCACTAGGACTTCTAGCTACGTAAATATACTTCTTAAAAATCTAATCATTTGCACACAAAAACAAAAAAATCATCTAATCATATGTGCATTACACATATATTTAGACCTCAAATTCTACTATGACATAGTTAATACATGTACCGTGCGTGTGATTTTTGTACTAAACCTTATTAATGTATATGGATTCCATTTTACGAAAGATATCGTTGATTGATTCATTTGATCGATTTAATTTATATATATCATAAGTTAACAAATAAAGAGAGAACAAAACGATTGAAAAGAAAGAAAGCCAAAGCATAGTGTGGTAGATAGGATTAGAGATAAATATATAGTTAAATGTTTCCTTTATAGAAACCACTCTTTTTTTGTTAGATGGCTATCTAGCTAATTAAAATATTAAGTTGAAATTTTCAAACCTATCTTTTTCACATACACAAAGATATTTTAGCAAATATAATACCCACTAAAGTCTTCAAAGATTATGACCCTTTTAAACTTTCCAATATCTCCCTCTTAAATTCTTTCAAATTATTTTGTATTTCACATTGTAGAGAGACTATAATTTCGAATTACGTACATTAATATTATAATTCGGTTATTTTGTTTATTATATGATTAATTAAGTGTTGGAGAAGCTATTTTAATTATCTTAAGACCAATATACATATATGTATGCTCTCCAAATGATATCGCTCCAAGCACTTATAATTAAGACCTTAATTGAATATTCAGAACTAAATTAAAGATACCATCGAAGTAAAGTTGAATGGACTTGTATTTATAAGACTTGATCACCCAAAGTCCACATATAACCTAACACCTAAGTTTGAAGAACCAAGTATCTTCCTCTTCTTCTCCTTCTCCGTCTCTTCATCAATGGATGATCATGTTGAGAGCAAGAACACATATTTAGAAGAAGCGTCCTTCACGAGTATAACTGATTGCTTACAAAGCTCATTAGTGATGGATTATAACTCTCTAGAGAAGGGTTTTAAATTCCCACCTTATGGTTCCCCTTTTCAACCGGTTTCACCTTCCAATATAGGCCATATAGTAAACAACAACCCTTACTTAAATCTTAGTTCGAATTCTCCTATGGTCTCATCTCCCTCTAATGAAGCCGATCCTAAAGAGAACCCCAATGAGGATAACGAAGGAGACCAACATGGTGTTCGTGAAAGTTCCAAGCAAGTGTGAGTTCTTTTTCAACCTTTTACATTTCTTTTTTTTTTTTGATATAAAACCTTTTACATTTCTTTCACTCAATTCCTCTCGCATATTTCTTTTCTTCTTTTTGCGTAACTAGATTCGCTGAACCAAAAGACAGATAATATAATGTGATCAAGCTTACGAAAATCATCAACAATCACTTGATAAAAGAATTAAAAATTTTAGAAAGTTAAAACCCTAGAGATTGATATTTTGTTGTGGATGATGAGTATGGTCAGGACAAAACAAGGTAAAAAGAAAGGAGAGAAGAAAGAGAGAGAAGCTAAAGTTGCGTTTTTGACCAAAAGCGAGATTGATCATCTTGAAGATGGCTATAGATGGAGAAAATATGGACAAAAGGCCGTCAAGAACAGCCCTTATCCAAGGTTCCCTTCCTCACTACCACAGACATTTTATTTACTTTGTCCTTGCATTTACATGTTACGCCATTCGAGTATACATATATAATATATTTATAGATCATCATATCGTAATATATATCTTATATATGTACGTATGCGCTTACAGGAGTTACTATAGGTGCACAACACAGAAGTGCAACGTAAAAAAACGTGTAGAGAGATCGTTTCAAGATCCGTCGATCGTAATAACAACATACGAAGGAAAACACAACCATCCAATCCCTTCGACGTTGAGAGGAACCGTGGCCGCTGAACATCTATTAGGTCACCGTGGTGGTGGAAGCAGTTTCCTCCATAGCTTCCCTCTTCATCACCGTCAAGAGTTTCTCATGATGAAACATCCTCCTGCCAATTATCTATCATCAGTGGGATCTATGTCGAACGATCATGGTCATGGGATGATCTCTAGTTACAATAATAATAATCATCAACCTACAGGTGTTGACTATGGTCTACTTCAGGACATTGTTCCTTCAATGTTCTCGAAGCACGAATCTTGAGTTGAGAGAGGGCATGTACTATATATAGTTCAAAGCTTTATGATCATGATTACACTATAATTTTTGTAAAACATAAATAATTTAGTACTACATATTAGTAGATTCTTAGGTATTTCTGATCTTTTATTTTTATATGCATGTATATATATATATATATATATATATATATATTTCACTGATGACAAATTGACAACCTACTACTGATTATTTGGACTTTTGATTCGTCATTCTTGTAAGAGTTAAAACTTTATGAACGTCTCTAATTAGAGGTATGCATACATGTTTTAGTGCATTTCGTCGTCTTCGTAAATTTGGTATTAATTAGCATGTGGTTCGTCTATTCTGATTATGCATGATGATTTCATTATTGGACAACAAAGTTTGGTAACGTATGTTTTTTATTTGGTTTAAAAGTCTTCACTTTCTTTTCTTTTTTTGGTCGATGGTGGAAATGCAGAAATCGCTGACTATCGGTTACATTAACGAAAACGACTTCATCCCTGAATCATCAATCCCTTCAGACTTCAACCCAAAAATTAACAAGACTTTCTTTTTCATTTTTCTTTTGACAAAGACCGCAATTAAAAGGACCTTGTTTATACAAAGGTGACATGCATATATGCAGAACATGAGTTTTAAGTTCTACCAAAGAAGTGATGTGTATGCATTACAACCAAATCATTCAATGATGGTTTGTTGAACTTAAAATTCCCTCTTTAGTTCGAAATGTAATAAGAAAAACACGAGTAAGGATTATGGTCATGGTGATTGAAAGAGCTAGCTACTCGTCTAATGCAGCAGAAGAGTGGTGTGGGAAGCTTGCCCAAACGTCTTGCCATGTCATCTTCCCCTCTGCGACTGAGCTCACAACTGAAGCTGCCTCCTTCAAGCTGACTCTGATTTGATCTTTGCTGTCTCTTTCTCTGATTGTCACTGATGTCTCTGAGTCCACTGTTATTGCAAATGGCACTCCAAGCTCATCCGTTCTCGCATATCTCTTCCCTATCGACGTACCTATTCACATTCACACAGAGCCACAAATCTTCACTCAGTTTGCCCATTTCAATAGTTAAAAAAAACCTTCGTTTTTCAAATTGTTTTTACGTACCAGTGATGTCAATCTTATGTGAGATACCAACAGAAGCCAGTTCCTTGGAAATAACTTTTGCTGCTTCCTCGAATTGTTGGTTCTGAACAAGCGGGAAAACTGTGCACTTGATGGGAGCTACAAGAGGAGGGAAACGGAACACGTTCAATTGTTCATCCCCTGCTTTGCTTGGCCTTGTGCTGAAACAATGCTCGTACAGACAATATATGATCCGACCAATCCCAAATGATGGTTCAATCACTGATGGAGTGAAAACCCGCTGGTGCTCTTTCTTCTTCTCCTTTGAGATTGACACCATATTCTTCTTGATGGTCACGTTTTTCTTAAGGGTACACACGAAAAACTCCACTTCGCCTTTGGATTCCAGGGTTGCTTTCATCTCCATAGCTTCTTCCTCATTCATCGCCTAACATAAAAAAAAAATATTACATTAAGCATGATATTTATTTTAAACCAGCACCATGAAAAAAAAAGAAGCTATTCAGTAAACAATAGAGTTCAACCTCCAAAGATTCAACCACATTCTTTTGATTTCCCTTGAATGCAAGACCCAGTTCTTTCTTCACAGGTGTAATCACAAGTTTCTGAAATAGAAGATAACCTTAATAGGAGAAGTTATAACGACAAAGAATCAGAGATTAATGAATTTGTACACTAAAGTACCTCTACTTCTTTAGGTTCTGCAAATTTCTCTTCAGCCACTAGGGGAACGCCACTTTTGTCCTGTCGTACAACAGTTGATCCACTTGAGTGAGTTTAAATAGGAATAGTTACAGCTTTTGATCATTAATTATCTATAGCTATCAAATGAAATGATGAAAAAGTAAAGGTGAGGTTCATACAGAGTGAGCACGTAAGTCGTAGGCAGACCTATCTGCAATTCCAACACATTCAATCCACCCATATGAACTCTCAATTTCAGCATCCCAACAATCTGCTGCATAGTGGGCCATTTCATTTGCTAGATGCTGACGGAAGCGCAGCCGTTCCTTGTCTATGCCAAGGCGGGTAAGGAAAAGATATACTCTCCCAATGAAGTATCCTAGAGTTTCATTGTTCACAGTACCCTATACGTATAGGTTTCAGTTGCAGGCATCAATTAGATATAAAAATGGGTGTGGAAGAGAGCTTAGTAAAAATTAAATAGGCTACTATTATTACAAATACTAACCGTAGCAACAGCTTCACCAAGGCAAAGTTTTTTTGCAGACTGGCCAGACATTTGTTCCTCCCTTGGGAACATAAGGAATTCCAGTTTTGCTACATCAGGAAATTTGGGATGCGACTTATTTTCAGGATCAACGAAGTGCTCAATCTCTGCCAGCGTGAATTCACGAACTCTAAGAAGTCCTTGACGAGGAGATATCTGCAAGTAATATGCTACTTATTTAAACTCAGACACAATAGAGAAAATAGTCTTTTAAAGAAGATGAACACATCCCATATATCAAGCAAAGCAATATATTACCTCATTTCTAAAGGCTTGACCAATTTGAGCCGCGGCAAATGGAAGTTTCCTCCCATTGTAATAGTACAGGTCCTTAAAGTTCACAAAGATGCCTTGAGCAGTTTCAGGACGCATGTAACTGAAACACACAAAAAAGGAGTGATTTGATAACAAAACTCAGGAAAGAAAGTAGCTCAGAAACAATTATAACATTTAAAAAACTCACCCAGGAATTAGACCAGATGGGCCAATGGATGTTTGAAACATCAAGTTAAATGGGTAAGGGTCAGAAAGTGGGTTCTTTGTGTCCGGAGCAGTGATCCCATACTCCTTAATCTTCGCACCTAGCTGTTCAGGAGAAAAATCTTCCATAACAGCAAGAACATCCTTCAGTTCAGCAGCTTTATCAGCAGAGATGGTAAGATCTTTCTCCAGCTTCTCTGTGCAATAATCCTTGAGCAAGTGGTCCGCACGGTAACATGTTCCAGTTTTCTCATCCTTAACCATAAGATCAGTAAACTTATCTACATGCCCAGATGCCTTGAGAACAACCTCTGGTGTCACACACGGACAATCAACTTCTAGCATGTTCTCCTCAAGAATAAAATGCTGCAAATCAAACCAAATCGCATATAAGAACAAACCTAACACAATTTCTACTCTATCAATCATGTCAAATTCTACCCAAATCTATCCCGTGTAAGAACAAACCTAACTCAAATTCTACTCTATAAATCTTGTTGAGTTTGAATACAGAGAAATGTAAAAAGTGTTCCTTACTTGACGCCAAAAGCTCAGGACATTGGACTTAATAGCACATCCAGGAGGACCATAATCAAAAAGTCCAGCGACACCACTGTAGATTTTAAACGAAGGAATATAGAACAAACGCCGCTCAAGAGTGTTGACTACAGCTTTTCGAAAGGCCTCACGGTTAAGAGAACCATTACCAGAGCCACTAATTGTGGACTGAAGCTCCTTCTCAACTGCAGATTTCTCGAGCTTCAATTTGTTAAGTAGCTCGATAGCGGCATCGATATCCGGTTTCGCTGCACGGGAGGCCTTGAGAGCTCGGACGGCGTTACCCTGAGCTTCGACAGATGACGATTTCTCCGATAGGGATTGACGGAGAGATTGTTCAGTGGCATCCATCGGAATCTGAATCGAAGCAATGGAGATGGGTTTGCCAAGGGTTGTGGTGGTTTGGAATCGACGAACACTGTAGATTTGTTGTCTGCGAAGAGAGACAAAGGTAGAGAAGATGCGGTGTTGGTTCCACTTACACATTAGACCTTATGGTTTAGGATAAAGCATCAACAAAGCAATTTTAAAACAGTTGCTAAACAAAGCATACACTCAATTCTAAACAGATCCTAATAGTTGCTAATAGTCTAGAAGTGAAAATCTCAGCTGCAAGTAAGATGAAACAATTGGAAAAAGCTACAAAACGAAATCTCTATCTAAACAAGAAAACGATACTTATTCGATTTCATTTACAAGAATATGAAAGCTAAACAACATCAAAAATCGATACTATGGAAGATACTGAAGATCGTTGAAGATTAGCGAAGGAAGATAATGGTGTTACCTAAGCTTGAAGAAGGTGACACTCTACAAGCTATAACTCTTGTCACGGACGGTGGTGAGTGACAAAGAACCAACAACAATGGCGTTACCCTAATTCCAGTGGCTTTGCTATTTTGTGAGGACTAAATGAAATTAATCATATTGGGCTTATGGGCCTAAATAAAATTATTTGGATTTTAAGAGATGTGGGTTTTATAAACCCAAAGACCAAAACCCAATCTGTCCACAACGTCATTGCTATGGCTGCGATATCATTTAGTTTATATTTCTTTGGTCTTATTCTTCGCCTGATCTCACATTAAAACTGTACTTTCGAAGGGGTCTAAATCATAAAAGATATATGGTATCACATTTGTTCTTTAAAAAGGAAATTAGGGAAACAGTGATGCAAATAATTGAGTCAATCAAATAACCTAAACAGTAGTGTTATTATTCCTTACATATCTATTTCAGTATTTTGTTTCTGGTCGGACTCTCGGACCCTTGATGATCTTTCTTTTACAGTTGTCAAATTTTTCCCAAAGCTTTTGTTGAACGTGTGATATATAAATCAGATCAATATGCCACGAAACTTTGAAAAGGACAAATAAAAAATTTGATAAAAAAATTAATAAACCGAAATAATCCAAATTCCCGAGAAACCCTAAATAAAACCCTCTCTCTCTTTCTGGTGTCTCACTTACTACTCTCTCTTCTGCAGTCTCTCACCCAGTAACAGAGAGCCGACACAGACGAAATGAGTAACCATTGCTTAGAACTCTCTTCTAACATTTTCGCTTCTTCAAAATCTCATCCTCGCTTCTCTCCTTCCAAGCTCTCCAATTCCACCTTCTTCTCTCGCTCTGCCAACAATTACAGAGCTAAATCCAAGCTTGGCTCTTCTTCTTCTTCCTTCTCCACTTTTCTCCCATGTCTCAACCGCAAAGCCTCCGTTACTCGTGTTCTCAAACCCGTCTCAGAGCTCGCCGACACCACTACCAAGGCCTTTTCTCCGGAGATCGTCGGGAAAAGGACCGATCTGAAGAAGATTATGATTCTCGGTGCTGGTCCGATTGTGATTGGCCAAGCTTGCGAGTTTGATTACTCTGGAACTCAAGCTTGTAAAGCCCTTAGGGAAGAGGGTTACGATGTCATTCTCATCAATTCCAATCCGGCTACTATCATGACTGACCCGGAGACTGCTAATCGGACCTATATTGCTCCCATGACTCCTGAGCTCGTCGAGCAGGTTATTGAGAAAGAGAGGCCTGACGCTTTGTTGCCTACCATGGGTGGCCAAACCGCACTGAACCTTGCCGTTGCTCTTGCTGAGAGTGGTGCTCTCGAGAGATACGGTGTTGAATTGATTGGGGCTAAGCTTGGTGCCATTAAGAAAGCTGAAGATCGTGATTTGTTTAAGCAGGCCATGAAGAACATTGGGCTAAAGACTCCACCTTCAGGGATTGGGAACACTCTTGATGAGTGTTTCGACATTGCTGGGAGAATTGGTGAGTTCCCTTTGATTATCCGTCCTGCGTTTACTTTGGGTGGTACTGGTGGTGGAATTGCCTATAACAAAGAGGAGTTTGAGTCCATTTGTAAAGCCGGTTTGGCTGCGAGTGTGACAAGTCAGGTTCTTGTTGAGAAGTCGTTGTTGGGTTGGAAAGAATATGAGCTTGAGGTGATGAGAGACTTAGCTGACAATGTTGTCATTATCTGTTCCATTGAGAACATTGATCCTATGGGTGTGCATACGGGTGATTCCATTACTGTGGCGCCTGCACAGACCCTTACGGATAGGGAGTACCAGCGGCTTAGGGATTATTCCATTGCCATTATAAGGGAGATTGGTGTTGAGTGTGGTGGATCTAATGTGCAGTTTGCAGTTAACCCCGTTGATGGTGAAGTTATGATCATAGAGATGAACCCTAGGGTCTCGAGATCTTCTGCTCTTGCTTCCAAGGCTACAGGGTTTCCCATTGCTAAAATGGCAGCCAAGTTGTCTGTTGGTTATACCTTGGATCAGATTCCTAATGATATCACCAGGAAAACACCAGCTAGCTTCGAGCCCTCCATCGATTATGTGGTGACTAAGGTTTGTCATTCTTTCGAGTGCATTCTTTTGGCTTTCTTTTTTGTGTTGCAAAATGAGATGCTCTCTTGAGTTTCAGGATTTACTCACGTATATCCACTTGAGGAAATACAAACTCGATGCATAATTTGCTTATTCTGTACACTTCTTTATATCCTGCAGATTCCTAGATTCGCATTTGAAAAGTTTCCAGGATCTCAGCCCTTGCTAACGACCCAGATGAAATCTGTGGGGGAATCTATGGCTCTCGGCCGCACATTCCAAGAATCTTTCCAGAAAGCTCTGAGGTCTCTGGAGTCTGGATTCTCAGGTTGGGGTTGTGCAAAAATCAAAGAGCTAGATTGGGACTGGGATCAGCTTAAATACAGCCTTAGAGTCCCAAATCCGGACAGGATCCATGCGATATATGCTGCCATGAAAAAGGGCATGAAGATTGATGAAATCTACGAGTTGAGCATGGTAGACAAGTGGTTCCTAACCCAGCTTAAAGAGCTTGTGGACGTGGAACAGTATCTTATGTGCGGAACCTTGTCAGAGATTACAAAAGAAGACCTTTACGAAGTCAAAAAGCGGGGATTTAGTGACAAGCAAATCGCTTATGCTACAAAGACAACAGAAGAAGAAGTCCGTACAAAGCGGATTTCTTTAGGAGTTGTTCCATCTTACAAGAGAGTTGATACATGTGCAGCAGAGTTCGAAGCGCATACACCATACATGTACTCTTCGTATGATTTTGAATGTGAATCAGCTCCAAACAGCAAGAAGAAGGTTTTGATTTTGGGTGGAGGGCCAAATCGTATTGGTCAAGGGATTGAATTTGATTACTGTTGTTGCCACACATCTTTCGCCTTACAGGTTAGTCCTAGACAATCTAAGCGTCTCTCGCCTTACTGTTGTTGCCACACATCTTTCAACTTTGTTTCGCAAAATTTACTTATCGACTATTTAAATATATTTGCAGGATGCTGGATATGAGACCATAATGTTGAACTCAAATCCTGAAACAGTATCCACAGATTATGATACAAGCGATAGGCTCTACTTTGAACCTCTTACAATCGAGGATGTTCTCAATGTTATTGATCTTGAAAAACCTGATGGAATAATAGTGCAATTTGGTGGTCAAACTCCTCTGAAACTTGCTCTCCCAATCAAACGTTATTTGGATAAGCACATGCCCATGAGTTTGAGCGGAGAGGGACCTGTTCGCATCTGGGGTACATCACCTGACTCCATTGATGCTGCTGAAGACAGAGAGAGGTTTAATGCAATTCTTGATGAGCTGAAAATTGAGCAACCCAAGGGAGGCATTGCAAAGAGCGAAGCTGATGCCTTAGCGATTGCGAAGGAGGTTGGCTACCCAGTTGTGGTAAGACCTTCTTATGTTCTAGGTGGACGGGCAATGGAGATCGTTTATGATGACAGTAGATTAATAACGTATTTGGAAAATGCGGTTGAAGTTGACCCAGAGAGACCTGTTTTGGTAGATAAATATCTCTCTGATGCCATTGAGATCGACGTTGATACCCTTACTGATTCCTATGGAAATGTGGTGATTGGTGGAATAATGGAGCATATCGAACAAGCTGGTGTGCATTCTGGTGACTCGGCTTGTATGCTTCCAACACAAACTATCCCATCTTCTTGTTTACAAACTATCCGTTCATGGACCACTAAGCTGGCGAAGAAGCTAAATGTATGTGGGCTGATGAATTGTCAGTATGCGATCACGACATCTGGGGATGTTTTCTTGCTTGAAGCCAATCCCCGAGCTTCCCGTACTGTCCCTTTTGTCTCGAAAGCCATTGGACATCCGCTTGCCAAGTATGCTGCACTGGTCATGTCAGGCAAATCTCTCAAAGACATTAACTTTGAAAAAGAAGTCATCCCTAAACACATCTCTGTCAAAGAAGCTGTTTTCCCATTTGAGAAGTTCCAAGGATGTGATGTGATACTCGGGCCAGAGATGAGAAGCACAGGAGAAGTGATGAGCATCAGTTCTGAATTTTCAAGTGCGTTTGCAATGGCTCAGATCGCTGCAGGTCAAAAGCTACCTTTAACTGGGACAGTCTTCCTCAGCTTAAACGATATGACCAAATCGCACCTAGAGAAAATCGCGGTGTCCTTCCTCGAGCTCGGGTTCAAGATCGTTGCCACCTCGGGAACAGCTCATTTTCTGGACCTGAAAGGCATTGCCGTGGAGAAAGTGCTGAAGTTGCATGAAGGAAGACCACATGCTGCTGATATGGTGGCTAATGGTCAGATCCAGTTGATGTTGATCACAAGCTCGGGAGATGCTCTTGACCAGAAAGATGGGAGAGAGCTCAGACAAATGGCTCTAGCCTACAAGGTCCCTGTTATAACCACGGTGGCTGGAGCATTAGCGACTGCCGAGGGAATCAAGAGCTTGAAGTCAAGTGCCATTAAAATGACCGCTCTGCAGGACTTCTTTGAGGTAAAGGATGTATCTTCTTTGCCCGTCTGAGTTAGTTTTTAATTAATATGTTTGATCGCTTGTGTGGAACTTTTACGATGTCGACTAAATTTCAACGGATTTTGTTTACCATAAGCATTTCTATCAATAATCCTCTAAGGTCCATTTTCGAGATGCAGCATAGTTTTTAATTTATCAGTATGTCCTTCCTTGCTTTGTATCAGGATATCAGATCATTTGCCCATTGGCTTAAACTCGTGTCATGTATTTGTAATCAATTGTGCAATTGTAGAAATAGCCTCTTCAATAGAGTGAATCGAAGAATATAAGTCCAGTTCAGATTTTGAAATGTTACGAGAAGAATATGAGAGAAAAATGAGTTATTTGAGTTAATGATCAATCATACGAAGTCTTTGCAAATTTACATCTGAAAGTCTCAAACCATCCATCACAAACACAAACCCTGCTCTTTCTCCTTCTGCCCTCACTCTCACTCGAATTCAAAAGACTGAAAAAATGCAAATTACAAACTGATAAAACTTTGCTCACTTTCCGGGAACAAAGTTGGTGGCGAAGGCCCATGCGTTGTTGTTGACTGGGTCGGACAAATGGTCAGCAAGGTTCTCCAATGGTCCCTTACCGGTGACGATGGCTTGAACGAAGAATCCGAACATAGAGAACATAGCCAATCTTCCGTTCTTGAGCTCCTTCACCTTCAACTCAGCGAAGGCCTCTGGGTCGGTAGCCAAACCCAATGGGTCGAAGCTGCCTCCGGGGTAAAGCAAGTCCTCGGCCTCTCCCAATGGACCATCTCCTGCGACTCTGTAGCCTTCAACGGCTCCCATCAAGATGACTTGGGTGGCCCAAATTGCCAAAATGCTCTGAGCGTGGACCAAGCTAGGGTTTCCCAAGTAATCGAGCCCTCCGTCGCTGAAGATCTGTGAACCGGCCTTGAACCAAACGGCCTCTCCGAACTTGACTCCGTTCCTGGCCAAAAGCTCAGGGAAGACGCAGCCAAGGGCTCCGAGCATGGCCCACCTGCTGTGGATAACTTCTAGCTCACGGTTCCTTGCGAATGTCTCTGGGTCAGCAGAGAGTCCAGCGGTGTCCCATCCGTAGTCTCCGGGGAACTCTCCAGTAAGGTAGCTCGGTGGCTCGCCAGAGAATGGACCCAAGTACTTGACTCGGTCAGATCCGTACCATGGGCTGCCTGATGGACCCTTTGGCTTGGCCACAGTCTTCCTCATCGTCACACGGCCGCTTCCGAGGACTTCTGATGAAGCCGGGGAAAGGTTCACAGCCTTTCCGGCGAAGGCAGGGGAGGAGAGAGCCATTGTTGAGGCAGCCATTGAAATGTTTTTGGTTTTTTTTTTTTTTTTTTTGGTGACTAACTTGTGAGTGAGAGTGAGTGATAACGTTAAGATAGGTTTGGATTAAATAGTGATATTGTGAGTAACGTTTGTTATCTCTCAAGTAATCTTTATCTCTTCGCTCATTGGGTTTTTGAGATTTTTGTTTTATCGTTTCTTATTCTTAGGTGGCAGTCTCTTGTCCACGAGCTTTCACTTTGGTTTTTTCATTGCAGCCAAAGCATTTTGAGACCACAGGTTGTAAATCTTTGGAAATGGCTAAATTTTTGTGAAAATAGATAACTTATTTGAGAGATTTTTTTCTCTTTAAAAAAGTTAAGAACATTTCCAAGATTGATATCATCGAAACATCATACATTTTGATCGATTATTTTTTTTGGGGTGAAACTATGGTGCTTTGATCATGACTATCAATAAGTGTAATATGAAGTCCCGATCACTATCAATTTACAGAAGTGCAATTCATCTTAACATCGTTTCCATTGTTACTTTATCCACTAACCTGATTCTCATGAACAATGTAAATAATTTCTAAAACTTTTAGTTATTTTTAAAAAATTGCAAAAACTATTTGAATATTTAGGAAGACGATACATAACACATTGAAAAAACTACCATATTTATTAAATTTTAACCGTGATTGTAGTATTCTGTTGTAAAATTGAACAACATTGTAGAGATGAAAAAAAAACAAGACAATAATTTATTTGAGGTTTAATTTGCAGCAACCTAAGTTCTCAATCACTTTGATAGAAAACGCTTTAAGCTATCATCAATTCACGCTTAATGATTTCAATCATCCTAAACAATTTCTAATTTTAACACTCATTTTTTTTTTTGTTACAAAGCACAATTATAGTTTTATCATCATTCATTGACCTCACACATGAATTCACCTATGAGGCTATGGCTATGTATATATATGCATTAGAACGCATGTTCTATAGTAGTATACGTTGAAAATAAATAACACTATGCATGTTCAGTTCTATTCGCTTTAATCTTTCGGTACTAAACACCAACGATATCATGCATTCTTCTATATATACTCTGATTACTCACTCAAAACATCTATGTCCCATATCAAGGAAGATTTCAATGAAATCATTTGATCTAGACTTAATTTATTTTCTTCGGTTAGGAAACCAGGACATGCATGTTTTAGTACTCCGAAATATCCAAACATAATTTCAGTTATTATGTATTCGCCAATTATAGCGTGACAAATGAACCCGGTCCACGTACAGAGGAACTCACAGTCACATGCAGAACGCAATCGTCTGTCCAATTACTCGATCGTAGTCGTACGAGCTTCAAAATCAACCAAACACAGAAGGAACAAACACATGCACATAGACAACATGTGATGAGAGGCATCACATACACCTTCTACTTCTAGAGATTAAAAACCGTACGTTTACCAAGAAACTTGATACTAGAAAAACAATAAACAAAATTTTTGATTTTGAGACGGCCATGACTGTTTTCTCCGTTCTGAAAGTTCGTCTGCTCGCAAACGGCCATCCTTCGCTAATTCCAAAAGAGAAAAGAACAAACACATAATTTCGCCGACCAAATTTTTTCAAAAATAATTTACTTTAGCACCAAATATATATAAAATATGTAATTACCGGTCTTTCTACAAACTAATAACACTATGCTAGTGGT
Organism: Capsella rubella; assembly: GCF_000375325.1. NCBI lineage: Eukaryota > Viridiplantae > Streptophyta > Magnoliopsida > Brassicales > Brassicaceae > Capsella > Capsella rubella. The sequence continues at coordinate 10,252,793 of NW_006238923.1, forward strand.
TGATACCAGCTATGTTTCAACAATCTAAACACATAACTATTGTCTATCCCCATATACGCGAAAAAGAAAATTGTTTTATGTCCAATGCATATTTTAGAGTTTTCACGAGACGACAAGTATGTGAGAAAAAATGAGTTATTTGATTAATGACAAACCATACAAAGTCTTTGCAAATTTACATATGAAAGTCTCCAACCATCCATCACAAACACAAACCCTCTCTTTCTCCTCCTGTCTCTCACTCGAATTCAAAATACTAAAATAAAATGCAAATTACAAACTGATAAAACTTTGCTCACTTTCCGGGAACAAAGTTGGTGGCGAAGGCCCATGCGTTGTTGTTGACTGGATCGGACAAATGGTCAGCAAGGTTCTCCAAAGGTCCCTTACCGGTGACGATGGCTTGAACGAAGAATCCAAACATAGAGAACATAGCCAATCTTCCGTTCTTGAGCTCCTTTACCTTTAACTCAGCGAAGGCCTCTGGGTCGGTAGCCAAACCCAATGGGTCGAAGCTGCCTCCGGGGTAAAGCAAGTCCTCGGCCTCTCCCAATGGACCATCTCCTGCGACTCTGTAGCCTTCAACAGCTCCCATCAAGATGACTTGGGTGGCCCAAATCGCCAAAATGCTCTGGGCGTGGACCAAGCTAGGGTTTCCCAAGTAGTCAAGCCCTCCATCGCTGAAGATTTGTGAACCGGCCTTGAACCAAACGGCCTCTCCGAACTTGACTCCGTTCCTGGCCAAAAGCTCAGGGAAGACGCAGCCAAGGGCTCCGAGCATGGCCCACCTGCTGTGGATAACTTCTAGCTCACGGTTCCTAGCGAATGTCTCGGGGTCAGCAGAGAGTCCGGCGGTGTCCCATCCGTAGTCTCCTGGGAACTCACCGGTGAGGTAGCTTGGTGGCTCGCCAGAGAATGGACCCAAGTACTTGACTCGGTCAGAGCCGTACCATGGGCTGCCTGATGGACCCTTTGGCTTGGCAACAGTCTTCCTCATCGTCACACGGCCGCTTCCGAGGACTTCTGATGAAGCCGGGGAAAGGTTCACAGCCTTTCCGGCGAAGGCAGGGGAGGAGAGAGCCATTGTTGAGGCGGCCATTGAAATGTTTTTGGTTTTTTTTTTTGGTGACTAACTTGTGAGTGAGAGTGAGTGACAATGGTTAGGTAGGTTTGGATTATATAGGGATATTGTGAGTATGGTTTGTTATCTCTCTTGTAATCTTTATCTCTTTATTCATTGGGTTCTTGAGATTTTTGTTTATCGTTTCTTAGTCTTACGTGGCAATCTCTAAGCCACGAGCTTTTGCTTTGATTTTTACATTGCAGCCAAAGCATTTTGTGACCACATTATGAGCCGTCGTATACTTTAACGGTAACACCCTCGTGACTTTGCTTTGTATTTTTTTTTTGTTTTTGTAAACCTACTTTGTTTTGAATAAGAACTTAAATTTTGTATGAATTTAGCTCCTGACAAGAGCTTAATGATTTGTGTTGTTTTGGCTAAAACTTAAGTAAAATTAACACTTTCAAATGTCGATGATCGATACATTGTATTAAAGTAGCATTTACCCGCATATATTATGTTTTGATCATGACTACCAATACTTTCAATAGTAAGTCCAACATCATTATATATACATGTTCACAAGATTCAGAAGCATCGGCACTTAATCCAATAACCCAAGAGATCTCATGACTAGCGTATTTCATCTTTAAAATCATCTAATGAATAATGTATTGTCTCTTTAAACTCTCTCTGAGTTGTTACTTTTTATCGAAACGCAATACTGAGATAATTAATTGTTCATCATTATTCAAATACATTGAAGAATTATGCTACGGCATTTAAAACAGTCTTTATTCCAACAACAGAGATTTTTCTTCAAAGCACTTTTTTTTTCTTACTATCACTCAATCTTACCCACACGCTGTAGAGTGCACTCTCTAAGGTTTGAGTTTCTATGATCAATGAATTTTCAAGTGAGAAAAATTTTAGAATCCTTTGAAAGCTTTTCTAATCCATTGACCTTATTGTGGCCGTAAATGTAGCCGTTGTTGGGTCTATCTACGATTCTACGGTATTAGATGGATTTGTTGGCTTGTTTATTGTGGCCGTTGTCTGTCATAGCCGTTTGAAGAGTGTAAGGTAGAAGCTGACTTGTGGCTATGAGTATATGACCATGACTCGTAATTCTGGAGTTGTCTTGTGACCATGACCATCACCATGATCTGGTTGATGCCACTTTTGTCCTGACATTAGTACATTAAACATTATCATATAAAGCCACTAATGAAATGTTTCAGTTCATCTATTTTCCTCTTCTTGTGATATATTATGACGATCAATATATGTATGTAGGAGTTTAAGTTTGATTACATTTCTGCATTTTTAGATAACTATATCCCCATTACTTTTATAAAATAAATTTGATAACTTAATTCCAATACTTTTTTTATTGTTTTCTTTACTTTTGTTTTAATTGTCTATCTCTAGTAAACTGTTATTATTTTTTAACTTTATAGAAAAAATAGAAACAGATCATATACATATAGAATGTAATATGCAATTATCCTTAATTTTTTGTTTGATAGACTCAAGATTTCAAAAGGATAGAGAGATCAAGCCTTACACGTGTCAAGTCATGAGTGGGTGTTTCACGAATCCCTGAAACGCACCAAAGATATCTTAAGACACAAATCAGTTCCGAATCTGCCAAGTGTTAGCTATAAACCACGTAAGCAAACAAAAAAATCAAGAGTTCCAAAATAAAAATTTGTGAGTAGCCAATAAAAACTCTAGAGATTGATATTACAGGATAAGAGGTTACTTTAGATTTTCATATTATATATACTGAAAATCCCATCAGTGCCAAACCACCCATTTCTTGGCTTACAACAACAACTCTTAAACGTTTTTTACTTTGTGCAACTCTCAACCTCAATGGCCGCCTCAACAATGGCTCTCTCCTCCCCTGCTTTCGCCGGAAAGGCCGTCAAGCTTTCCCCGGCTTCATCAGAAGTCCTTGGAAGCGGCCGTGTGACGATGAGGAAGACCGTTGCCAAGCCAAAGGGACCATCAGGAAGCCCATGGTACGGATCTGAACGAGTCAAGTACTTGGGTCCATTCTCTGGCGAGCCACCAAGCTACCTTACCGGAGAGTTCCCCGGAGACTACGGATGGGACACCGCCGGACTCTCCGCTGACCCCGAGACATTCGCAAGGAACCGTGAGCTAGAAGTTATCCACAGCAGGTGGGCCATGCTCGGAGCCCTTGGCTGCGTCTTCCCTGAGCTTTTGGCCAGGAACGGAGTCAAGTTCGGAGAGGCCGTTTGGTTCAAGGCCGGTTCACAGATCTTCAGCGATGGAGGGCTTGACTACTTGGGAAACCCTAGCTTGGTCCACGCCCAGAGCATTTTGGCGATTTGGGCCACCCAAGTCATCTTGATGGGAGCCGTTGAAGGCTACAGAGTTGCAGGAGATGGTCCATTGGGAGAGGCCGAGGACTTGCTTTACCCCGGAGGCAGCTTCGACCCATTGGGTTTGGCTACCGACCCAGAGGCCTTCGCTGAGTTGAAGGTGAAGGAGCTCAAGAACGGAAGATTGGCTATGTTCTCTATGTTTGGATTCTTCGTTCAAGCCATTGTCACTGGTAAGGGACCTTTGGAGAACCTTGCTGACCATTTATCCGACCCAGTCAACAACAACGCATGGGCCTTCGCCACCAACTTTGTTCCCGGAAAGTGAGCAAAGTTTTATCTGTATTTTGCTTCAGTCTTTGTTTCAGTGTGAGAGGAGAAAGAGAGGTTGTCTAGGTGTAAAATTTGCAAAACTTTTGTATGATTTTTCATTAATCAAATAACTCTGTGTTCTCTCACAAGTATCTCTTATTATATTGAAGGAATCGTGAAATTAGGTTCACCCAATTGCAGCGTTTATTTCAACAATTGAGCACCTTAGTTGAACATGTCACTAATTGAATTAATGGTGTAGAAGGATCAAATGCAATTGATTTATCCATACAAATCATACACAGATGTTTACGACAATCACTTTGTTCCAAAATAGATAACGTTTTCAACTAGGAAAGATGCTAACGAAGCAAAACCAAAATTGATAAATAAAATATTATTCTACACACTAGGACATTGTGAGATATAATTAACTTTATTGCTCTGGTGTTAAATCTTCATCTCCTTCTCTGTCGCTTAATTTAAGAGTCATCTTAATATTCATTGAAGCCAACTCTGCAGCTAAGTACCTGAACACATATGGCATCGCAACTGTTTCCATGCCTTTACTTGTCTTACAAGAATAGCAAGTTACCTTCTTTGGAGTTCTACCAGGAGGTAACTTTCCAGTAACTTGAATTAGCTTCTTCTGTTGAACGTTTGCGATAGACGAAGTGAGCAAGCTACCACATAGCGAACAAACATCTGCAATATGGTGATCCGAAGAAGTGTGAAGCCTGTCGTGTAATAAATAGGAAGCTCCATGAGCAAGCAGTGAGTCTCGTTCCATTTCACCAAACCGAATACCTCCACCTCGTTTCCTTCCCTTGATTGGCTGGTGAGTTAGTTGATCAACTTGTCCAGTGGATCTAACCTGCAAGCCAGAATATTATGACTCATACGAAGTACGCAGATGAGAGATGTGCAAGCTAGAGGCGATATGTCAGGTAATAAAAGCGATGAAAGCAGACGAATTAAAAACCTGGAATTTGTCTGAGACCATGTGACGCAGTCTTTGGTAGTAAACAGGTCCCATAAATATCTCACACTCCAGTTCTACTCCTAAAATCCCACTATATAATTTCTCGGTCCCATAGTAGTTGAACCCTTTTTCCTTTAACATGGAACCGAGATCATCTACAAGCAAACTGGACTTGCGCTTCTTTTCTCCATTTGCATTTATTACTGCATTACGAAACGGCGTTGCATCTACAAACTTTCCATGCAAACTACCTCCCTGTAAAAGCCGAGGAATATAAGCATTACATATACTTTACTTACCAGCAAAATAAAAATGGGTAGTTGGCTAAACGACGCAAAAATAAGATGCACAGCATCAGCGTTGATGGAACCTAAAAATCAGACAAATTTCTTAAGATACAAACCTTAGCAGCAATAGATTCCAAAAGCATAGCAATTGTCATTCTTGATGGGAAAGCATGCGGGTTAATGATGAGATCTGGACGCATTCCAGTAACTCCATTAAACGGCATATCAATATCAGGCCACAATTGCGAACAAACACCCTTTTGCCCATGTCTACTGCTGAACTTGTCTCCAATTATGGGGTTTCTGGCATGCCGGAAACGAATATTCGCCTGCCAAGGAACTCAAATGTTAGAATTTAAACAAACTGTAATTTGTCTAAGCGATAGTTGGAGTTAAACCTCACCTTTTGGGGATGTTTCTTGCTTTTCATGTCAACAGAGACAAAGTCAACTATGACAGGGTCAGTACCTTTTCGCTTAATGGTCCTTATTCTGTTAGTTACCTCATCATAGATACTATAATATGGCTCATCTGGATATATTTTCTGCGTTAGACCCAACATATTAGTGACAAGGAAACTAAAATTAAATAATCAAACTACAGTCCATAGAGAGGTTAAAAAGCGGTTGTGTACCTGTCCAACATATGGTAATCCATCAGCATCAATAGTAGAATGATCTGATTTGTCAGTAGTACTCCTCCTAAAACTTTTATGACCACTATCATATCGGCTATTCTGATCTGACAGATCAATATTTTCTGTCTGCACGATCATACAACAAGAGTTAGAAATTCACAGGAAATAAAGTTTATGTGATTTATATGGTGATACTAAATTCTTTGCTGCAAGTAAAAGACTATTCTCTGGGGTTTTATATGGAACCGAGTGCAGGCCAGGATTACATTAAAGTTCCAGACCCATAGGAACTAACTGCACCAAGCTTTCAGGGCTCTTAATCAAAAAATGAGAATGGGAACTCAAACCTGGTATATTTGACCATGGCACATTCCCCGCTCCACAGATGATTTGTTCAAAATCATAGCATCTTCCATATCAAATCTGTGAGACAGATAGGTGGAAAAAGGGATAAGTGAACACTTATGAAAAAGCTAATCATTGCCAGGCTCTTATATGCAAAAGCAAATTTTTACCCTGTATGAGCAAGGACAGCAACAATTGCATTAGTCCCTGTAGGATTCTCATCAATACTGTAAGTGGTGTATGTTTTTGTGCGCACCACAGGAGATTGAGGAGTCTGTAGAGAACAAAAGAATTTAAACAAGATATGAAACCAAAAAAGACAAAATGATCAAATGAAAATTGTACCATGTACTTTCAGATTTCTAAAGAATAAGATAGGAAATTCGAATTGACCTGCAAATGGTAAATTTTCTGGTCGGCACGAAATTGGAGAGCTTGAGTAGAGTATGCCATGGTTTGTTTCGCCATCTATATAACATAAAATTGTAAGAATAACTTCCAGTGGCATAATCGTATAAAACTTGCATCAAATTGTCTAGTATATACCTGACACTGATACATGTTACGTGGACTTTGGTTATGATCTGACCAAGGTGTAAGATTAGCAACCACACTTATCATCCCGGTTGGATGAATTTCCTCATGAGTTGCTGGACAAGAGTTATTCCTTCCTCCATTTCCTCCATCAGGACAACTTATTTCCATAAAAACCTGATTTGGTAGAAATCAAATTTTTAATTGTATACAAGAAAGGTGGATATGATAAACATGTTTTTAGGATTTGCTACCTGTTCGAATGGTCCAATCAGTTCAATACTTTCAGAAGGTATAGATATATTTTTAACAGGCCTAATGAATCTTGCAGGACATGATGCCAAATACAATCCAGGATAAGATCCACCCATGCTTGTAGGTACATATCCCACTTCAAGGTCTTCAGGAATCTGTAGAGAAGCATTCACAAATAAAATTATCTTTTAATGAAATAGTTTAGGATCAACAAAGACTGTAAAGTGAATATGCCTTACCACTGAAGGAGCCTCTATTTTCAGTCTCCGCAAATAGGAGACAACGTTCGTGACTAAGTTAGAAGATAGCGTGCCTACAACTTGACCATCTAAAAGAACATGAATGACTTCTGGTGGTGCAGCTTGAACTAGCTTTGGCAATGACGATACCATACCCGCCCCAATAAGAACCTCAACAACTGACTTCCTTATTTTCAAGAAATCTCTAATGTTTCCTTTGGAATCGAACTGAGAAGTGATTCCTGAAAACACCATAACCAATCAGAGGACAATACGCAAAGCTATGCTACTGGAAAAAGTGACATTTAATGGTATTACGAGGGATACAATCTTATTGTGATAAAAATAAGCAAGTCTAAAATTTACGCCTGTTAGAAACAAAATAAAAACATTATCCTAATAAAACTATATAGTTTGAAACTCCAGTCTATAATAATTTACCTTGAGATAAAACACACTTCAACTAAATATGATTCTATATAATCATCAACTTGGTCTAGTGAAATGTCAAGTTAAGAGAATAGTGAATATCACAAAAGGATGTGTGAAAAAGAGAGCTAGAAAAACTCACGGCTAGTACGAGTCATATGATTCAGTAATCCACAAGGTTCCCCATCAGGAGTGTGAACAGGGCAAAGAAAACCCCAGGATCTACAAGATCACAATAAAACAGTCAGAATGTGAAGACTACTATTTTGGGACTGCATCATCACATGTGGAGTTTGATGGGTACAAAGTAAGGAACCTACTCAGGAAGCAGCTTTCTCACAGTTGTTGTACGAAGTCCAGCAAAAGAAGCACCACGATGAACCGCCCGGAAAAATGAAAGGAAACGGAGAAAGTTCAATCTCTCGGCCTGAACAGTGTAACCAGCTCTCTGGTAAAAAATTGAGAATATATATTAGTACTGTTCTACAAACTACATCATACTCAATGGAAATTAGATACATAAGATTAAAGCTTCCCAAGCAAGTGATCAGCTCAAGTGATAACCTGCTGTAAATCCAAACCAGACTGTGTATTCATCCTTCCTGTCTTCAGCAATGTCTCAATTGACATACCAACACTCCTCGGAGGATTTTTGTTAAAAAGCTTCTTGACATCAGCAACTGCATTCAATTAAGGAGTCATCACCAAGCACATTACATTGCATTAACAAAATATTAGTGGAAGAGAACAAGCAAATATTCCACGCAGGAAATAAGCCTGGATATAACAAAAAATGAGTTTCATATAGTTTCAATTTTCAAGGAATGCAGAAAAATGAGAACATTGAAAAGGGAAAACAATAAAAAAATAAAAAAATAAAAAACTTACGGCTTTCAAAGGAAAATTTCGATTTTGAGCTCGTGTTATGCAACTCATCCTTAAGAAGACTTTTGCACTTCCGGAGCCATTCTTCAAGTTTTTCCTAGACAATCAATGCATGTGACATCAGTTAACTCATGGTTATGCAAAACAGAATCGTAGATTTTCAGAAACATTTGATAATGACAAAATCACATGCTCTTATATAGTGAGCCTCGACATAAATGTTTCTACCATATGGGAAACTAATTATATACCTTGAGGTAAACCGTTATAAGGTGACCTGGGACTAAAATTTCCTGATTTTGCAAAGAATCCGGATTGTCAGGTAAGGAAGTCTGATCCACCAAAGAATAGAGCTTCTGGATCAAGAAGCTGCGAATCCAAAAAGACAATGTTGACCACAACCACACCAAAAACACTCAAATGGGAGAGCCATCAAGGAGAGACAAAAGTAAAAAATTACATAAGCAAATTGAACTTGTCGTGATCATTGTCAAGATGAACAAATATATAATCCCTGAGCACAGCTTCAGCAACCTATATATAGAAACATGAAAAGGGAAAAAAAGTAATTAGAAACGAATTAATGTCATCAGTTGTACAAAAAATTTTACAAAACTAATCACGATCCAAGAATCTCAAAAACGTTAGTTACTTTTGTTTAGAAAGCTTACTAGTGTAAATGAAAACAAATGCAAAGAAACCTTTTTGGCAAAAAAAAAACTCTATTGTAGCAATGAACCAATTAAGGAGGTTAAAATTGATCAAGTAAACTTACAGTAGGATAGCTTTCTTTTTCTAGCCCATCAAGAACAGGTTGAAAATGCTCTCCTGTTGGTTTTAGAAGTAAAATATTAGCTTCTTAGTTTTGAGATATGCGTACATAAACACTGAGACAGTTAGATCACCTAGGTGCTTCCGGCACTGTTCCCGGGTAAAAAGGCCCATGTCTCGCACTTCATCAAGAATAACTTTGGCTCTCTCACGAACAAGTTGGGTTCCAATAGCTCCATCGCCTCTTCCATAATTCTCATTGTAGCAACAGTTCAGGCTTTTATATACTTCCTCATCGTTGGTTTTAGTGAGAGCCTAGGCACATATGAGGACAGATAGGAAAAATAGAGGGTTGAAAGATAATTAAAAAATAAGACAAAATTCACGAACACAAAATACATGCATCCAGAACCATCAAATGTACGTATAAAATAAAACACTTCGCCCTAAATAAAGTTCTGTTCTCATGATATAGGAGAATGATACAACAGAGTCACTAATACCTTGAGAACAAGACCGACAGGAAGCAAATATTCCCTTCCACCTATCCTGTGTCCATTAGAAATAAGTTTAACGTGTAGCTCAAATTGTAGGTAATGTCTTCCATATTCCACATGTCAAGTTAATACTCACCAAAATCCAACTCTGGCACTTCCATTGCGAAGATAATACAGCTTAACAGTGACAGATGACTGGTCGTCCCTAACACACCTATGAATCAAGAAGACAAACCCGCATGAGGAACTCCTTATAATATATCACTACTTTGGGTGAAGACTGGTATTATTATATGCAACATCGAAACAAAGAGATAAACTTTACATACCTAATGGCAACTGCCTTGTCACTATATCCTTCCCGACGATCACGGAAGGAGTTCCGGATCATACTTGTTGGCTATTATAAGAGATTCTTAGTCAGTTAAATTATGAGAGTCGTGATACTAGGAACTTCATGGGAATACACTACACCCATAAACTTTATGAGCAAAACACTATACTCATAAACTTAGGCAGTTAAAAGCTGAGGTAGCTTACATGGTTTCGCTTAGGTGCAATAACACATCGGAACACTCTCTCGATCCCATTCAAAACAAAGTACCTATTTCAAGGAAAACTAAATTATTATCACAATTGACATATAGAAGGAAAGATATATCAAGAGCAGCATGAATTCATATGCACACGGGACATTCTTAATCCCACCCCAGTTTCCATTGCCATAAACGTAGCTGTCATGCTTTACAGATATATACTTAATAAGAGAAAATCTACAGACATTTAAACCACAAGCCTCGCAGTGGCTTTATCAGAATAATTGAGAGGTGTAAGAACATTTACCCTCCCATTTCAGAAGTTGACTCTTTGCACTTTAAAAGTTTCCGACAATCGGCACCCCTTAAGCTGCAAAGCTTTGACTGCAATAAAGTACGGAGATCAATTTCCATTAGCTCATAAATAAAGACTTGTAATCATAAGCAAAGCAAAGCAAAGAAGAGAAAATCGTGTAATTACGAGAAATCATTAAGCTACGCTTTGTTCCATTCCATTATCAGTTATAAGAACCAAATATACAAATTAAAGCATTCAGCCAGAGAATTGACTCTCGCTTTGGTCTCTATATCTTCAGGAATGGAGAAATAGATTAAAAAATAAATATAAAAGCAAAAACCAAAGAAAGAGATCACCAACCATCAGCATAATCGGAAATTGGCCAAAATCAAATTTGTCTCTCACAACAACTCCCTCATTATACTTAAAGCAAACATCAGCCATAAACGTTCCTGTGTATGAAATCTTCGCCTGCCTACACTGTTAGTCAAGAAACCAAAGAAACAAAAAGGTATTAACACCCCACCAGAAATATAAACCTTTACATAAGTCACAAACAAGTTCAAAACAAAAACTTCACCTCAAAGGGAAACAAAGGCTCTTTCCTTGATGTTGAACTGAAACTCTCCTTCTGAGGAGCAAATACTACAGGATTCTCTAACCAAAGTATCATACTTGTCAAGGAATCACACAGAACACACAAAATTCAACATTATATAAGCACAATCCAAGATAACCAAAGTATCATACTTGTCAAGGAATCATACAGAACACACAAAATTCAACATTATTACAAGCACAAACTAAGATAACACAAAAATTCAACATTATATAAGCATCATGTTAAGAATGAATAATATCTAAATCAAATAAAAAAGGATATTGCTCAAGTTGTTGTCGGAGTCTGAATCGTAGACAGTAACGGGTTTGATTCGATTGAACATAACTTCGAGACCTTTGTCTGTCATGTAATCGAAAGACTCTATATGATGCGTGACGAGATTGTGAAGCTCCTTGAAGTCTTCAATATTAGGAACCGTCGAGTCTTTCGCGTTCACAACCATGGTTATTAGGATTTGCTCCTGAGGTTGAGAAAGCTGGAATTAGGGTTTCTCCGTCGCAAGAATGAACTCAACACAACGGAAACTTGGGAATTGAAACTCGAAGAAGCTCCTGATGGAGGAGAAGATGAGAAGTTTGAGACCAAGGCGGCGCGAGAACACAGGCGAAGGGTTTTAGGAGTACATTGAGTTTTTGGGTTTAACTGGTGTCACAAAATTCAAGTTTATTGCAGATTATACTCTTTTATCTTTTAAAATGTTATTTTTTGAACCCCTAACTTTTAAACAATTTAATGTAATTCGATCAATTGGGAAAGAAGTGAATTTGTAACCTCTTTGGCGAATTTACGACTTTAATTTTTCTAATCCTTATTGTTTAAGTTCGAACAAATAAAAATATTTGAAACCAACTGTTTTCTCGAAACTCTTTTTAAAAAAACTAGCATTTCAAATTATTAACCAATAACTTTTTAAAACATAGTAGTGAATTTGATGTGCTATTAAAGCTTAGTTAAAGTAAAACCTTTGTGTGTTGATCATGATATATTAGATGGATGTAATTGTTGATTTGTAGAATATAAGTTTTAAAGTACATATTGATCAAAATAGATATTTGGGATCGGTTTAATTTGTTGACGGCGTTGTTTGTTTGTTGGATTATGGATGAGTGTGATTAGGCACGGTTTGACTACTATATAACAAAATTGGTTATAACTTTCATTTTGGGGCTTTCATTTGGCTTCCAGTTTGGGTTATGCATTCATGAGGCAATCATAATGTTTCTATGATCCTTAAGATGACAACAATAGTTTTTTTTTTCTCTAAAGTTTTCCCATGTTCACAGTCACACACTAGAAATATGAATGTGACTAAGTTGGTGGGTTGTATTTAATTAATTACAAATTTACAATAGAAGAGGGTAAGTGTAGTTGTGGACTTGGTAAAGAAGTGATATGAGACTCGATATTGGTAAATGTAGTTATGGACTTGGTAAAGAAGTGATGATATATACATGTTCTCTTATGAATATATGATCCAAAGTTATTATATCAATATTAACTCTTAACAGAATTCCAACAATTTTTATCTTATAGTCCAAATGCTAACACATGATCCGTAGCTATCCTAAAATACAAAAGCAATAAACATAATGATATACAGTATACGCATCCAAACCATTTAAGTGCAATTAGACCAGTCGCTGTACTTTGCAATGTCTCAACACTATATGCAAGATCTTGGACATAATGAATGTGTTTCAAAACCAAGATCGTACATGTCATGAATTTGAGATTTTGGGTCATGCCCTTAGATCTCTGTAGGGATATATCGATGGGCATCAGTGTTTTTGTATGTGAGACTTCTCTGTGATCTAGATGTTCACCAACGTAAACTCGAGTACCTAACCTAGGCTTCGGTTCGGTGTGTCAAAACATAATAATTCCTTATTCGACCTTATGATGTACTGATTCCAATTTAAAAGATTCTTTTCTTGGACTTCCAACTTCTAATAAGAGTGTAGGATGATATGATGATGACAACGTACCCATCAATCATTTTATCCAACTGGGTGATGTATATTTTGAACATTCAAGTGGTCGGAACTATCAAAACATCATTATTTATAATTCTGATTGCATTTTTTTATATTTAAATGATGCATATGATTTCCCCCCCCAACAGTGTAACGTGGTGATATAATAGTTAGAAGCTAGACATCGAGACCACCTTCTTCTTCAATAGCAAGCAAGTCACAGCACTAACCTTCCTTTAGTACTTAGCAATTAGCACTACATGGCCTTCCCATCAACACAAAAATTGCAAATTAGTAGTAAATGGCTTATGTCAGCAATGCATTGCAACTAAAGGCGTTTTGTCAACACTATCGGAGAATTTGTCACTAAATGAGAGTAAATGGGTCTTTTGCAAATTACCAAAGATCATTTCCAAAAACATTTAAAGTTTTCTTTACAATTCCTTACAATGGCAAAAACGTACCAACAAAGTATTGATTTAAAATGAAAATGTAACACCTTATTCTTCAATAACATGCTCATCCAACAAAAATAAATCTTTCTTCGATGAATGATACAATAAAGCTCGTGTTACACCACTTAAAAATCTATGAGCAAAACTTGTATAATAATAATAAATTCCACTTGAAATTCTCCTAAATGCAACTTTAACCTTAAGAATTTAAAATACAGAAAGAAACATAATGATGGAATTAGAAAGAACAGGCATCATCAAGATAAAAACATTAAGCAAATATATTAAAACTAAAACGAAACCAAGTGGGAGAAATAATAATTATATGGTATTGCTTTAAGCTCAAAACAATATGGGCATCGAACCGTTTCCTTTGAAACTAATACTGTCCAAATCATGACACTTAAGTTAAACCAACACACGATTCATATTACTGTCACTAATGACTTGGCTCGTTGCAGCCAAATGTCTACTTCTTTGTTTTTAACTCACCAAATATTCTTACAACTTTTGTTCTTTGTGGCTGGATGACCAGAATCCGAATACGCATGGCAAACATAAATTACAGCTCAATGGGTGTAGTAGAGGGAGACAAGAATGATGAGTTTTTGGTTTGGGAATTAATAAGTAATTTCATTTGGGAAGTATGGGGTTGGGACAAGAGACCCATAGAGAAGAGAGAGTGTCGTCTAAAAACAAAGAGAGAAGTTGTCAAAGGAGACTTTTGGGTGGAAGGGCCACAAAACAAAACACACACCAAAAACCAAAAGAGATAAAAAAAAAAAAAAAAAAAAAGGAAAATAGAAAAAGGGCTCTTTTCACGCGTGCTAAGGGAGCATCCTACGGTCACCATCATGGCCGCATTAAACGGAAACCATTGAGAATTGTTTCATCGGACGGCTCACACTAACCGTGTTTGACTCTCTTCTGTCCTCACGCGTGCTCCCTTCCCTCTCTCTCTCTCTCTCTCTCTCTCTCTCTCTCCATTACGCCATTATTTTTATTTTTTAATTTCTTTTATCACAATACTAATCTCTTGTATTGTTTACCAACTTATTGCATGCTTTATAATTCCAAAAAAAAAACCCCATTGACATAGTGATTTACATGAGTTTTACACTGTAATCATAGTGTGTATTCCATCATTACATTATTTCTCTAATTTGTATAATGGTTTCTCTATAACTTAATAATTGTATTTATTTTGGATTTTAAATAGTAGTAACCACTAAGGCTATGAATGTTTGAATTTTTTTAAATGGTTTTTAGATTATAGATTTTGGTTTTTAATTTTTCTAGTTTGATTTTTGTAAATAGATAAATAAAATCAGAAAACATCCCGTAACATTTTTTAAAACTTATAAAGTCGGGGGTTTTTTTTTTCATTAAGAAATTTGTATTTAAAAACCTCAAAATCTGGAATTTTTTTTTAAACTCCAAGATAGGAGTAGTTTAAACAAAAAGCACTTAAATGTGTTGTCATCTACTCCAAGATAGGAGTTGTTTTTAAGGAAAAAAATGTTTTAATTACTCGTAGAAAGATGAATTTTGTCCAAGATTTTCTTTATCTATCTTGGATGAATCAAATAAAAAATCAGAGAGAGTGCAAAATTTGGTTTGATAACTCCAAAACATCCCCACTAAAAAGTTTAACATCTTTTTTGCTCCACATTAAAAAAACACAAACACCTACAAGTTAATAATAATAATAGATTGATTCACGCACGAAAAGCGTGAATTAAATTTAAAAATAAAAATAAAAATGCAAAGTATAAGTGAGTGAGAGACTAGTGTGAGGAGTAGTGAGTGATTAAACCAAACAAAAACAAACAAACCGCACCAGAAAAAGAAAGCCACGCTCTCTGTCACTTCCTCCTTCTTATTTCTCCTCTCTCTCTCTCTTTCTCTCCTTTCTTTTTTTGCCACATATCATTCTCCTCCCCTCTATTAGATCTTCTTCTTCTTCTTCTCCCCCTTGCACACAAATAACAACAACCCTTCTCCTCTAATTTTGATCTGACCCTTTTCGAAAGTTTAAGTTTTTTTCCTACCCTTCATCGATTCATTTCATCCTTCAAAGGGTTTTTGATTTCTGTATACAGGTATGCTGTTTTGTTCTTCTTCTTCTTCCTTATACCGCCGCAATTTCTGACTTTTCTCTTTTTAATACTTTGATGGTAACTTTTCTTCGTTTGATCACTAACTTATGTAAGTTAATTTTTATGGTTTGTTTCCTCTGATCATTGCTAAAAATTTGATTTTTTTTCAATTGAATGTTCTGTTCTGTCTTTGTTTATGTATTATTCTGAATTAAACTATTCATAATCGATCTTTTAACTTAACGAGTCCAACTCTTTTGTTGAGGTTTTTGTTTCGTCTATGTGTTCTGTTTTCTAAGAAGAGTTGTTTTATGATTTTTGCTTTGTGATCACTATGGTATCGAGAAAACATTTTATCGTGGATCCGATGTTTAATGTCTTTAGTCATGCTTCTGTGTTTCTGTTCATTGTCGGTAGATGCATAAAGTTGTACTCTTTTTAATTTCTGAATCATGTATTAGACATTTCCCATGTTTTAGTAGTTTCTCTGTTTTGTCTTCCAACTGATATTTTTGTTTTGTTTTTTTTGATTCCACCTCGAAGTTAGTGCCTTTCAACTTCATTCACTGAAGTATAATATAGCCTTGGGCCTAATTTTTTGTTTGTTTGTGTAGTTGTGAGAAGAGGAAAGGGTTATTAGATACACTTAAAAACTGAAGTTTAATAGTGAAGAACCAAAGATGCCCTGGACAGCCTTCTTCATGTTTTTCAACAGGACTTGCACTCGTCTGGTTGTCTTTTTCCTCGTTATTCTGTAAATTTGATCCTGTCAGGTGAGGAGCTTCTTCTGTGTGTGTATGCTTTAATTTCATTCCATATCTTGCGTTGGTTTGGTGGTGCCATGTGGAAACAAATGTAACTTATTTACAGCTTCTTGTGTATAAAACAATTGGTGTCCTTTTCTTGATTTTGCAGGTGTTGTTTCCGGAATTCGGAATAGCTCTTTGTTGTTGTTGCTTATTTTACTCTGGTTAGTGTGAGAATGTGCATTGTTGTAATCAAGAAGGGAAACCGATCATTGAAGGAAATAGGAACTTTTATGATGACTACATGTTTCATTGCTAATTACCAATCCGTTCAAGTTTGCCAGGTTCATTTGCATCTCCTCTATTTCCTAACTCTTTTAACGCTTAGGGAACACCGCTTTATGTTATTTCAAAGAGCTTTATCCTCTTGATGGTATATGGATAGTCTTATTATAGATGTTTGTTCCACATGTTATTCTTATTTTGTTAGAGTATAAACTATAGTGTGTCTGATATCCAAGCTTTCTTATAAAATCATTGCAGGCTGAATATTTCAGACAGTTGCTTAAGCCTGTAACGTAGTCTGGCGTCTGGAGTTTCCGGAAATTGGGGTTTTTGGGCGGCTATCTACTTTTGATTTCGAAAGAATTATTGTGAGGTATTAAGAGTCTGGTTTTCTGAAAGAGCTGTCTGTGGGGGAGCTTCTGGTGTGGGGTAAGGGCTCTGGTGGAAATTCGTGATATCTTTAGTATGATGGCCATAACTTGAGATAGCATTTGGTTTGACAGTCAACTTAGTGTAGTAGTAATAGGGCAGCTGGAAAGCTTACAAAGGCGAATCATCGGTAGTAGAAAATCTAAGCAGCTTGCAGTTTGAGGTGTACAACTTGTTTTTTCTCTTTGTGTTTCTTTGCACGGGGCTTTCTGATGCAGAACAATCAGTTTCCTCACTTCTCAGATGAAGTGGGCGACAGAAATATGCACAACCCGTATGCATCAGGGTCATCCTTTGATGCTTTGTTCCCACCATGCGCAAAGCTGCCATACCATGGTGTTGAACTTCAACCTACTGCGGTCTGTCCAAAGAACTTTGTCATCTTCGACCAAACATATGACCGCAGCCAAGTGATGTACCATCCTGAGCTGACTCATAAGCTCATGAATACCCCATCTTTGAACGCATTAGCTTCGACCTTTCAGAACGAGTATGTAGGTTCAACTTATCAGAACGAGTATGTAGGTTCGACATATCAGAACGAGTATGCTGGGGGAAGTTATGGTAACTATGACCAAGAAGTTTCCACCTCTCATCAAGAGGATCCAAATGAGATTGATGCTCTCTTGAGTGCAGATGAAGATTACGGAGAAGATGATAATGAAGGAGATGAGGATGGTGGCGATTCAGAAGAGGTCAGCACGGGTCGTAACTCGTACAGGGATTATGGAAATAGCTCATCAGCTGAATCTTGCTGTTCCAGCTATGGGTATAACAACAACAACAACAACAACTCAAGGAAGCAGAGTTTATCGGGCAGCGCTAGTAGTACCAACGATGGGAAAAAAGGACGGAAAAAGATGAAGAAAATGATGGGAGTGTTGAGGAGAATTGTCCCGGGAGGAGAACAGATGAATACAGCTTGCGTTCTTGATGAAGCTGTTCAGTACCTCAAGTCACTTAAAATCGAAGCTCAGAAACTCGGCGTTGGACATTTCTCAAACCAATCTTGAATGCTACCAATATCCGTTCTTCCACTGCATATTGTTTCTTGGGAGATATGAATCTTGTCCAGCGCTATCTGGACCTCTCTCTCTCTCTTTATTCCTCCCCCTCTCCTCTCTTCCCTTTGCAGGATTGGATCTACTTGACGTTGAATCTCTCTCTCTCTTTACATTTTCCATATTGTGTGTTATTGCTTCCATTTGAAGTACTTGTGGATTGGATTTGAGCTTTTTGTACTGTTTCAACTTTTAATGTAATCATTTATGACTTTGTGTCTATGAACTATTCCTGTTACTCTATTAGTTATTTGCTTTGTATCATCGTATTTGCCTCTTGTTTTAAGCATTTGGTCTTCTGATAAAGAATTAAGAACATTGTAAACGTTGTTATAAAGGCCATCACTTTAAAAACAGGACTCACGTTTTGTACCATAAGCCGGGTTTTATAACTACAAAATTCCAAATTCTAATGAAAAATTTAACTCGGTTAACAATAATGATTATACGGTATAACAACAATAATCTTCGATTCCTTCCATTTTCTTCATCAGTCAATCCCTAAAAAAGCTTTGAAATTCAAAGAGAGGAACGATGGATGATTAAGAGTTTTGGAGAAAAATCACTCCTTCGTCCGCCGTCATCACCGTCACTGTCGATAAATCCAGGTTCGGTTTTGTTTTATTTGGATTTGGATTTGTGTAGCTTTTCTTCTCTGTTGTGAACCATGCTTTATGCTTTATATTGTGATCTGTGATTCTGAGATCGAACCATGCTTTTAAGCTTTAAAGTTGGATGCATTGCTATGTTCTAAGTGTTATCTAGTTTACAGTAAAACATTCAATGGATGTTACCAATTTTTTATTTTTACTTTAGGGCATTGATTTTTGTGGGTTTGAATCTTGTGCTGTGAGTTTTGTTCATAGTCCTAAGCAAGTAGAAAATGGTGAAGAAGTTGAGGAAACGGGGATTGTACATTGTGTTTCTTAACTCTTCAGGTTCTTCTATTATTCTTTTATCAAGTCTCTAATTCAAAACATTATTCTATGTATATCCTCTCACAGGAGTTATAAGGAATTGTTCGAAAAGTGCAATCAGCTGGGTAGAGGCGAAGCTTGATCTTCTGAGAAACTAGAAATAGCTCTGGAAAAGATAGAGGTGTGTCTTTAATTTAGTGATACGTCTCACCATTTGGCAAAAGTTCAGTGATACGTCTCAAAATTTTAGACTTTCGTGAAATTTAGAAATACAAAGTTGCGGGCTTTTTTGAGTTTGAGTGAGATTAGATAAGGTTAAGTGATGAATTGAGACTACCCTGGTTCTCAAATCTCGATTCTTTCGATTTAGTTGAAGAAATCGAGAAAATGGCGTCGTCATTCTGGAGCATAGCTTCTCGACAAGCCCTGAATAGCGGTTTGTTTCTTACGAAACTCTACTGCTTCCTTCATGTAACTACCAACTATCTTGGATTCATGGCTTATGTGAGTGCACAAAAGCTTCCTTCTTTCTTCGTTAATCTAACTCATCTCGGTGTTGATTTCGATATAAAGATCTTCTCTTTTTGAGCAGGCTTATGGGCCAAGCATGATTCCGACGCTTCATCCTTCGGGGAATGTCTTATTAGCAGAGCGAATCTCGAAGCGGTATCAGAAACCAAGTCGTGGAGATATAGTTGTAATACGATCTCCAGAAAACCCTAAAAAGACTCCAATCAAAAGAGTTATTGGTATCGAAGGAGATTGTATAAGCTTTGTGGTTGATCCTGTGAAGAACGATAAATCTCAAACCATTGTGGTATGTTTTGTTATTTAACTTTTCTTGTTTATTTCGCTTCACTTTGTTCTTGCTTATGGATCAGATATGAATGTTCTATTGAGAGTAGTAGTACTGAGTTTGAAGAAATTGGATACATTGTTGGGAAATTGAGTGATCAGAGAGTTAGTTGTTTCTTTTTCACTAGCGTTGGTGTTTATCAGTATTGACCTCAGTTTTAGCTGTTGCAGTTCTTGGAAACTTTTTATTCGTTAGGAATGTTAATGCTATTGGTTGTTGGCAAAGAGAGATGTTAGTATGTTCGAGAATCCATAGAGATTTATTGCGAATTGATCTTTGGATGGATGTTCTTTTGGTTTTAGGTTCCTAAAGGACATGTCTTCGTTCAAGGTGACTATACTCATAACTCAAGAGACTCAAGAACCTTTGGTCCTGTACCTTACGGTCTTATTCAAGGCAGAGTGCTTTGGAGGGTATAAGCTTTTTTGTCATTAACATTATAACTTTTAATCGATACAAATTTTTGAGCAGGCTTATGGTTTTTCAAATGCGTTATTTGCATTTGTTTTGGCTAATGTTTGGTATGTAAAATTAAGTGTAGGTTTGGCCATTTCAAGATTTTGGACCGCTTGGACCAACCCCTACTTGAGTTAGCTTTGGTGCCTTGGTATAGGCTGAGAACCCAGAGGCGGTTGCAGACTCTTTTTTTTTATATACTAAATCTTAGTTATTTCAGCTTGTTTATCAGAGAAAGAAACTTACTTTGTGTATTAATAAAGAGCAGAATAGTATTAATCTAACCTCTGTTTCTTATTTGTGTGAAAATAGTAGAATGACTGCTTTATGTAAAATGAGCTATTCTATATGTTATAAGAAGATGTAGTTAGATTTTTATTTATGATGTCATGTCACATTTTAACAAATTGATAAAACTAGCAATGTTTAATTATTGCATCATTCTTTGTACATTACTAGATTTTAATCTGTGGGACAAACATTTAATTTTTAATTAATATTTTCTAAAGTTTCTAGATTTTACTGAAGTCTATTTAATAATTATTAAGATTATATAATATCAATTTTTCTAAATCACTTTGATTATACATGTTCTATATTGTTGTTGTTAAAAATAGTAAAATGAAGATTAATGATTTTCTTTTTTTTTTTATTAATATCAGTTCAAACCCGTCTCGTCTTATAACCCGTCCCGTCATACAATCCATTAGAAACATATTACAACTCTTCCTCTCATATAATCCCATACATGGTCTTACGACTTTGCAGAGACCTGTGTTTTTGGTAAACAGTCGCCTTCGTCGAAAAATTAAACCCACGTTTAAAATTAAAGCAAGATCAATAACACTTCAGTTTAATTTTGAAGTAGAATTTAAACTATATAGCAAGGTCAAAAACATTGCCTACCCGATATGGGACGTAAGCATATGCAAAAAAAAAAAATTGTAATATACATTCGTTTTCAAAAATTTCAAATTGCAACATACGCGAAAAAGTTTTGTATTTTTGTTATACATATGTTGTATGTAATAAAATAAATTAAAAAACAAATAAGATCGTATAAATATATTGAACAAATACTTGAGAAAAATAAATTGAAAAATAAGAAAATAATATTTTGTATTTATTATGAAGAGATTGAGAGATTTTAGGAATTTTTTAAAATGTGATTACTTTCATAGTTTTAAGTTAAATAAATAATTAATGTCAATGGCTTGCCATTGTAAATAAGTTTAAACCCAAATGGTTATTTCAAAATGTGCTGCAAAAATGTTAATATAACAATTCATTCTTTTTATATACAACTTTTTTACTTACATTTAAGGAGAACTCTTGAATACCATGAAAATATGTATTTTCCAAAAATACCATTACAAGTTTATTTTCTAAAAATACAATAAAATACATTTTTACCAAAAATACCACAAACCTAAAACTTGTATTTTTAAAATTCAAAAGTAATTTTTAAATCCTGAACATTAAAACATACCCCTAAAAACTATACCCTATATATAAATAGTTAAACCAAACATTAAAAAAAAATCAACACCTTCAAAAATTAACTTTTTTTACGTTTATGGTATTTTTTGTAAAACAAAACATTTGTGGTATTTTTGGAAATAAAAACAAATTGTGGTATCTTTGGAAAAAAAACTAAATTAATGGTATCTAAGGAATTTTTTCTACATATATTAGATATTTAGATTAAATAAAAACATATACTAAAAATGCTAACATAACACATATTTGATGTTAACGTTTTAAAAATAAATAATTGTAAAAATTGATGATAAATATGTTATTGGGGTATTTATTGGTAACATTCTCTTGATTGACTTCTCATATTGTATATTTGATGACAATTAGTGTTTTTTACAATTGTACTTTCACATATGACCGCTGATATTTAATAATATTAAATAATAAACGTAATAGTTGACGATTAGTTGAACTTTGAACACTCTATGATAATTTTAATTAATTTTATCATATTGTGTTCAAAGTTCAAACAATTTTCTTTTTGGTAAGAGTGTTAAGTTTATTTTATTTTATGCTAAATCTTGACCGCCACAAGTTTAAACTTGCAAAACATTAATATAAGAATTGATTAAATACCAAAAAACTAAAAATTGACTATTTTAATGCAATCTAATCAGCTCACTTTTTTGTGTATATATATAACCAAATCTTGCACTCACAAAAACATATTCTTTATTTAAAAGAAAAAGAAGAAACATATAAAAGTACTACTTTGATTTTTTGTTCATTTTCTATTTCTTGAGTAATCAAAATCATATTTTGCCATCCACGAAAATGAGTTCCAAGAAAACAAAAGGAAAGCAAAAGATTCACATACAAAAAATTGAAAGAGACAAAGATAGATTGGTCACTTTGTCGAAGCGTAGAAATGGCATCTACACAAAGCTATGTGAGCTCTCCGTTCTTTGCGGCGCCCAAGTTGCATTTCTTGGTTACAGCGGCTCTGGAAAACCATATACATTTGGTAGTCCATCCTTCCAAGCTGTTGTGGAGCGGTTTCTCAACGGCCAAGCCTCCTCATCATCGTCTTCTTTGCAACAATCGCTCTTTGATGCTCATTACGAAGAGAATGTTCAAGAGCTTTGCAGATTGTACAACAACATGGTGGAGCAAACACGTGTTGAGGAAGCAAAGACAATAACAGCAGCTACGTCTGTGGAGCCATTGCCAAAAGATGCATGGTGGAAAGTGGATCTGACGGAAGTGGAGGATCAAGAAAAGAAGAAACAATGGTTGGAAAAGTTTGAAAGGCTCTACGAGAATATGTGTGATGAACTTGATGCAAAGAGGCAACAAATAGATGATGCGGAAAATGAAAAATGATCTATTCTTTGTCAATATATGATTTGCTATGTTGTTGTTTTGTCTTTTTTTTTTTAGTTGTATGAATTATTAATGTGTTCTAAAATATCCAATCTAATGGAAAAAAATACTAAAAATAAAAATTTAGTAAAAAAAACCCAGGATTCTACTATCTCATTCAAAATCAAAATACAAAAATTTCTCAACTTCTCTTATATATTAATTGATAAAAAATGAAAAAAAACCCTACTATCAAGTGTAATTAACGGAAATGTCATACTAATGTTTTGCTTTCAAAGAGCTTCCCTGCCCATTTGATTAATTTGCATTCATTCATTTGAATATAATCAATATATACAGATTTTGTCAATAGTGTTACTTACACATATTCCAGTCCATTATATTTTGAAAATTACATATAAATACTGTATATGGCATAGCATAATTTGTTATAAATTGATTCAAAAATCTCCATGAATACATAATTTTGTGTCCATGTGTTTTAAATATATTTTGAACATTATTGTGCGTATATTAGTCAACAATAACATTACATAAGACAATTATCCGACCCAAAAAATATTATCAACTTCTTTAGTATATCTATAATATATTGATTTTTGTTTTTTCACTAAACTATTTACCTAGTTATACATACACTTTGAAACTATAGCCAATGTTCGCAAGACTTTAGTCCCATGAAGCTTGGAAATGCGTTTAGCTACTCTCTCTATATGACTCTATGACTATGAGAGTGCTCTTTATTTGTCACCTCAACTAATGTTGAATCGTCTAAACTTTGTCTAGGTTCTTCTTTTATCTAATACTAATAATTATATAACAATGATTTAATAGCGTACGTAATTCTGATAACAAGTTACAGTACTTCAGTTTTCATACTAATATGATCGGATTAAAAGAAAACGTCAAAAAAATCTAAAACTATACATTTTAAAAAATCGAAGATCCATCCATGCATAAGATTGGGAAACCTAAATGTTATAAGAATAAGAAAATTTGAATTCTGAAGAGTGCCACTAATAAAGATAAATAAGAATATCCAGAATCAAAACCAAGAGACTGAATCATAGCACTGCAAGATTCTACCCTCAAAACCTTAGGAAAGACAAAACCAGCAACTTTGATCCCTCAAAAAGTATAAGAAGTCAATTACCTGATGATAAAAAAAAGAAAGAGAGAGAGAGAGCTTCTACATGAACAAATTGGGCTTGTTGGCCTTGTAGGTGGTCTTGAGCTTTCTGGTGGGAGGTCTAACCTTCCTGAAGACCAACGGGAACTTGATCTTGCTGTTGTGAAACTGTTTCGTGCTCTCTCTCTTGCAGAGGTTGGCTGGGACTGTAGCTGTCTTGATGATCTGAATGCATGGGAACCTGACTCTGTGTCTTGATGCCATCTCGGTGTACATTTGCTCCACTGCTCCATTCAAAGTGGTGTCACGGAACTCTTTGTACATGTTATGGTAACCAGTACGACTCTGGTATCTCAGCCAGATTCCGTAATTCTTGATCTTTGTTGGGCTCTTCTCAAAAATCTGTCAAAACAATTAGTGAGTCAAATGAATCAGCAACACACAAGGAACAAAAATGAAGAAGAGAGCAGATAAAAATCATAACAAAGAAACAAATGAAGAAGACAACCTAACAAACAAACACCCTAAAAGGAAACAACTGTCAACATAGAGAAAGGACTTCGAACTACATTTTTACACCATCACAATAAAACATACTTCATATGATTTCATGATGATTTCGGATGAAGATATAAACACAACACAATGGGATCAGTTGATTAAACAAAACATGAGTGAACACAAAATCAATTCAAATTAAACTAAAGAACAAATATCAACAAATGTTCAATGATTATGAGAATCTATCAAATAGAAACCGCAGTGAACACAAAATCAATACAAATCCTAACACAAAAATGAACATTATTCAAAAACAAGAGAATAGAGCAAACCTCGTTGATGGCAAGCATCTGTCCATTACTCTTCTTCACCTTCTTTTGCCTCCTCAAGAAGTACCTGAATCCAGCAAACACATAAACAAACCATTCTTCAATTAACGATTCTCAATCATGACAATAATTGAGAATTTATAATTGATATATCAAAGCATACTAACCAGAACTTGGATTTGGCAAGAACCTCGTTGGTAGCCCAGAGCTTCATCCTGTAAATCTTAGGATGCTCATCCTTCTCCGTCGGGAGAGCTCTTCCTACAACCTGGTACTGGTGAAGCTGCAATACGAAAATTTCCGATCAGATTTTCAGAATCTACAATACCAAATCTACTAAAGAGCAACAACTATGGCCAAAGTTAACGATGTGTTACCCTGAAAACGCCCATTTTCGTCTCCGCCGATGATTGAATCCTCCAAAAGACGCAAAACACTCTTCTTGCAGCTTTTATATATATGACCTAATTTTAGAGATTTGAGAATTAAAAACCCTAATCTCAAGCTTTCGTACCAGATTTTAAAGCCCATTGGGCTTTCTAAATTCACAACCCATGGCTAAATACTTCTCGAATTTTTTGATTCATCATCAGTTTTACTGAATTCCGATTTAATCTGGTGTTGTTATTCAGTGGATTAAAAAGACTTGAAAGTTGAAAACTTAGCAATTTAAAGCTATCTATAAGAAGGTTATTTTTTTTTAATCGATCTGTAGGAAAATTTTGTTGAGTTAAAAAAGAAATGATATTACATGGGAATTTTTACATTGTAGCAATCGTCAAAGCAAACCAGAAAATATTTATCTTTTTGATGAAAAAAAAAAAAAAAAGCAAACCAGAAAATAATATTACATGAAGATGCCACCAAGGGAATCAACAACATATACATGTTTTGATCAATATGTTCATCACAACGTTCCAAATTGTTTCCTTCTACATTTTCGTGTATATATGTAGATAGATATATGTATACAGGATTGAGTTCTCTTTTGGAGAGTAGATTTCACCAGATGTTAACATCTCCAGTCATCCCTAGCATGACGGCAATCATATAGACAACGGACTGGAAGATTTCAGAGAAAAAAAATCAGATGTACGAGGCACTATGATGAAACATAGATGAGTGACCAAGGTTGTGGTTCTACGACAATGTTATGAAAGAGACAGAGAGAGGAACTCACTGCGATTGAACAGGCAACGTAACCTGCCTTCTCACGGTGATCAACAGATGTGACTAGAATAATAAAAGCACCAAGGTACCAAGGAATCCCACCGAACAAGAAGCCTATGATAAACCTAGCAAAGACCAATTCAAATTAGTAACTAGAACGAGTTTCAAATCAGAAGATGTATCCTTTTGTTAGTGTGAAACAATAGATGAATAGAATCATATAAGTCAGGGTGCTCTGTATCTTCGTGTCAGTAGGAGTTCATCAAAGTATATCCAGATTGAATGAGGAACACATCAATCTATCAAATGTTAGCTATCTTTATACTCTTGTAAATCTTTACATTAGTGGAGAGAGACAAGCAAAAAGAAGTTTTTCAAAAAGATAAATATCCCCAATGAGTTCAAAAGGTTCCGTAAAAGAGATATGCAATCAAATCAATTAAAGACGGGATCAAAATAAAGAAAACCTGTTATAGAATCTAGTGCTAGTTCCACAACGAACTGTGACTTAATACTGTCAAAAACACTTCATATTTGATAGCTTTCCAAAACCTACAGACCATAAACCCAGTTTCCTAACACCATAAACCTAAGCTATTGTGATTTTGATCTTATACATGGAAACAAACAAACATAACCAAATGAACTTGGCGGGAATTCGAACTGCAAGACTATGTATAAAGCTGCCAAAATGAAAAAGTTACTTAAGTAGGAACTTACAGAAACCATCCCATGCCCAAGCCACAGCATGGAAGGTCATGCTCTCTCATCATCGGTCTCACCTCAACCACTGTATAATCTAAAACAACAAATTCCAGAATCAATTCTCTAACATTAAACCTGTATATACTCAATCCTCATTAAGTGATCGTAATGCAATCAAATTATACAAAACAATCTGTAAGAAACAAAAGAATTCTCCAAAATTGAGGATAAGGACATGGAATTTACCAGGAACAACTGGGAATCCTTGAGCATAATTCACAAAACCACCACCAGGAGGACCTAATCATTTTCAAACACGAAACGATCACATTATCAACAAAACCCTAAAAAGAAAAAGCATACAGAAATGATCCAAAATCAAACGAGAGAGATTTTTAAAAACCATGGAGATTTTGATAAGCATGTCCTGGAAACGTAGCGATCTGATGCTGCGGTTGCTGTACCGGAGATAGAAATTGCGGTGGCGGAGACGGAGTAGGGTAATTAGCAACGCCTTGGAACGTTCCGTAATAGTATTGATGCTGTTGCTGATTCGCGGTGGAGTCTCTAGGTTTCGCTGCCTCTTCGTCCATGATACAGATCAGGTTAATATCAAATTCGCTTCCACACCGGCGTGACGCAGAGAATAGAGAATTAACTTAGCTCCTCCGCTGCGTTTTCCGATGGCTAACGGCGAATTTATCGGCGATGGAAAGACGAATAGAAAGGAGACCTGACAAAGAAACGAGGGAAAGAGAGTCAAATGACACGGGATTGCTGACCCGACTCGTGATCCAGTTCTTAAACCCGGGTCAACCCAAGTTTGAATTTTCTCAATATGGGCTTACTAAAAAGCCTTTTAACACTTGATTTCTTCTGGCCGACCAAACGTGTATTTTTTTCTTTTTTTTTTTTTTGTCATCAGACCAAACGTGTATTTTTCTGGTTGTTAAGTTTCAAGTTATAGCCAACATGTGGAAGTATGCTCAAAATTATTTGTTTCTTGGAATCATTCTATTTGCATTGTAATCTTGGAATCATTCTATTCACATTCAAACGTGTAATCTCTATTCGCATTGTAAAACTGGTATTAAAAAGAAAAGCTGATATCATTAGTTGTCGATAAATCACCCAATGGAATACAAGAGCCGGTTTCATTTTCAATAGCTTCGGTAACATCAGTTTGCAGAAGAACTTTTAAAATTTTGTGACACAAAGATTCACTATTAACATGAAGATGCAACTTCGGTCGATTCCTCTATCAAATATAGTTTTTTTTGGGTCAAATAGTTCAGATATAGTTCATATTTGATAGTTCAGATTTGATAGTCACCTAATGAACAAAAATCACTAGCTGATCTTCGACGGTATATAAACTCCAATCTAATCAGTCACACAAACCAGCAACCACTATCTGCTCAACAAAGTTGCAGTAAGAGCATTCATCTTTATGCTAATAAAAACACCCAAAAAACCAAACCTGAACCTCACAAACAAAGAGAAACATTATTGGAGTGAAAGAAGATTTTTATTTTTAATAAAAAAAAGAAGAAGTAGAAGATGATTGAATCAGAATTAAGCTGAATTGCAAAGTCATTCAGAGTGAGTATCCGGAAGATTCTGGCATAGCAAAACGTTAGTTAAAAGCTGCACCAAGAAACATTCCATGGATAAACAAACTGGTCTTAAGTACCTGCTATATCTCCTCATCTTCATCATCTACTACTCCCAAAATCAAAATTAAACCCCAACTCTAATCTCTATTACTCTTTAACTCATAGATCCAAAAATCTGATATAACATAGAAGCAAAGAATGAAAACAAGAAAATTTGATCAGCTTCAGTATCTACTAATGAAACATCCGCTAATAATTCCAGATAAACTATTAAGATTTACGAATCGCAGACGACGACGACAACGGCGGCCGAGAAAGAAGCAATGTAAATCTTTTTCAGATTTCACTACTTAAGGAGACTTTCAACGCAACGATGTCGTTTAAAGTGGACAAATTTACAAAACCTATTATCCGTGTACCAAACCAAACCGAAATATGTGTAAATCAGGTTCGGTTTTGAATTGATGTTGGTAATAATAGATTTCTGAATTTATCTATCACAATACTCGAAAGCTTATCAATATCTCGTTATTTGAAGATGCTTTTGCATTAAAACGATAAATACCATCGAAATCGCTTTAACCTTAATCGATAAACCATACAGAATTCTTGGTCTGCAATAACATTTTCTTGGTACACTAGAATAAAACAGCTAAACCTTGAACTTGAATGACTCTACTTTAAAACAAACCGATCGCCAAGAGAACCAAAACCGAAAGCCACAATCCGAATCCAGCTCCATTGATCTTCGACCCGGCGGAGAACCAAACTCTAACGTCATCGACCACAGGTCCACACAAGGAGCTCATATCATCAGTCCTCGTGTTGTAATAAACACTGTAGAATGCCACTCTGGTTCGATCAGCCTTAGCAGTGAAATTCAAACCAACCTTTACGAAACTCGAGTTCGCTTGCGCCATGTAATGAAAGTTCTGCGCCTGATCGCCTGCGAACGCCATTATAGCCAACGGCTCTTTACATTTATCACCGGCGTGGCCGAGAGAGAATGACAATAAGTAGGGCTTATCTGCTTTGGTCTCGACCATTTGTGAAATAATGCCTTCTTTACCCGAGAGAAGCTCGACAGCTCTTTTACCACCTGGAACAGAGAAGTGATCCGAGTCAACAAACCGGACCGCACGGTTCGATTCAACAGTCCAACCCGGAAGAGAAGATATCTCTTCGTCGAGGTTTGTCGGAAGCAGGACACCAAGAGACGTGTTCCTGAACATCCATGGACCTTCTTCGAAATCTCCATTAATCACCGCGTTATCTGCAAAACGTAACCAAAAAATAAATAAAAAAATAAAGGTTGAATTTGTAATGTTTAGAAATTTGGGGTCAAAAGTGGAAAAGTAGATAAATATACCTTTGGGTTTATCAGGAGAGAAGAGCTTCTTAATGGCAATATCATCGATGATAGGACCACAAGTCGGGTCATCTTCCATACCAGGATTCTTAAAAACCAAACGAACATGATCCTCCTCAGCTTCAAACGCCCACGCGTAAGGATCCCAACCCTGAACGCTATAAAGCGTTTGCAAATCCACGTTCCGAGACGCGACCATATCATCAGCGTCCGCGTTCACAGATGCTACCGACACATTAATTGACTCGAGTTGCGCGCACGTGCGGGCAGCGCTGAACGTGACCGAGTAGACGAAACCTTTCTCAACCGTTAGATCTTGGCTGATCTCCGCATCGTTCCCTAATCTGACGGCGTGGCGGCCTTGTGGTACGATTAGGATCATCCCGCCTTGTTTTTGACCGGAACTAATTAGCTCAACCGTGCCGTTTGATTTCCAGCTTGGAATCATGGATGCTCCGTCGGTTACCCCGTCGTCTGGGAAGCCATTTGACGGTGATGTTTCGAAGTCGCCGTTAATCACCAAACCTATTAGGTCATACAATTAATTATTAACACAAGTTTACATTGGATAGACAAAAAAAAACTCTTCAGAAACGCCAAATGATCACGTTAGCTAGCTGTGTGAAAAGGAGACATTTATTTGTCTTTTCTCGAAACACATAGTAGTTTGATTCGACAAAGCACTTTAAATTTTTACATGATCGTATCGTAACATAATAAACTCTAATATGGCCTAGTAGGACCATAAAAGTTTGAAGAGACTTTTTTGACCATTACTTGAAAAAGAGTTTTGGTTATTTCTAGTTGTACTACACTCTACAGTCACAGTTTTACACCTTGTAATAAGGGGGAAGTACTAGAGAGACAATTGTATTTTGCGGTGGAAAGAAAAAAAAAAAAAAAAAGAAAGCGTGTTGAAAAACTCAAGAAGTTTTCAGACACTTGGGATGTCGTTTTACCGAGGACTCTTTGTCGTTTCATATAATATTACGACGGTACTACCCAAATTTGGCGGGAACCCTTCTATTATATATTTTTCACGGATCTAGAGAGACCTATTTATCAAAATTTACAAAAGTAAAGTTGCTAATGTGAATTAGTTGTTTAAACTAAAAATGTAGTTGTGTTGTAACTTGTGTCTTGTAAGGTGAAGGGCTTCACTTTCTAATATTGCCGCCGCCGAAAGCACGAATAAGATACACATTATAATTAATTGACAAATAAACCCCAGAAACTTACATTCTTTCTATTGTGACGGATTAAATTGAAATTGACAAGTTTCCCCCTGAGTATGAGAGAACCTTTTAGCTAGATAAATAATATTACTGGTTCTATTAGCACTGTTTAATTATTTATAGATAGAGAATGAAACATGTTTATAGCTTATAAAATACACAATAAGTGGAAAACCCTTAACACCTAAACTCTCTAAATCCAGACAAATGGTATAATGTTTTGTTTATCCAAAATGAATATTATGAAAGTAAATCTCTTTTGGTTCTCTGTTTTATGAACAGCGGATTCAAGAAAATCAAATCTTGATTGGCACAAGATTATTAGATGGCATCTAAGAAAAACCCATCAGACAAAATACCAAAAAGATAAAAAAAAAAAGGGTCAGTGGGAAAGCGTACCATCAGCGACCGGCGGAGCCTTGTCGTCGTCGGCCACGGCGACGGTGACTAAGACGGCGATGGAGAGACTAAACAGAAACATGAAAATGGAACCCCATCTGCATCCAGCAAAGGAGTTCAGAGCCATTATCTCTCTCTTTTGCTTCTTCTACCTCTAATGCTCTCCTCTTCTCTCTCTCTCTCTCTCACTGTAAGTGTGAAATGTAAAAGAAGTGTTTTCTGTATGTTCTTTTCGGGCAGCGAGCAAAGACAGGGAAGGGTAGTGTCCTTTTATCCAAGATTCCTCACTCCTTGTCTCTTTTTTCTCTTATTTTTTTTTTATAAAAAAAATCACATTTAATTTTCCACTATATTTAAAGCTGTTTACAGATATTTAGACAAAACTCCATGCACGCATAACAAAAAATAAAGTAAATGCATAGGGTAAGAAATGTTTCTTTCTTTCACCTCTAATTTACAATGTCTTTGTTAGTTAAATACTTAAAATTAATCAAACATATATAATTGTTATCTAGATGATGAGCCAGAGCCACGATGGAAAAAGTTTTTACACCTATGCTCTCTTTATCTTTCCCCTTATTTGGATCTGTGTAAGATGTGATGATATCAAAGTGGCAGACTTTACTTTCTAATCCAACTCTATTTTTCTTTTAGGTTGTGGAGTGAATTATTAGTTTGACACCAACAAACAAAATTTGTCTCTTTAAAAATCTTCAGCTTTTCACTATTTTAGATTGAGGTACAGAGGCAAGAAAAGTCAAGATTTGTGTTTGTGAGAACTATTTTCACTGTTGAGAGTTTATGTAAATTATTTTATATATTGTTATTTATTTTATGTAATTAGATTTCTCTCTATGATGAGTAAATGGAACAAATTACATTTTACAAATACACTAAGGAGGAATATTCAATTAGTGAACTTTAAAAAAATTATTAGGAAAAAATGCTGGTACAGTCTTTTTAATAATTATGCTAAATATTCGAACTAATAATAATAATAATAAACAAAATTTACGGCTTTGATTATCCGCGATATCTCCAACTAGCCGAGTTAGTATGTTCCTTGCTCAGTTCTGTATTGAGGTTTGATGATAACCTACAGTATGTTATCAACTAAACCTCCAAAACAACTTGAGAAGTTTTGTATTGTTCATATTTAATCGCATTTAAGTGATAATGTTTCTCAATGAACTCTTAAATGCCATGCTTTTTCTTCTTGAGGCTCACATTCACATACATCCGGATTTGGCATGTACGTGTTTGCATTACATTTAGGGTATAGTTTTTAGGGTGTAGGGTTTATTAGTTAGAGTTTAAGATACAATTTTGAAATTTTAGTTTTGAAATATGATACTAATTTTGGAAAATAGGAAAGTGTGTGTTAAATTTGGATTTTTTTTTTAAAATTAGTGCTACTTTGAAAATTGTCCGAATTTTAATGTTATTTAATACTTTACTTTAAATTAGTTATGGACTTATGGTTTGATTTTTGTTATCGTCGCTTATACTGTAGTTTCATCAGTTTTGACTAGTTAATGCTTAAAAAAGCACATTGGGCCGTTAAAAGTCCAAGTTAATTTTAACGGGCTTGAGCCTTACTAAAACACAGTAACTTTAACGGCGTTTTGCTGTTCTTTGATGGATCTGCGACTTCGAGACCTCTTTACAAAATAAATCACCGGAGTGAGGAAGAAGACGACGACGACGACGACAAACGACGAAGATGAGTTCATCGACGGCTGTTCGAGATTTGCAGAGAGACTTAGAAAACAAGGCCAATGATCTCGGCAAAATTCAGAAAGGCAAGTTTCTGAAATTCTTTTCACCTTTCTCGATGTGATTCTGGAGGCGGGAAACCCTACTTTACTGTGTTCATATTTCCAGATATCGCGAAGAATCACCAGCTGAGGAAGAAGTATACGATCCAACTCGGTGAGAATGAGCTCGTGCTTAAGGTATATGTCTCCACTGTTTTCTCTAGGTTACTGACATGGTGGAAATTTCTTATTTCTGGAGTTGAAAGAGAGATTTATATATTGCATTGCTTGGCTTTTCTTTCTTGTTTCACCGTATGCATCTTTTTGTGTGTATGTCTTGTATATACAGGAGTTGGATTTGCTGGAAGAAGATGCAAATGTCTACAAATTGATTGGTCCGGTACTAGTGAAGCAGGATTTGGCTGAAGCAAATGCTAATGTTCGTAAACGAATTGAGTACATCTCTGCTGAATTGTGAGTTTCTTTTTTTCTTTTACTGTGATTTTTTGAAGCAAATGCAGTTAATTGAGAATCTAGTTTGAAGATACATAACCTTTTATGTTGTTATCACAAGAAGCGTTCATTCTAAGCTGATAGTGAGTGAATGCTGTGGATGATAAGTAAGCGTGTTAGAATGTGGGTATGCCGGGGTAGCACTTGTGTAAGAAAAACATGTTGTCCCTTTTAGCTTGTCTAAACAACTATGAGGAAGGTTGATCAACTGTTTTGAGCTTATAAGGTCATGAACTCAAGAATAATGTTATATCCATTGCAGGAAACGGCTTGATGCAATTCTTCAAGATATGGAAGAAAAACAAAACAACAAGAGAGAAACGGTAAGACACCTACCTCTCATGCATTATATACTTAGTTTGAGTGCATCAAAGTAGTGATGCTAGCACCGCTACACCAATAATAATCCAAATATTCCTGTTCACTTTTCGAAGCTCTGGAAATATACTTTGATAGATTGCTTTGTTGTCAGTCTAAGCCTGCGCTGGAAGTAAATAGTTGAATATTGTTCTTTCCTCTGTTTTGCTGAGTGGCCTTGGCACGATCTGAGAATTTGCTGTTTGAGAGAATATGGTCCCATGGATAAATGAAACTTGTTTCTTAACTTTCTTGGTTTAAAATGGTGATAATTATCCTATGGTTTCAATTAATGCAATCGAAATTTTTGCAGATAATGAAGTTACAACAAAGGCTACAATCGATCCAGGCAGGAAAAGCAAAGGCTTGATTGAGATAGTCAGGTGCAACCACATTTGTTAAACCCCCTTCCCTTGTGCTCAGCAGCCTAGTCTCAATGGTGTCATATTCAGTTACTGAGGGTTCTTGTGGTTTCAGTTTTGTGGTTATTGATGCCTCCTTGTGTCTCTTGTTTTTTGTTGACCACTAAACTTATATGTGTAACTCATACAGGTTCTTGTCGCCCTTTCTCAAGTTATGAATTTTGAGATTTACAAAAATATATTTTGTGCGCGTGCCTAATTTGGTCTTTTATAACATAATTATAATTCGATTATGGTTCTATGCAAAGCTTTGCAGATTACAAAGTTCTAAAAGAACCAAATGATCTCAAATTTCAAGGTTTACGAGTCACATGAGAAAGAGCTAGAAGGACTTTATGACATATTTTGCAATTTGCATAGTAAATGTATGTATTAAAAAAAACTAAAACCACAACTCATCTCTATAGTATCTGATTACAATTTGCCAAGTGAGAGCTCGAAGGAAAGAGTGTTAATCTCAAGAAACCTACTATTACAACAAAAACTTTCGAGTTAAATTATATAATTTGGATGCTGCAACTTATCTTACGCTCTTACCTCAACGAACTAACCTCTTCTCCAATGGGCACTGTACTATACATCACTTTCTCCATACCCTCTCTTCAGTTTGTGTAAGTGTGTGTGTGTATTGTTTGGAGCAGTCTTCAAAACTAATCCTTTAGGTGTTTCTTATAGGCAATGGATGAGCTTCAGTGTTGAAGACAAACTTATCCAATGGTATCACCGAGTCATCTCCAAAAAGCAAGTATAAGTATTTCAATGTTTCACCGAGGAAAAATGTCTCCATCTTATCTCTCCTATGCGGCGGCACTTCTGTTACATCATCTAATGATGTGTATCCACCTGATTTCACCTTCGTGTACTTTTCAAATGCTTCAAAGATTTGCCAACCTTGATCTCGGTATCTGCAATTTTAGAAACGTGTTAGCTTTAAGAGTAAAATTATCTCCAAGAATTCAGATAATGAGGGAAAATCAGATGAAGAGTTTTCATACTTAGTATCTTTTGTGATACGATAGAGGACAAAGAGTGATTCAACAGTTTCAGGGCGCAGTAGATTATGTCGATCAGCGTGCTTTATAATTATGTCATTTGCATACACTGAGCTCTTATTCCCACCTTCAAGACCATCCTCAGAGTACTCCTGCTTATTAGAATCCAAGAATCAAAACAAAAATCAAAACGAGCGACCAAGGTTGACATGCAA
Organism: Capsella rubella; assembly: GCF_000375325.1. Lineage (NCBI taxonomy): Eukaryota > Viridiplantae > Streptophyta > Magnoliopsida > Brassicales > Brassicaceae > Capsella > Capsella rubella. The sequence continues at coordinate 10,288,687 of NW_006238923.1, forward strand.
AAGCAAAGGTTATTGTTTTGGAATACTTACAGCTGTATGAAAGTAAGCAATTTCTGGAGCAAGGCCAGTGGCAGTTACTTCATACATCTCAAAGCATGTTTTCGCTAAATCTTCTGCAAGTTTCAAATTCTCTAGGTCCTCAAAGGATAAAAGATTTTCCTTCAGGGCTTGTTCCTTTGTCAGTCCCTTGGTAGCACCGAGAGCAAGAGTACCAGGCAAGAAGCATACCTAAAAAAAAACAATTGAATGAATCAAAAGTCACGAACAACAAACATCGTAAAATCTCTCTGCGAATGACAACAGCATAATACTATGTAGCTAGTGACGCTTACAAGATGGTCCATTTTTGGACTGAACTCTCCCTTGGATCCGTAAGGTAACTCCCCCACAAAGACGAGACCTTTCGGAATTGAATTACGCACAAGCAAATGCCTGACTCCTTTCATTGCCTCAATGTACATATCATGTAAATATGTGAAATTACTGTTGACCTTAGTTCCTTGCTGAAGCCACACCTTGATTAAATACTCATAGTAGCTATCACCACGAGATCCCAACCTGATATTCTCACCAACAAATTCACCTGTTTGAGAGCTGCATTCAAGGTAGAAACAACATGTCAGATCAAAAGTGCCCAGGAAAGCAACGGAAAATTAGCACTAGTCATGGTATTTACCTGATGTAGATTGGAACAAGACCTTCCGTCTTTGGAAGAGTTTTGATATGAGCTAAGACCTTCATGGCCTCTGTACTATATTTAGGATCACCAGAAATAGCACTGAGGTAATTAAATTCAAGCTGTACAGAGGCAACTTCTGCTGTACTGCTTGCTCCTCCTGGAGCTGGATGAGCAGTCGATTCATGCAATATGACATCACAAAAGGGAACTGGAGTAGGGCTGGAGGTAAAAGCCGAAAGCAGACGGTCAGCCAAATCCTTAGCAATATTTAGATAGATAGCTGGCTTCGGTCCATTATGAGTCATGTTCATCGTACCCTGCTCTCCTCCACTCAGATGGTATGCACTTAGAAGCCCACCCAAGACACGTATGGTGGTTTCAAACAAATTAACTTGACCCTTTTGACTGATTCTCTCTAAGAGATGAGTCTCAACCCATGATCCTGCTTCAGAAACGACATTGTCAAGACCCATTATCATGGCTGTATCAAGAGCATCCACCACTGTGGCACCCAGTCCCCCTAAGCCATCCACACCTTTCTGGCTGATAGGCATAAGCTCGTCATAACCCATGGCGTACTTTCTATAGCCAGACCATGCATGATCAAAAGCATCCTTCACACTTTGCTGTCTGGCTGCCCACTTTGGGTCGGAAATTGAAATTGTCGAGCCATTAGTGGAACTACCCCTTAATTGTCCTTCATCCGGTGATAATCGAGGTGGAAGCCTAGGCGGCTTTCTCAAAAGTCTCCCTAACCTAAGTCCCCCAACAAAAGTGACCTTTCCTTTTTCATTCAGAGCAGACTCATTTGGACTCTTACTCATCAACATTAGACATACTAGTCCAAAGACCAATATTAATATTAGGAACTTCCCTGTGCTACAGCTTGCGTAGTTGCGTTTTGTGTTAAGCGTAAGCAAGCTTTGAGAAAGAACCTAAAACCCAAAACAAAGAAGATACTGCATATGTCAAAAGAAAAGCAGGAAAGAGAGAAATTATATCAAATTTCAAAAACACATACAACCAGAAGCTTGAGGTCATCCCATTACTAGATTCATGGCACTTTCTGCTTCTAAGCATACCTTTTGATTGCTCCCTTTATATTGAACTAAACCGGTTAATACAATTTTCAGGAGTGTCACACCAAGAAGCCTAACACTTTTATCTAAAGCTAGAGACTGTACACTAAAAACCCAAACAAAACATGATTTTAAAACTGGGGTTAGATCAAAAAGTGTATGGCTTTTGGTCAAACCGTAAGAAAAAGGAGAAGCCTTTTAACTTAAAAGATCTTTGATCCAGAAATGTAAAGACTTGCCAAGAGAAATTAAAAGAGACTACAAAAATTTAAGGCTTGGGACCTAAAAGCATACAACCTATATCTAAAAACCGAAGCTTTTGCGGCATTTCAAGATCTAGCTTTGAGTTTGCATATTAAGGGCTACGCTAAATTCTTGTAAGCTATCTGGTAATTTCGTATTTCCCAGGCCAATTTCGACACAAAAGCAATTCATGTAAAAGCCAAAAGCCAAACCAGAAGCAAGTACTACTGAATTTAAATCCATCTAAAAACATGTATTAATCAAAACAAAGAAAAAAGGAAAAAACTTGGACAGAACCCATATCACACAAGATCTAACCTTTAAAGGAGATCGATGTCTGAACTTGGCATTGTCGTAATGAATATCTTTCACTGAATATGGTAGAGATTTCGACATATTCAGATCGGCTTAGGGTTCGGAACCTTTCTGCCCCCCCGATCTAAACGGGAGGAAATGACCGGAGAATAAAACGAGATTTCGTCGGGATCAGATCCTATTTCTTCACAGCTAAAGAAAACAAAATTGAGAAAAACGCAGAGAGAAGTCTTCTCTGAAAATATTACGGCAGCTTCTTAAGAAGCATTGACCGACCCAACAACACTAGCTTCCAATTCCTTTCTTCGTTGTTGGTACTCAATTCTTTCTTCGTCAAACATTATTAATTCGTTTCTAATTTGGAATTACACTATGTAGGGGTGTATTTATTAATTTTAAAAATATTAGTGCTTGTTACGTAGTTATAGCAAACTCATGGGGCAGAAATGGGAACTATTAATTTTTACTTAAAATTCACCCCGTCCGCACTCAACTCAGAGTGTCGAGAATGAGACGACTGACGTATCCTTTCACTTCGGTGAGGAATATCGTCGAACACTTTCACTGCAACTCTTTCCTCAAATCCATCTCTTCTCTTTCAATCTCACCAAATCTTCGCAAACCCGAATCACCAGAACCTTCTTCGACCCAAGACCTGTATTCACTACTCAAGCAAGATCCCGTCGATATATGTCTTTCCCTTTGGGTCAAATCATTCTCTTCTCCTCCTTCTGCTACTTTTTCGAACCTCACTGGTTTCCTCTCCAAATTCGATTTATGGGTCTTAGCTTATCAACGCACTTGTGCTCACGTCACCGGGACTTTCCCGCCGCGCAATGCCATTCATGCCAACGCTCTCCGCTCGCTTCTCTCCCTTCAAAACGCCGTCACGCGTTCTGGTGGCAAGTTCAGGTGGAACGATAAGATGAATCAGTACGTGAGGAGTCCTAATGATAAAATCTCGACAAATGGTGTAGAGGGTATGTCGAAAGGGAAGATGAAGAGGATAATTGAGTCGGAAGAACCGATTTTTCAGGATCGGGTGGTTCATGAGGTTTTATTGATGATTCTTGAACCTTTCTTTGAAGCTAGGTTCTCAAGTAAGTCTCATGGGTTTAGACCAGGTAGAAATCCGCATACTGTGATTAGAACTATCAGAAGTAATTTTGCTGGGTACTTGTGGTTTATGAAAGGTGATGTTAGTGAACTGTTGGATCATGTGGATGTAGATGTAGTGATGAATTGTATTCAAAAGGTTGTCAAGGATAGGAAAGTTCTCGGCTTGATTCAATCTTCTTTGAAATTGCCCGATAAGAGAGTGTTAAAGCGAGTTGTCGAGAAAAATGACAATGACAATGGATTGGGGGCGAAAAGGAGGATCGAACGTGAAAAGCGAAACAAGACGAAGAAGAAGATTTTGAATGAGGATGAGCCGAAACCGGATCCTTATTGGCTGAGGACTTTCTACAGTTTTGCTCCTAAGGAAGCTGCAAAGGTGCCTTCTTATGGCTACTGTGGCATATTGAGTCCTTTGCTTGCTAATGTTTGTCTTAATGAGCTGGATCGATTTATGGAAACGAAGATAGTTGAGTATTTTAGACCTTGTAAAGACGATTCAATATGGAAGGAGTCTATTGAAGATGGTTGTCATAACCCAGCCTGGCCAGAGTTTGTTCCATCAAGTGGGAAAGAGAAAACTAGGAAAATGGATTACATTAGGTATGGGGGCCATTTTCTTATTGGCATTAGAGGGCCTAGAGAGGATGCAGTAAAGATCCGGAAGGAAATCATTGAGTTTTGTGATAAGGCTTTCGGTTTGAGATTGGATAATTCAAAGTTAGAGATTGAACATATAAGCAGGGGCATTCAATTTCTTGACCACATAATTTGCCGAAGAGTTATATACCCTACCCTCCGCTACACAGGAAGTGGAGGCAGCATTGTGAGCAAAAAGGGTGTGGGAACGTTACTATCTGTGTCTGCTAGTTTAGAACAATGTATCCGCCAATTTAGACGGCTTGCGTTTGTTAAAGGTGATAAAGATCCCGAGCCTTTACCGTGTAACCCAATGCTTTATTCAAGCCAGTCTCATAGTAACTCTCAGATGAATAAGTTTCTCGAAACAATGGCTGATTGGTATAAATATGCTGACAATCGCAAGAAGGCTGTTGGGTTCTGTGCTTATGTAATAAGAAGCTCTTTGGCTAAACTATACGCTGCAAGGTATAGACTGAAATCTCGTGCCAAAGTGTACAGCATTGCCTCACGGGATCTTAGCCATCCATTAAGCGAGAGTAGTAATAATTCTGCACCTGAATACTCTGATCTACTGAGGATGGGACTTGTCGATGCTATAGAAGGAGTTCAATTCTCTCGCATGTCTTTGATTCCTTCCTGTGATTATACTCCATTCCCTAGAAACTGGATCCCAAACCATGAGCAACTTTTGCAGGAGTACATCAGACTACAAGACCCTAAATTCTTCTGTGAGCTGCATAGGTCAATAAAACGTGAGGGTCTAACCTTGCCTCAGGATGAAATTTCAGAGGTTGTGTGGGATTTCAAGACTCTTGGTGCTTGGGGATCAAAGTATGGAAGTAAAACAGAAGCAGACGATGGGTTGGAGACAATAGAGTCACCAACATAATTATTTACAGTTACCTCCTTTTTTGGTGGTTTGGTACAATGATCTTGATACACCAGAGAGACTGAAAGCTTTAACGGGCAGTTTCATTTTTGATCCCCTTCTTCGCTAGAGGCTCTGATTATGGATCTGGCTCCTTACCCAGCAAAGCATTGTGAACTTGGTAATCTAACTCTATACATTGTTTCACTTCAGAGATATTTTCCCAGATGTGCGTCTTTCCTGACGTAGGTTATGTGAAAAACTTTGGAAATGTGCTTATTCATTATGTGTTGTTTGCCTTAGTTGATAAATTTCCTTCAGCAGATTTCTGAGTTCTTTCTTTAGCTAGAATCCTAGGATGTTCAAGCTGTTTGAACTTTGCATCTTTGCATCTCATTTTGTTTTTAGTTCACATATATTGTTCTTGTTGGTTGTTTGATGCATCTGATTGTTTAGATGTAGTCTGTGTCTTTCCTTTTTTATGTGAAATAATGTATTGGCTTAAAGATAGAAAACATAACACACATCTTCTGCCAGTGAATCGATTCTAATATGTTGATTAGAAACTCACTGTTACATCAAGGCATGATCTTCAGAACTTGTACATTTAGCGTTATGTTCCATAAGCAATTCACTTTAAGAAAGGCTTGTCTTTATGGTATCTGATACACTCTCTCTTATTGAATATGGAACAAGTTTTGTTCTTTATTGGTTGCTTACATCGAGGAAGTTTGATTGCTCCTCTTTTCTTCTGATTTATCAACCTTCACATTGAAATGCTGAAACTTTAAATGTTCGTGATAGGCCGGTGGTATTAGCAAAGGTGATCTTCTGAGGATCTTTCTCCCTGATAAAGATATCATTCACAGGAACCCAGATCATAAGCTCCTTGCTTTTGACTCCTGTAAGTCTCTTCATACGACGGTCCTCAACAAACGCAGTTATCTCCGTGTCATATAACACTCTGCGACCTATTTCAGGAAATGTATGCTCAATCTTGCTTTTCATCCTCATCCACACAAACCCTTTGGTTTTGTTGTAACCAACTTCGGTCATATCCTTCAGTGGCAACAATCCCGTGGGTAGATTGATGAGAGCAAGAAGCTCCTTGGCTTTGTCTAGGCAAAGAGATTGGTCACTGTAGCTCTCTATGTCATCACTCTCATCTATTATCATCTCTCTTAACGCCATAATAGATAGATCGAATTATCCTTCTATTCCAATTTTTGGTTTCTTTGCTATATAGTAGGGTTTGTAATGGGTCATATGATGTATTTGAGTACGTAAAATGGAACGTGAAAGGTGTGTGGTGAGCATTTCCAGGCCCCATATTTAGGCTGCATCATAACCCTGTGATTAATAGAGGCAGACTCAGCTATTACATAATTAAAGAATCAAAAAATTTAAAAATTTTCTTTTTTGGTTACTTTCTTCATAATCATCTCTGTACTTAAGATTTGTTTGATCATTCCAGGACTTTCTTGTGAGCTTAACTTTTGATGGGAAATAATGGATTACAGTTTCAGTTCAGAGAAACTTATTTCTTCCAGCACTCAGCACTGCATTTCTTGTAGCCTATTCAACTTGTTTTGTTTGGGAGCAAGACCATTTAGTAAATGAGCTCGTCTTTCACGGCCCAATGTAACCCAGACTATTGAGTTAGTGGGCCTTTTTCTTTTGGTTTCCGAAGCAACTTTTATTTCTGATGGAGTGATGTACAGTACCTTTTGTTACTTATTAAACAAATCGTGTTTGAAATATTAGATTAGTTTTCAGATGTATCTTTTAGTTGTATATATATATATTTAGTAAACTTTATCATTTGTAATTATCTAGAATTTGATGAATTCGACTAATGCCGCCTAAAGAAAATGAGCATTATTGTTTGGTTAATGTGATGCAGTATTAAGTTTATTTTCACTGTTAGCTATATATTATTAGTATCGTAATTTTTTTCTTTTTTACTATCTCTATTACTATTAGTTTACATTTTTCTCAAAAAAAGTCTTCTGCTTTAATTTGGATTCACAATGTGCAGCCACTTTATAATTCTTGTTTAGACATTTTATTTAAAAAACATGGATATATAATCATATACTGTATAACATAAAAACATCGATTATATTTTAAAATTTTATATATATATACAATATTTAAAAGGTTATTAATATATTGATGCGGTGAACCGGAAAATAATCTGATTTACTATCAGAATCGAATTTACAAACATTGTTTTTTTTTTATGATTTCACATATCAAGGTTAAAAACACGGTAGCTGTCCGAACAAAAAGCATGGTGATGATGTTAAGATAGTACATGTTTTAATCTAATGTTGGAATATAAACTAGATTTTGTAGACAATATATTCGCCCTGCCGTCCACGAATGATACATCTCCGACAGATATTTATCGGCCAAATTAAGCATATTCCTTATCAAAAAAATAATTTAAAAGAATAAGATGCCTCCGAAAAATCCGACAGAAATCTAGGGTTTCTTTCTCGATATCTAACACGAACATGCATATCCATTTGCATACGAGCGTACACGTAACGCGAGCATGTGCCCACTCAAGATTTTAATATCGACGTGTACATAAATTGTAGGCTGCATGAAAATCACGTGAAACTTATAAAATGGGACAGTGTGTTCCCATGACTTGATCAGCTTCTGCAAGTAGCATCAAAGGCTGCGTAGTCTTTCACAATTCATATAATCATAAACTCTAATTAATCATCAACGATGTTCATATGTTAAACTCAATATCTTGCACTTGAAATATGAACATGAACTCCATAGTGTTTGTCACTTTCCTCATCTTGTGGCCATTCTAGTATCCCTTTTCACCGGCTATGATATCTATGTATTGTGTCTAATAAACTTACACGTTTTTCGTTTCAGTTTTTGAGATATAACATTACTAACTTGGCAAAAAAATGTTTTGCAAAGTTTAAAATTACCAACATCCATACAATTAGCAACCAAATTTTATTTATTTGGATTATTTAAAACAAAAAAAGTCCTTCTTCTTCTCTTTGTTTGACATCAACAAACAAATCCTTTAAAAACTAAAAAACCTAGACGAAAAACTTGATCCATTCACATGGATTAGTCTTATGACATCCTGACTTTTCCTCCGTTCTAAGTCAAGTCAGTAGCTCAGATTGTTTTCATGTATAAGATTTATTGTGTCATACTATATTATGCTACAACTACCTGATAAGTACGTACAAAGTAGAAGTGAAGTAGCTAGTCGTCAAAATCCGTGCCGTCATATTTTGATTAGGCTTTTGAATGAGGTCATGAGCCACGTGATAGTATATGGGGTTAGGTTGGGTCGCATACAACCAAGGATTTTACAGATTTAATATGTAATTTTATATACTTAATTCTTACCAAATGAGAGCGTTTTATAAAATTAGAACACTGCAGTTCTTAATTAGACATGTATATATCTTTTACATTTAACATTTTTTTGGAGTTTTAATTCGTATAATGCATTCTCTCGGTTTTGTATTCAACCCATTTTCTTCATATTGTAAACAAATAATATCATCAAGATAGCAAGAGAACTGAACAAACCCGTTTAAATTCAATCAAATATAAATTTCAATGTACATATATATATATGTAAATGGGGATAAAATATATGTGGTATTTGTTTTTTGTTTTTAAATTTGCTGCCACCAAATAATTAAATATGTATATATATTTTTGGTTACGTTCTCAATAAAAATTATAAATTTTCCTGCGCCGTCTCAAATTGCAGAGTACACGAAATCTTATAGTCTACTATATGGATAGTGACGAATAACTCACAAGTACAGATACAATGTACACACACTAAAAATAGATTTTAGACAACCATATATAAATCCATTAACATACGATTTAGATTTATTTATTTAAATAAAAATAATTTCTTCTAAATTAACTTCCACAAGATTAATACTGGTAAACAATGAAATTATTCTGAATTTTAGTTTTAGGAAAAAAATTCATCTTAACTTTTTATTTGGATTTAAAAAGATTTGACAGTAGTTTAGAAAATACATAGTATTTGGAGAAGTTTAATAAGTTTTTATAGTATTAATTACCTTTTATATATAATTTTAATCTCTGTTTTCCATGTAATTAGAATACATAATAAGGCTTCATAGATTGCTGAGATAAATTTTATTTCTGTTTTGTTTTGTACATGTCAATAGTATATATGTATACAAGTTTCTGTCTTCATTTTAGTCGCACAAAAGGAAACCCTAAATGCGAGGATAGACATAGCAAATGCGGTAACCATTTGGCCAAAGAACTATGTCATTTCGGGATATATACTCTCTGGCCTCAGGCAAAGTCATTTGGGGATACTCTTTGTTAGAACTTAGATCTAACCGATCGAAAACAATAATAAGATAAAGAAATTTAGTACTTTAATTTCTTCTATAGAGAATTCGAACTGATTACAACTTTTCCTCTTTTGAAAGGCCAAAAAAAAACACCGGTTGAGCTACTATAGGGGTGAAACTGTGAAAGCATGCATCCAAATTCTGAATATTCTAAATTAATGTATTATATATACTGATCAAATTCAGCTGTTGAGATGCAATATTATCTTTGTATACCTAAAAATCTTATCATCAGGAAGGAAAAGAAAATATGAAGTTGAATAGTGTTACGTGTTTGTGTAGGCGCAATGGAATAGAAAAAGGGGGCAACGGAATCTTTGGTGGGTGTCGTTTTTGGAAATGCATGGGGAGAAAGGGAGAGAGAGAGCGACAAAAATCTTTGTCAAGAAAAACAATCTTTGTCCGAAAACTTAACCCAAAAAAAGGAGAGGATATATGAAAACCCACGTCATCCCATATTACTTCATCTCCATGCACCCTAGCTCTCCACGTACGTATCATTTAGATGCCGTCACCCGTCAGCTATTTTCTCATTTTACTTATAAATCGAAGTTATAAATCTTTATAAACGTTTTGTTCTTAAAGAAAATGACTTACTTCCCCGCACAGGTTTAGTGGTAAGGAAAATTTAGGGAAAAGTTGGACGAAACTAACTTAGATTACAACACAAAATTATTGTTGTGTACTTGTATGGGAAATCTATTAATTGGATTTTGGCTCAATTAATTTATTTGGTAGTCTAAAATGTATACCGTTTAATTATTCTTTGACATTAATTAGTTAGAGAGCATTTCAAACCCAAGAGAAACAATGTGATTTTGAAAAAAAAATCCACTCTTAAGTATTTTGCTGCACTTTTACTAGAGCTGATAGGATTAGGCGATAGAATTTATATAAAAAATGATTTACTTAATTAAAAATGTAGCATTTGAATATATAGTTAGGAATAACTAAAGTTAACGTAGAGAAAATTATGTAAAGCAACGATAAAAACAAAAAAAAAAAATATCTCATAACTATTTTGGATATTTATTTTTCAACTTTTGGATAATATTATACTTTATCCACAGAAGAGTCTTTTAATATGAATATTTGACACGTTTTTTTCTTTACTGATAGATAATTGGAACAGTTAAAAGTCTTTTGTTGTTCAATTTCTTTGAATTATAAACTTTAAACTCCACACACACATACATATATATATATATATAATCTTTATTGCTCAATAACTGTTTTCTTAATACTTTGCTTAAAACTTTAAGATTTGATCATATTTAGTCATTTTCTGGTTATTAATTCGATAGTTTTTTAAGCTGAAAGCTGTACGTCCGGTCACATTCTCACGTTATTCGACCTTTAGTGCAAGTTGGGGTTTCTCTTGCAGTTTGACTCATATATATATTTTTTTAAATGTACATATATATATATATATATATATATATATTTATAGGCACCCCACACAAAAATAACGGTCCATCGAATGGTCTATTTTCAAAAGGTAATTAATAATATTATTTCAGTATACATATTCATGCACATGCTTCATCAGTCCTCGCTCTGCTTTCCAACATTAGAGCAACCTCATTGCAGAGATTTAATTATGGTATCTTAAGAGTAGTTTATTAATTAATTGAATTAGTAGAGACTATAAGATATGATTGCTTGTTATATGTTTTTTTGGTTGATTAATGGTAGGTTCTTAAATATAGTATTTTAGGAAAAAAAATAATTATTAAAAACATAATAATATTATTGGATTATAAAAACTTTAAAATATACAAAACATAATAAGAATTTAATTATTAAAAACATAATAATATTATTGAATTATTAAAATTTTAAAACATACACGTATCTGTATCTTACCCTCTCTTCTATGAGAAATGAATTATTGTTTTTTTTTTATATTTCTTCTTCTAACCAATAGAAACGTGACATGTAGCTGTATCTTACCCTCTCTTCTATATCTTCTCCAAGATACGATATCTTGGTAATTAATTATGTTTTTGCTTTAAATTTTTTTGATTAATTAGCTAAGATATAACTTAAATCTCTGCAATGAGGTTGCTCTTATCATCACTACTACTTCCTTTTCGCGGTTGTTACATTTTTCGTATATGCGAATATATATATAAAAGCATTTTTATATATGGTTTTGTGACTCTACGACTACGACAGTGAAGTTTAAGTTTGTGACAGGAAAAAATCTAAATTTTTCTCAAGAGTCCAATGATTAAAGTTATCAAAGACACGTTGCCATCAGATTAATACGAACATATACAATTTAAACAAGTTGAAAAGAGCCACTCGATAAAAGAGTTTCTTTTTGGCCACGTATATATGTCTCTAATCCTCGGTATAACTAAGCTTTGTAACGCAAAAACAGTTTTTTCTTATTTGTTTTTTATTTTTTTTTGTGATAGGAACTAAAAAATATGGTGGTCTCAACTTTCAAGCAATAGGACTATATTTCTGACGACTGAGGCCTAATTATATCTAATGGTCAAAAACGAGTAAGGATTTGTCAGTGGTCTGAGTTCTTTTGCTTCACGTATCAATCGACAATTGGCAAGTTCCAGAGGTACGGGACACTTGAGGAGTAAGGACCATTAGACGCACAAATTGTTGAGTTGTCCATTTTCCATCCTTTTAAAATTTTTAATACTAGATTGGAAAGTAATCCGGTCAAAAAGCCTATGGGTCGTCGTTTTGGTTAACTGAGTTTGTCACATTTTTGTAAAGTAATATAATCGTCTTTACACTAATTAAGATAACTCATAACATTTAAATCTGAGGAAGATTAAGCACCCACCAAGTTCTTAAATAATCGTATTGGTTTTCATGTACCCGTCTTACGAGTGAGCAAATTAGATTACCCTACTAATTACTATATTAAGAGCGTACGTGTTTATATTTGTCTCATTACTGGTATAGAGTGTAGACATAACATAGCCTACCAAAGTATGAAGAGCTTAGATTGTGTTTGGTTCATATATCTTTCCTTAATTTCTTGTATGACCTAATTATAATGGTATATATATCTCATGTACTGGAATGCTATTTGCTTGGAAAAAATAGTTGAACACGATTTATAAACAATTGATAGGCTAGGAGGTTGTCATCCTCACAACTGATTTAACAAAACTTATGTATAATTATAGTTAGAGGCCACTACGCAAAGCATGACACATTAACATGTCATAATTTTTCAAAGATTCAACTATGCATAAACTCTACTAATTGGTTTTATATATATAACTAACATGTTTCTACTTATCAATTGCATATATAAATGAACTAATTTAAAGTTAATTATTTCAACTATATCCAACTTCCTTTAAACTCTGAACAAACATGTGTTAGTTGGGTTTGCAATAACGTCACTGATTGAAAGTTTTGGGACCCTATTCGTTGATTATAGAATTACATATAAGGGATATTCTTTGTTACACACAATAATAGTTATCTTTTCATTATGCTACTTTTTTGAGTCTTTTACGCATTTGAAGAAACTTGATTATGACCAGATGAGTTAGACAATCACAAAGCACGAAGGAGAATAATTAGTCGACATCAATTAAACTTTATATAATGCCACTAACCTGTGACGCCCAATGATCTATCATCTATACGACCATCTTTAACTTCTATAAGTGCCCATATCTTTTAAAATTCTCTATAGATACCCTCTTTACAAGTTTTTTTTAAAAAAATTATTTATATAATTCTGACTACCTAGGTATGCTTTTTCCTCTAATTTCGTTTGATCAAAAGGCAAGTGTCATACTTTGGTATATATACTTTGATACTTTGATCAAAACGTAGCTAGTATGTCTAGTTATATTTCCGATTCTTTTGAGCCTCTAAAATAGAAGTACGTACATACAAAGAAGAAGAAATAGTATAACTTATGTATTAAAAAAAAAAAGTCAAACTTGAATCCATGCAAATATGATATGCTCACCACCCTTAAAATATCAACTTAATTATTTTTCATTCCAAAGTTAATTACTACTTATAGCCTATGTTTCATTCGTTTAATATTACGTTTATTATGTAATGTGAGTAAATATATCGATGAAAATGTCAGCTGTATAGTTATTTCAATCATTTGTATCATTGGTTGACAAAAAACGAATTATTTGAACCATATCTAAGAACGACCCAACCCATTTAATTTCATTTTGTCGCATCCAACACACTTATTTGAGGGACCTTGATTAGTGATTGTCACTTATTATATTGTTTACAAATATATATGTGTTGGCACGTTTATATATATGTATAGTAGACTAGTAGTGACTATGTATTTTGTAATCATCACGTGCCTGGTCGGCTGATTATTCATTTTCCAAATGATTGAGCAAATTATGGGTAGTTGGATCTATTTGACAAGTAGTAGTATTTAGTTAAATTCACACTCGTTGTTTACACTTTACATCATGATCTAATTTAAATATCTCGTTTGATTACTACAACCAAAAGAACACGGCCAAGTACTATCAAAATTCTCTTCAGGATTTATGGAGAATATAGACCATAACTTACAGATTTTAAAAGTAATCCCGAAAGGAACTACATAATATATGCAATTAGTTATTTCATAAATTGACTAAGAATTTTTTTTTTAGCTTAGAAAACCCAATAAATTTTGACTTAAGAAAGACCACATTTTTTTTTCTTTTTTTAAAAAGACCACATTTTACTAAGCGGTGTGAATTGGGGCAACCTATCTATAAAACTAAAGAACTTACATTTGAACAGATAAGGTCATCATGTGCATGTACTCGTGTGACAAACTGACCATCATGAAAATATCATTCAAACAATGAACAAAAGAACGCAATAAAGTGATTAAAAACTTTCAAACTATCAATTTAATCTGATCGAGGCTCTAGAAATTGACCATTGTGTTTAATAATGAATTAAGCGTAATCTATTTTAAAAATTTTACATCATTTAGTTAAGAAAAACTAAAATTTATAGCCCAAAAATATGCATATATATGATCTCTTTATCTATGACTCTTCTCCGCATGCTCTACGGTTTTAACTTGTGGTCTTTTCCAAGCTTCGTTTTCTGATGTCAAATGTAATAGCTTCGCCAATGATTGATGTTCACTATTATTTCTTTCTTTTGCTTTACATATGTACCACACAAATTACAAAAATTATTAACTTAACCACACTCTCTAGTCTTCCTTAACTTGTAGTAGTATTGTTTGTATTACGTGTTAAATAGGGATCCAATAGTAAATGATAATGACTTAGAATCTTGCAAATCTATAGTTGAATTACGTACTTTAGCATTAGTTATAATAATGGTATTTAGTGAGATTCAAATAATGATGTCAGCAAGGTCTTAAGTTTAACATTTTACGGCCACTAAAAAGATCACATCAACAAACTATACAAATGGCGGCTAAGTATTGGACAAGATGTACCAGTACCACTCATGAGTGCCCCAAGTGAGGATTGATGATTTTTTTCTCCATTTCATCATTGAAAACTTAAGAGGAAAATATCTGATGTCAAACCAAACCAGCAGATTGGATGATAACGATCTTTTCTTTTTTAAAACATTTGCAAATTGTATGGGAAAAAAAGAGAGATTTGTGTATATCAACTTCCTTAAGATAATCATTGTTTGCTACATTTAAGACATGATAGAATTGATTAGAAGGTCAATGACCATCTCATGATATGTGATTATGGTTCAATTATTCAGCCAACCTTTTTTATAATTCTTTTTCTTTACGTCATCACAATTCACAGCTTCTTTCTAGCAGATGGCTTCCCTTTTAACTTTCCATAGTTTTATATCAAGAAAATTAAAAAGAATAAATGCCCTCATAGATAACCTTAAATGCCACCAAATGATTTGCTACATCATTATTGTAAAGAAAAGTCCAAGAAAACAAATCTAAATATATAGTATTATATTTTTTGTCAAGAAATAAATTCATTACTAATAGTTTCGAAGGCCAACAGTGCCTCTTTGGCTATAGAATCAGCGACTCACTCACTATAACATACTGATGTGAGATATCTTGCTGAATTATGAATGCAGTTAATGACTTTGATCTAGAATGTTCAAGATTTGAATTATAAATTTATAATTAGTTTACAATTGAAAATTAAAACTTACTTCATACATATCAGAAATTGCTAAAAGATAAATAAATTGACAACTTAGGATTACTAACTTTTTTTTTCCTCCCGAATGACTGATCTGTTGAACTCAAAAAATAAAATACATAGGCCGCTGGCCAAAAATATTGCGAAACAAATCGTGCAATCTTCTAGAAGCTCCTTTAACAAATAAAAATCGTCAAAAAGCTTATGAGTAGATTAAAGATTTTACAAATTGCAATACTAAACGCGTATGATGTATATACATATAGATAATGTAGCAAAGTTAGGACTTAGGAGAAGAACGGGCGTTCGTAATTTGTTTTTAATTATAGAAAGGAGAGTGCTATAAGAAATTACAAATTGTGTGCTAATGATTTGTAAAAGATGGGGTGCACCAATTATTTGCGATGCTACGAGAACGTGGACTTGAACAGAGTGAGGATAAGGATGTTTTTATTTATTTATGTATTTTAATCTTTTTATGATTTAAAATAAAAATAAAAATAAACGTGTAAGAAAGCTGGCCTTGGGCCTCTTTGATGTGTAGGCTTCTTTATTCTTCAACATCACCATCCTTACTCCTACGACTTCCCTCTCTGTGTAGGTAGGGAGGACGATATGTATCTTTTTTTCTTACTCATTCCTAAAACCATGAAGAAACAGTGGTGAAGATTTTATGAGTTAGACGTGTGATCTGGTCACTTTCATCGATAGATCTCTCTATACTAGTTTTTTTTTCCTTCCCAATTATTTTTAGACGTTGTTAAAAAATGTTTTTTTGAATTTTTACAATACTTTGGGTTTCCATTTATCATTTCCCAATACTTATCCAAAAAAAAAACAGAAGGGATAATGAGTAAAAAAAATAGATTCAAAAGATCTTGATTTATACAAATCTCAAGATCTTAGCTTTTTTGACCCAAAGATATAATCTAAACTTTTATAGGGTCACTGTGATCCTATCAAATGTATGATAAGTTCTTTACATGCATGTGCATAGGAGGGACCGAGTGGTTATTTGAACCAGAAAATTAGCTCACATAATTATCCTAAAATATATCTGTACAAAATCTGAAAGTAGTAGTCTCTAAAAAAAAAATCCTGAAAGAAGATAATGTTTCCACAATTCCACCCTTTTTCCGACTTAAAAAATCTAACCGAACCAAAGTAACCAAACCAAAACTTGAAGATGCGTATCCTTACATTTGCATATTATATGGTCTAGAGAGTACAATTATATGAAGTTTAAATTTAGGTTATAGAAAATATCTGAACCCTAAGCATCATATGGTAATACTACAATACTTGAATACGATCGCATCAAAACCAAAAACCTAGGAAAACACATGAGTTTATGACCTTAACCAATAACCACCATGCTCTTACTAGTTATATATTATTAAACAGAGTAGACAAAAAGTAAATTACTGCACGTCGGAGGGAATTAGCCTTGGTCTCCAAGTCTTGCCCACCGATTTTATGTCGACTTCCCACTGCTTTAACTTAAAAAAACTATAATATTTTTATAAAACCATATTAACATTTTGATAGACTCGTATTTCAATAAATAGTGTTTCCAATAATGTCAATGTTTTAATGAAGATTGGCAAGTTGCAATAGTTTTATTCTAATCCTGTGAAACTCACTCACCGTCTAGTTAACAATCCTGTTCAAGTTAGCCTCTATTTATAGAAGGACGTTAGAAAAGAAAACTATAAATAGAAGACTTGACGGTTGGGTCTTATCTTCAACAATATCTACTTCTGAATATATTTTCTGTAAAAGCATTTGGTCACTTTCGTTACTATATTATCGATATTCTGTTTCTGGTCACATTTCTTTTATTTTTTTCTTTACAAGAAAATATGAAGCTAGTCTAAGTAGCTATAGATGTCAATAAACGTAAAATAGTGTTTTGTCTAATAAGAATATATATATATACACTTAAAAAGGGTAGTTTTCATAATCGAAAGACTATATATGTTAAAGTCGATCACCGGAGAATCAAGATCGGAGAAGAAGAGAGAAAAACACCTTTTATTCATGTGTTAAAAGTTTGTTACAAATGCTTAACGATAACATTTCAGATTAACTAGCTTATATATGCTAATTATCTTTACAATATTAAACCAACATTAAACCGGTATTCAATCTCAATAACCGGAACCAAGTATCCTAATATCCTCCCCTCAAGTCTTTAGCTTCAATAAGTCTGAATTGTGAAGATAAAGACTTGACAATGACATCTGTTGTAGAAGATTGTAGAATGGACCTGGATGAAGTGGTTTTGTTAGAATATCTGCATGTTGATTCTCAGAAGTAACATGTAGAGTCTTGAGTTTGCCAGACTTTATCTGATCTCTAACAATGTGACAATCAATCTCAATGTGTTTAGTCCTCTCATGAAAAACTGGATTCATTGCAATGTGTAAAGCTGACTTGTTATCACAAAACAATTTGGCAGAACAAGTGACTGTCACATGTAGATCCTTGAGAAGCTGTTGTAACCAGATAAGCTCACAAGTAGCATTTGCCAAACTTCTATATTCTGACTCTGTACTACTTCTGCTTGCTACATTCTGCTTCTTAGACTTCCATGAAATGAGTGAAGTACCAAGATACATGCAATACCCTGTTATTGATCGCCGTGAATCCTTGCAATTTGCCCAATCTGCATCAGCAAAACCATTGAGACAAATCTCTGAAGTTGCAGAGTACATAAGTCCTAAACCCGGATTTCCTTTTAGATATCTGAGAACCTTGTGAGCTGCTTGAAGATGAACATCAGTAGGAGCAGAAATGAATTGACTCAACTGATGAACTGCAAAAGTGATATCTGGCCTTGTATTTGTAAGATATAACATCCGACCAATCAGTTCTCTGTAGGCTGTTGGATTCTGTAACAGAGTACCAAGATCTTTAGTCAAATGTAGATTAGGATCCATGGGAATTGAGCTTGGTTTACATCCCAATAAACCTGCATCCTCCAGCAAGTTCTGAGTATACTTTCTCTGACAAACAGAGATACCCGCAGATGATCTAGCTATTTCTAAGCCTAAGAAAAATCTGGCTGGTCCTAGATCCTTTATTTTGAACTCAGATCTCAGTAATTCTTTCAACTCCTCTACTGCCTTATCATTATTACTAGCTATCATTATATCATCCACATACACTAGGACTGCAATGAAAGCTACAGAGCTAACTTTGACAAAGAGAGTGTTGTCAGCATGTGACTGTATATAGTTAGCTCCTAACAAGACCGATGAAAATCGTTTATACCATTGTCGTGATGCTTGTTTTAGGCCATATAGGGATTTTCTGAGTCGACATACCGGATTAGAAGGCAAGACAGAATCTTTTGGTGGAGTGTAACCTTGAGGCAAACTCATGTATATCTCCTCATCAAGCTCTCCATGTAGAAAGGCATTTGAAACATCCATTTGAGTGAGACTCCATCCTTTTGCAGCAGCAAGAGCAAGTATATACCTGACACTGGTTAACTTTGCAACAGGTGAGAAAGTGTCAATATAGTCAAGCCCTTCCTGTTGTGTAAAACCCTGAGCAACAAGCCTAGCTTTATATCTTTCCACTGTGCCATCAGGATTGTACTTAATGGTAAATACCCACTTACAACCCACCACATTCTTCCCTGGTGGTAAAGATTCAATTTCCCAAGTTTGATTCTGTTCTAGTGCAGTCAATTCCTCATTAGCTGCACCTATCCATTTTTCTGATTTCATAGCTTGGCTAAATGTTTTTGGTTATGTTTCTGTATTATAAGAGCATATATAGGAAGTATATAAAGGGGAAAGTTTATCAAAGGATATATAAGAAGAGATAGGATATGGAGTAGTATGAGGTTTAGTATTTGGGATAGTTATATTTGTAGGTGATAGTAGAGAAGAAGGATGATCTGTAGGTGGAAGTGAAGAAGTAAAAGGAACCAGAGAACAATGATACTCAGTCAGATAGCTAGGTGCTTTAAAGTCGATCACCGGAGAATCAAGATCGGAGAAGAAGAGAAAAAAACACCTTTTATTCATGTGTTAAAAGTTTGTTACAAATGCTTAACGATAACATTTCAGATTAACTAGCTTATATATGCTAATTATCTTTACAATATTAAACCAACATTAAACCGGTATTCAATCTCAATAATCGGAACCAAGTATCCTAATAATATAGCTTTTTCTTACATAAAGCATAACTTTATATAAGAAGAAGATTGTGGAAATTGTTGAAAACATTTTTGAGTCAAATAAAATTAATTAAGAGGAAACTACGACCCGTGATTCTTTTCTACCTTTGTCAACAACCCATACGCGTGAATACGTGATTAGTCAATGTAAAATGCAAAAAGGTATGAAAGACGAAAAAACATATATATAAAAAAACAGGACCATACTAATACCATTTTCTCACTATACCAACTTCGATTTCATAAACCCATATAAGAAAATAAAAACAAAAACTCCACGCTGTATTTCCATGTGTGCGAGATACAAGAATAGACTCGACATGCAAAATATATAAAATCAATATGACTAAAGTAATCATCATATAATATTTGGAAAAAAAATCATAATAGTAGTAGTAATATTTTCTTTAAAAAAATCGTATTTTTTTTTTTCTCCGTCCTTCCCCACATACCACTCGCTATAAATGCCAAGCAAATTAGCTTTCCTCGATAGTTCCTAAATCATAACTACAACTCTTCTTCTTCTTCCTTCCTCTTCAACCATTTGCTTTCAACCTTCTACAACTTCTTTCTTCCTAACAAAGATTTTGCAACTTTTTAAGTGTGAAACAAACAAACAAAAACCAAACATGGTGGTTTTGCCACAGCCAGTCACTTTAGATAACCACATCTCCCTAATCCCATCATACAAACCTGTTCCGGTTCCGGTTCTAACTTCACATTCAATCCCCGTCGTGGACCTAACCGATCCGGAAGCTAAAACTAGGATAGTAAAAGCCTGTGAGGAGTTCGGGTTCTTCAAGGTTGTAAACCATGGCGTCCGATCCGAACTCATGACTCGGTTAGAGCAGGAGGCTATTGGCTTCTTTGCCTTGCCTCAGTCTCTTAAAAACCAAGCCGGTCCGCCTGAACCGTACGGTTATGGTAGTAAACGGATTGGACCAAACGGTGACGTTGGTTGGATTGAGTATCTCCTCCTCAATGCTAACCCTCAGCTCTCCTCTCCCAAAACCTCCGCCGTCTTCCGCCAAACCCCTCAAATTTTCCGGTAAAATCTCATAAAACAACAACATACTATATATATAAAAAGGTCTATTTTCTCCTAAAGATATCATCACTCCTTTTCTTGATACATTTCAAGAAACAGAGCACTCTGTTTTTTTTTTCACGTTTTAGATAAGTAGTAGTACAACTCCGTTGGAATCTAAACGTTTTGAGTGGTGTTTGAACGAACAGAGAGGCGGTGGAAGAGTACATGAAGGAGATAAAAGAAGTGTCGTGCAAGCTGTTGGAGATGATGGCAGAAGGATTAGGGATAGAGCCAAGGGACACTCTAAGTAAAATGCTGAGAGAGGAGAAGAGTGACTCGTGCCTGAGACTAAACCATTACCCGACGGCGGAGGAAGAGGCGGAGAAGATGGTGAAGGTGGGTTTTGGGGAACACACAGACCCACAGATAATCTCAGTGCTAAGATCCAATAACACGGCGGGTCTTCAAATCTGTGTGAAAGATGGAAGTTGGGTCGCTGTCCCTCCTGATCACTCTTCTTTCTTCATTAATGTTGGAGATGCTCTTCAGGTCCCTTTTCTTCTCCTTTATTCTTTTTTATTTATTATGTAGACAAATCTTCATTTACTAAAGTTTTATAAGTTTTTCTTATGTATTTAGGATTTGATTTTATTTCAATTTGTTTTTCTTTTGTTAATGAAAGATTTGATGGTTTGTGTTTTGAAACATTCCCTGCTGTTTTATTTGGCTGGTCAATTTTTTTTTCTTTTTCTTAAAGAATATACTTTTTTTTATCTTATCATATATACTTTTATTTATCAAATTAGGTAAATAGTTTTTGATAAAATTTACTAGTTTTTTTGGTTGCTATATATCAAGGCCAAGTGATTGAGATCGGTGTGGAGGGTCGACCAAAATTCTCACATGGGGATTTCTTCTTCTTCTCCTCTCTTCTTCTTTATTTATATATTTATATTTGAAAATAAAAGAGATGGTTTCAAAATCTTTTTTTTCTTGTGTGTACGTCTAGAAAATCTATGTTAGCCACTGAGCCTCACGTGACAATTACTGTTACACGATTGACATGTATGCAATATAGTACTTTTTTATAAGTGGCATTTCAAAAGCTACCAAAAAGTATAATATAGAATGTCTTTTATCCTAAATTTCAAAAGTCGTCCCCATTTAACAATACTTGGTGATTGCAGGTTATGACTAACGGGAGGTTCAAGAGTGTTAAACACAGGGTCTTAGCCGATACAAGGAGATCAAGGGTTTCAATGATCTATTTCGGTGGACCGCCATTGAGCCAGAAGATCGCACCATTGTCATGCCTAGTCCCCGAGCAAGAGGATTGGCTTTACAAAGAGTTCACTTGGTCTCAATACAAATCTTCTGCTTACAAGTCTAAGCTTGGTGATTATAGACTTGGTCTCTTTGAGAAACAACCTCTTCTCACTCATAAAACTATTGTATGAGAGAGTAGCCATGATGATCCTTTGTATCATAGAAAGAAAAAAAAAAAGAAAAGTCATAATCACAAAAAGATGGAAATGGATAGCGTTTTGGATTAGTTTTTTTTTTTTCTTCTTAAATCTTATTTGGTATGTTTTTCAGTTAGGTACAAAAGCATTAGGCTTTGCTCTTAGAGTTTGACCCAACCAAACCTAACTTTTGTATCTTCTCTTTTTTTTTTCTTTTTACCATAATTTGTTTGCCTTTCTTGGAAATATCAATCAGTGTTTATTTTTGTGTTATTGATTTTTTTCTTTCCATTTCCCAAATCAATTTCGTTGGTTTAAAACAGAAGTGTTAAAAAACTACTAGTGTGTTTTAACATAAAAGTTTTTTCACTTTATGTCCTCAGTATGTCCTCATGCAAACCAGTTATCGTTATTTCTCTCTCTCTTTCTCCTATTTTAGTGGACTCCTGGCCGTTAGACTAGAGCTATGTACTAAACCATTCTCTTGCAAATAGATTTATGATGACCCAAGGAGTTGATATACGATATTGCTATCTGTAATTGTTGACATTGTTCTGGGAAAAGGACTCAATATTTTCTTTTTACTATCAAATCGCTTGTGCATAATTTTGTTAATATGTTATATGTAACCACTTGGCGAGTGATCTTCATAATCGTCAAGTTTCAACTATTAAGATTTTTCTTTTTCAAGGAAGGACTTTACTGATTAAGAAATATTTATTAAAAAAAGAACAAAATTGGGAAATAGACTCGGACACTCGGTTTACTATAGGAAATCACTCTACAAAATAAGTAAAATACTTTTCTCCTCATCTCGTTCCCAACACCTTCAGTTCAAGTGCCAACGAAGAAAAGAAACACTAAAGCATTCTTTTAAAATTCATTGACTTGAGTGTGAACATATTATTATTAAGTTGAACATTTCGAGACATTATTTAAAGATCTAGAAAGACGATTAAGGTTGAAACATTTTATTTAAGAAAATAACGATTGAAAAAGTTGACATGAAAAAAGGAGAAAAACTGTTTTAATTAAACTAAAAAAAAAGAAATAAGCATTGGGGAAAATAAAAGTGGAGACCACAGAGGAAAAAGGAGAGACAGGTGCTACGTGCTACGATTCTTACAGCTTTTAGAACTGTACCAAACGTAAACAGAGACTGTACAGTTACTGTCGTAATGTCGTTGGTTACGAACTTTTATTTAGACACCAATACCCATTTTTGATTTTTCATTTATCTTGTTTCTTCACCAACATATATCATAATCTCTTATATGTGACGTATATCTCTTTTAAAAAAACAAAGATTTAAAGTAGTATGCATATATATAATACTTAAGTAACATCTCATCGAAATTAAGAATTGATCGTATTCAATTTCAGTTTGTAAAAGAAGTCTGGTTTGAACAAGTTTTTGAAACAGCAAAAATGTTTTGAAACCGTTGAGTATAATCTTCAAAACCATTTTTTATTTACATGAACCAGTAAATATATATAGTATGACAACAGTTTTGGTCGTCTCTTGTCAGACTCAGGTAGTTTATTATTAAATATCAATCGAGATATGTTTCATGCTATTGTTTTTTTCTTTTTTACTTTTATTTACTTTTAATAGAATCCTTCTACACTCACCAACCCTAAAATTATATAGGTAAAATAGTTTAACATTTTATGTGTACATAAATTGATATGAGGGTTACATTACTTTCAACATACTCAGTTTAACAGAGTTGTGGTGGTTGTACAATGGTAAGATTGATGGGTCGACTGTTCCAATATATCCAAGATAGGGTAGCTATTGTACTCTCCATTTGACAACTATATAGATGGTCACAAAAACTTGATATTTTGAACTGTTTGGATATTTTCAATAAAAAATTCCGTAGAAATAAAGATTAAAATGATGCATATGTAAAAGATTTGTTTTCTCGATAGCGAGTACCACAGTCAAGATAAATAGCGAAAAAAGGAGGTTTAAAAAAGAGTTTTTTGTTTGTTCTAAAGATAAATTGTGAAAATATTGGATATTGTTCAATACTTCAATTGCTTAAGACAAATTCTATAATAATAAAAATATGACATGATTTCTGTTTTAATTTGTGAAGAATTTTTATAAAAATTTGAGACTAAACTTTCAAATCTTACAAATTCTTTCTATTTACACGTTTTAGTGCTTACACGGCTTCTTAAATAAATTAACAGCGAAAATATTAATACCTTCAAATAATAATGGTAATAAAACCAAAGTTACCACTGAGTCACTTGACCATAACAATTTATAGGTTTGTAAATGATTCATATCCAAAATATGCAAGTGTAAAAAGAATGTGTAAGTGAATTTTCTTGCACGTTAAAAATTTAGAAAACAGAATTTTACCCAAATATAAAACAAGTGAAATTATTTTCAATAAATGGAAAAGAGCACGATGTGACTGCATGCAGCTTTGTTTATTGCAACTTCGGGTCCAAAGCCAGCTCATGTTGGTCCCTTCTGTCTGTAGATTTTGCATTTCTTCAGTGTCTGTCTATATGGAAATATCTATCTGCACCAAGAAAAATTACACTTCGGATAACTTTTATTTAAAAATAAAAATGGAAAGAGTGACATTCCTTTTATATTATGTACGAAATTGTTTATACATTTGAAGTGTGATTCTCACTTTACCAAAATATTTGACAATTTTACACCAAGCCTCTCTATGGCTCGCCTCCATCGGCAAATATTATGATTATCAACATGCTAATATATAAAGTAGTATGGTTTTAGCGTATAATTAGAAACTTCATCTTTTGAAAAAGTATTTTGAGCAGTGACTACTTTGAAAATGGTCATAGAAATATAAATTTTAAAAACTTAATCTCTTTGATTAAAGTAAATTATTTCTTAGGAAAACTTAATTCTAAACTGGTCATCCGATCCTATTACGCTAAAGTCCTAAACCCGGTAACCAGTCCTCAATTTCTGTCTCATGGACAAAGCTTTTTTGACATTATTGCGTAATGTCTTTTCCTTTTATCGAAACCTTTTCACATTCTTTGTATAGAAGAAAAAGTTTAGGGCTTTCTAATTATAAACACTTTTCACAAATCAATCTTTTTATGTGTTCCTAGCTATCATCTCTTAACAAAGCTAGTCTAGACTGGTTTGAACTTTGAAGTCAAAAAAGAAAACAAGGTTTCCATCTAAACAAAACCGTCACAAAAAGAAAAATGAAATGACAACATTTCGATTCTTTCGTGAGCGAGTGGCCCATCACTATTATATAACCCATTTACATATTTAGGAGTCAACCCATTTCCTTAGAAGCCACGTTAGATGTTTGATCCTTCTCTCATTGAATAAAAATATACTCCAATTTAAAACTAATAAAAAAAGCAAATAAACATATATGTCAATCAACTTATTAAAGAACGTGAATTACGTAAAACCAGAGGATCAAAGCTTGTAAAAATTGTGACAAACAAAATTTCTAAATAACAACAAAAACCAAAAAAAGAAAAAAAAGAACAGAGAAAGAATCAAAAACAAGGAAGAACCAAAACAAAAAATGGCGTATCGGAGACGACAAGGGATCTCGAGAGCGTCAACGTTCAACGATGACATCTATAACCAATCACCTGATCATGATTACGGTGATCTCAAAGGTCACTCCAATGGCGGATCCTTCAGATCTTCTCAATCTTTCTCTTCTCATTCCTCCCTTGCCGCTCAAGCAATCCGTGCCTCCTCTCAGGTCTGATCTCTCTCTCTCTTTCTCTCGTTTTCTCATTTCAAGAGGTTACGTTCCCTGCAAGTTAACCTAAAAATCGACCAAATCTCAGGTTCATGGATTCACGGCTTACGAGGATAAGAGCGAGAGTCGTGGATTCTGGGGGATCCTAGCTCAGAAAGCTAAATCAATCCTGGAAGACGAAGAAGAGCAGCAGCAGCAACAACAACAACAACACAACGACGTCGTTCTCGAACCCTCGAACCCAACCATACGCAAAAGCATAGACAAAATCACAACATCTCTGAATCAGATCGGAGACAGTTTCGAGAAAGCGTTCGAGGAAGGTCGTACGATGGTAGCTTCTCAAATCAGACGTAAAGGATCAGATCTAATCGATTCAGACAACAACAACAACAACAACAGTTATAACCAATCCTCTGGATCAAGCAGTCCATGGCAACCGTTAACACAGCCAAAACCGCATGAGTCTCAACTCAAAGCGTCACGTGACGTTGCCATGGCTACAGCAGCTAAAGCCAAGCTTCTCCTCCGTGAATTGAAAACGGTTAAAGCCGATTTAGCTTTCGCCAAAGAACGTTGCTCTCAATTGGAAGAAGAAAACAAACGGTTAAGAGATAACCGGGATAAAGGTAACAACAATCCAGCTGATGATGACCTAATCAGGCTTCAGCTTGAGACCTTGTTGGCAGAGAAAGCTAGATTAGCTCACGAGAACTCGATTTACGCTAGAGAGAACCGGTTCTTGAGAGAAATCGTCGAATACCATCAGTTAACTATGCAAGATGTT
This sequence comes from Capsella rubella, assembly GCF_000375325.1. Lineage (NCBI taxonomy): Eukaryota > Viridiplantae > Streptophyta > Magnoliopsida > Brassicales > Brassicaceae > Capsella > Capsella rubella. The sequence continues at coordinate 10,315,378 of NW_006238923.1, forward strand.
GTGTACATCGATGAAGGTATCGAAGAAGTTGCTGAAGTGAATCCTTCAATCACAAGAACGCTTTCGATGGCTTCGTATTCGGCTTCTGAACTGCCATCATCAGTCTCGCCTTCGCCTTCTTCCCCTGCCTCGCCTTCTCGGCTTTCGGTTTCTACCGACATTTATCCGGTTTTGGTTCAGCAGAGTTCAGCTAGTGATGTTATGGTCGAGAGCCCTAAACCTATTCGACCACCTTCTTTGGGATACACAGATGATGGTAAGAGACCATCGTCACAACTCTCTGTTTAGAATCGATGAGAGTTTTAATTACTACCGTTTTTGATTATGTCTGTTTTGGATACTTGTTTGTTTAGTTACAAATCTTGTTCTTGATTATAATAACTTGGTTCTTGATTGATGAACATCTTTTTGCCTTCTACATCCATATAACGTATATCTTTTATTTCCAATGGAAGTTTTGGAAATACCGAAATGAATAATAAAATTGTTCGAGTTTCACGGCGTAACGGACTCTTTTTTTTGTTCTTATCAACTTACACGTAGCCACGTCTTAGAAGTTGGACCTCGTCTCAGTGTAAGATTAGGTGCCAAAATCTGATAATTCAACCCCTTTGAGAAGAAACATCTCAGATCATGCAAGATTTGATCAGCTTAATATAAAAAACAAAGGCTTCTAGTTGCTTAGGAATATTAAACAAAAGTTCGAGTGCTTACTTATAAACAGCTAATATCCAAAACAGAAAATGCATCATTAGACTAAACTCCAAAAAATATTTCACTTTTGTCAAGTTCTTTCAAAGATAGGGTAGGGTTACTAGAACATAAACGCAAACTTGCTAGGTTACAAAAGACGAACTTGAGAATGGTAACACTTGTCAAAGGAGCTTCATAGTCCTTTCAGAGGATCTGTTGCTTTGCCAGACCTAGCATCTGTCCAAGCTTTGGCTATTGTCTTCTTCATTTCTTCATCTCCATCCTCGTACATGTTCTGTAGTTTTCACACATCAAACAAAAAAACATAAACAATAATGAGAAGATGCACAAACATATTCCTCAACCTCACGGATTAAAAGAACCATACCTTCATCATGCCCATAATTCCAGCCATTGGGTCTTTCTCTTTCTCTAAACTCGGTTTAAGCTGAACGAACCAAAACAACATTTTACCATTACTTATAGTTTCCACCAGATAAATAGCTCCTTCACCATGACATGTTGTTCTTGAGTTTTCGGTTGCTTACCTTATCTTCTTTGTGGTGTATATCAAGCCAGTTTCCTCTGGAAGACTTGAACATTGTGATAACTATCCTCTTAGGCTTAACAAGCACTTTACATTTCTCTGGCACAATCTCCTTATGCAACTTCGGGATCGCACATCGGTAATTCTTCCCTTGTACATCATGGATTTTGATGTCCAAAGACATTGGCTTGAACTCAGCTTGAACATTGTCCTGACCAACATCTTCCAAGGATATGTACATCTGTAACAAAAAAACGATGAAGAAACAAGAAAACCTCATTAACATACAACAAAAACCTTCACTTGTGGGGTTAAACTTAGTCTACTCTTAAGATTTAATAAAAGGTTATACCTTGACTTTTTCATTGTCTTGATCCCAGCTGAATGTTCCAAGAGTGACATAGTTCACTACCGGAGAAACTGGCTTAACCGAAGAAGAAACTGGTGCAGGAACTGACACTGGGACCTCTGGCTTCGCAATTGCAGAGTCCCTTAGCTACAAACAAAAGATTCAATCTAATCAGAAACCCAAGTATAGTTTTTTATAAAAGTTTAACTCAAAAGTGAACTCCTGTCTCCTTTTAATCATCAAATGACAGCTAAATCCAAGTTCCAGATATTCACACACACACGTAAATACAAAGAATGAAACAGTTGTTCTGTAAACCCAAAACTAATCCTAGTTCTGTTCCATTTACAGATAAGAGAAACTACTTAACAACATAAAAATTGCAAGGATGAGATTTATGGCGAAAGAAAAGGGTAAAAAGTGTATTTAGTACCTTCTCCAAATTGGAAATCTCGGAATTAATGAGATTGAGAACACGAGGTCTCTTGGCTATGTTCTGGAGTTGTCTGAGTTCTACCAAATCAAGCCCTGCCTCTTCCGCCATGGATATAAAACCTTAGTGAGCAGCTTTGTTTTTCAGAGGATACGAAACGTAGAATCTGCGCAGAGAAAAGTTGGAGTTTTATATTACAGAGAGACACAAAGTGAAGCGAAGGGAAGGAGAAGAGAGAGAGTCTTGTGGAGGAAACTGGAACATACTAGAAGAAGCCCTTTTCATTTCTATAACTTATTGGGCTTTGTTATTTCTTACCGAGCCAAGCCCATTCGATAAAACATCACCTGGAATTTTGGGTTTTTTTTTTTTTTTTATCAACCAAGTCCAAGTAAGTGAAAATGCCTATTTCAAACTCAACAAAACAATTTTAACAGTGCATTTTTTATTTACGATCAAATCCACAATTATTCCAAACTAAACAATTAAAAACTTCAATAACCTACTAATGTACACAATCCCACATGTTCATAAAAAATTAAAATCTAGTTAAGACTTCTTAATCTGTAAATAGTATTATTCTCCTTCTAATATTGTTTCTTCGTATTTATTGTTTGTGTTAATATTTTAGACTTTTACCAACCAGTAGTGTCAGGACAATGTCATTTACACATTACGTAGTAGTAGTACAAAGAGATTTGAACTATGAAGAAAACAAAGAGTGTAGGTTAATTAGTTTGTCTAAGTCTTAGTTTAGAAAAGGACTAAAAACTGTAGTTGTTATGTGCTGTTGTGGTACTGTGGCACACAAAGCCTGTTTAACTCTACTCAGATTAAAATGTATATATATTTTTTTTCTTCTCTTTATGCGTTTTAGAGTAACTCTTTGGATAAAAATAAACAAAGATAAACAACTCATTATTCATCGAGCCACACAAAAAAGGGAGAGTTTGATTGTCGCCATTTTTAGATTGGTAAAGTATATTGGTGCCCAATTAGAAAAACTTGGTTTTTAGCCAGATTGTTTTAGATTTATTATTTTTGTTTAGAAGTAGGAGATTCAGTGTTACAAATGTAACGATTTTATTCTTGCATTATATATAAAGTCGCCAAAGGGACGATCCATGTGCTTAACATGGAGTTGAGGTTGATTGACATCTCTGTATACCTAATATGAGCTTAACTTGTCTCTCTTACGAATTATTCATTCAATCATGTGTCCATCTACAAACAAAACTTCTCACTTTTCTCTTTTGAATTATTCTATTCGATCGATGAAAATATTTTTGAATTGGACGTAAGCAAATGCACATACGTACCTGGCGTGATTTGTTAAGTAGTCACAATAGTAGTATGATTGAGAAACAGATTCTCCTGCAACATATATGATCTTGTATTTCTAACTACATAAATTTAAGGCAAAATAATATTCTGACCTCTCTCATTTTCATATGATTGTAAGGTAAACCGTGATCGATGAGTTATAACAAAGAGCCAGAAAGGAATAGGAAAGTCGATGAAAATATGCATTATTTAAAACATATTGAGGTTAGAAAAACAAGTAGCAATTGAATCAAGATTTTAAAAAGCAGAATAAATCGTAAATTTTATATAAAAAAGAGAAAAAAGCTTCTTTGAAAAGGGACGGCCAAAATGACTATTGTCAAACTGCTGACGACTTAAAACATGGTCGTGGAATAAAGTTGGGACCGTCCATATCTACTTATATGCTTCCAAATAAAATAAGTTTAATTTACTTTAATTTTGATAATTTGTTTTTACTTCTTACGTTAAAGCTAGTAAGGGAGCATTATACTCTCGTCCAAACAAAAACAAAACTAATAATATAGATAGATCAAATGGTGATTGAATTAACGAATATCCCACAAACATGTATAGAGTACACAAAGTTCATACAACATACATGTGTCATGTCTGCGTTTATGAGTAGTGTCATGTGAGTGCACGTACGTACATATACCAAATATGCAATTTATGTATAATGCATGCATGTGTGTGTATAAAGAGCAGACAATATAAATATCGAATGCTGACGGTGAGATGAAAAAAGGAAGGTATCGTATGACCAAGGTAAGGTTTTATGGATTCCACGTCCAAAAAGATACTAAAAGATAAAAGAGCCTTCACCTTCGGTGTAACCAATCAATAAAAAAAAAATCTGATATCATTATATAATCTGTACTTTAAAGTTATGTTTGTTAGAAGTGTTGAAAAAACGAAAATATTTTCTGTTTAGTATATAATGATTTTTATTTTCTGCTTCACGTTACCCATAGTAAACTAGTAGTATATACACGAGTTATATATTTAGAGTAGTTTCTCTTCCTTACTGATATATAATTCATATGTACTATGTCGTATATAATATAAAATAAACCATATTTACATGAAATGTTGCAATGACATTGTATTCCTTCAATTTAAACAAGAAACACGAATATCATTCAGTTATGAATCAACACGAAAACTAAGTTACACACGTTTACTAATAAGACAAATACTAATACATTTCTATAATATGAATCGTCAGTTTTTTTGTTTTGTTTTTATACATTGGATTCGTTTTGCAGTAGTACTACATCCACTTCTCAAGTTAATTAATTTTCTGATTTGTGTTGTCTTCAAAGAATCATCTGAGACACTTTTGAGAATAGTTTAATTCTTCTCGTTGAAAAAATGAACCGCATTAGTGGACTGATCTCTCTATTTACAAATATATTATAGAAGCTCTCTCTGAATTTCCTTTTGCTTCTAGTACGGTCTTCTAATTAGCATTTGAATGGCCAACAAATAAAGGCATGTCCAATATATCAACTGTTGCGTTCCCTTCTTTATACCCTGTTTAAAAATAAAATACGAACATTCAATATATAGGTAATAATGAAGACCACGAATTTCAATTAATCAATGTTTTAAAGAAATCAGATGGTGTGGATAATCATAAATATCACACTAGATAGTGAGTACTAATCATGTCACTCCAAAGAAATATATATCTAACTTTATGTATAGTTTATTAAATCTTATATATGTTTTAAAATAAATGTTTTATAAGAATATGTTCTAGAAAAGCCGAACTTTTCAAGTATTAAACGTCACAATTAGAAGAAAAAAACGTCACACTTCACTTCTTGTAAAAAATGTTTCTCAATCAAAGCCTTTTCTAAAAGATTTAAATGTGATATTTTTAAAAGAACATATAAGTAGAGATATAGTAGAAGAAACAGAGTAAGTAAAGTCAATGTTGAACATACCGTGGAGGCAGAGGAAGTGAGGGATATAATAGAACTTGAAGTAGATGATGATGATGTTGATGATGAAGATGATAGTAAACCTACATTGTAAGCCATGGTCTCATCAGGTTGATACAGTCCATAGTTTCTCTCAGAGGTTGGTCCTGGTTTGAGGTCTTCATTGAAGAGAGCGAAGAGATAAACATCAAAACTCATGTTTGGTCTCAATGGCGTTCCTTCACTCTGAAGTTGTCTCTTCAGAAGATTCTTGTTATAAACCGCTGCGTTGGCCGGGGTGGCTCCAACCTCATCTCCATCACCTTTAGACGGCCACCCTGTCTCCGAGACCCCAACTTCAATATCTTTATAGCCAAGCCTCGCCATGGCAAATATCACAGCGTCCACTTGAGCGTAGAGCATGTTGTCGTAGTGGTACTTTGTGTAAGGGTCAACCATTCCAGGGTTAGGGTTGAAGAGGACGTAGTCTAATGGGATCTTAGTTGGCGAATCCTTGTAAGCGAAGTAAGGGTAAGCGTTGATCCAAAAAGGAGATTTCGTGTTACGCAAGAAACTTAATAGCTGTGTCATTACGCCGGCTACTTCCGGCCTAAAACACCCGGCGGAGGGAGGGTAAGATTCTTGAAGGACCGATAGTGAATTTGGTGTCGATACTTGAATGTACTTGTCTAGCCCGGTTTGGACCAAAGCACCATGAATGCTCGTCATTGCAGGCACAAGATATCTGCGAAACATAGAAATAACAAGGTTGATGAATACTTTTATTTTCTGAATAAGAGGACCCGGAAACAAAACAATATTTAAATCGATCTCAACAAGATAATTTGGGTTAATAAGGTAAATCTTGAATGTGCCAAGATTTGAAAAGGAGAACAATATATAGGAATGTTATGTAACAAACCCTATGAGGCTTGAGTCATCGTCAGTGTATAGTTCGTTTCCGACGGCAATACCGCCGATCTTGGTGGCCGGAAAGTATGGTTTTATACGGGTAGTAACCCACTGGAGAGCTTGTTGAGGGTCGACTAAGTTGGGAAGCATTTCATTTTCGACGGTAACGAAGATCTCGATGTTGGAATTGGCGAATGAGGTTAAGACTCGAGGGTTTGTGTCGTAGATTCTTGTCTTATTGATATGGAGTGAGCTCAAGAGTTGTAGAACTTTGTCCGGTGGAGGAAGATTGTCGCCAACTTGACCGTAGTTTATGCCAAGAGAGGAGACCCTTTGAAACAACCATCCATGTTCTGCGGAAAAGAAAAATGTAATAGAAATTAAAACAATGTAATGAACAATTGAAACTGAGATGATGGTTATTTTATTTTGTGTTGTTAGGCAGAAATAAGCAATTATTAGAAAAAATACCTAAGAAAATTAAGGAAAACAGAAGAAGAACAATAGAGTTGGTCATGGCGATTCTGCTAAACATAGAAATGGCGAAGGAGAGAGAGGCCAAGGAGATAAAGACTGAGGGAGAACGAGAAAGTGCTTGTAAGAGAATCAATGCAATGAAATGTGGGGATAGATATAGGAGATGAAGGATTGAGAGAGATATGGGACCAAGTGTAGGGAGAAGAATAATTATAAAATTTATAATTTAGAGATAAATAATAATACTTTACACTGCCTGCCTCTTTTCATTTTGTGAGACATATATAGGGTCGTCTTCTATAGTAAAGGGTATATGATTCATTTGTAATAAAGAAGTAATGTATTATTTTCATTTTACTCGTTAATTTAGTAATGGGAGTAGGTTTGGCAAATAGGTTTATCTTATGGGGAAGTCTACTGTAAAAAAAAGATAGATAGTGTTTGTCAAAAAAACATTCTTTGTGAGGCAACATGGGTTTCATAAAACATTTTGGACCCAAGCCAAAAAAATAAAAAGAATGACATCTTAGATTGTCTCTTTCCAACACATTGCCAACTATGTCAGTCCAAAAATAAAAATAAAATTGAAAAAGTGGCCTAAAGAAGAACACTTTTCTTCAGAGAAAGGCAAAGGTGGGAAAGATTGAATTGCCCACTATAATGGGTTTTTAATCTTAACAATATGTCTTTTGGCTTTGGCTATAGAAATTGGAGGATCCCAAATTTGGGAGTTGGGTGAACGAAAAATTTGGAAATATAAAGAGTAGAAATCACACCATCATTATGATAAGAAGGATAGTGCTCTTATCTTCAAGTTTAAATATATTTTTTTTCTTTTTGCATCTTGTGAAATAAAAGTTCCTTTCGCAATTGTTTTTGTTATATTGTTAGAATTATGTTTCACATCAAATTATAATATAATCTTTATTAAATGTGATAATCAATCTAGGTTAGGCTGGAATTTGATTTTAGCATACGCATGTGGCATAAACTAATTGACATTTCAATTCAGATTTTATAGTTACCTAAACGTTTATTTTAAAAATAATTCAGAAAAATTCAAATATTAATCGATTTAAAAAGGTCCATCAGTAGTAAATGCTAAACATAGTCGATATACGAATTTACAGCCTAATTGGCCCCAACCAATAGTGTAGTTGTTTAGTGCAATTTTATTATTCTCGACACAAATTTTTCTCATGAGTTTGATATTAAAACATTGAAAACAACGTTCAAGACTTTAACTATGCATGCACTGGGGGATGATTGTAAATTTGTAATCCAACTTCATTTTGTTTATAAAAAGGTTGAATTATTTTTGCGAGATTTTTTGGAAATTTGGGTTGTTGATTTTCTTATAGAACGACTTACTATATCGAATTCTGATTAATTTCTGAAATTATATATATATATATATATATATGTTAAATAGATCAGAGATCTGAAAACATATGTAAAAGTTGCTTTATGAAATTATGCAAGAAAAGTGACCCAATTTTTATCTTTACGTAACTATCCCAAGAATCTAGTAACTTTTGGAAGATGAATTCCACTAACCATACTTGTTTATTTGTTACACCCTTAATTACATATATACACTAATACACACAACAAAACATTACTTTAAAAACTATATACAAGAACGAATATGCAAGTGTACTTGTTTTGGGATAGGACAAATGAGCTGATGCTAGTGGTGCGCTTTATGACATCTCAAGATTCCTCCGATCTGATTTTATCACACTAATCTTTTGTTTTCCTTAATCTCAACTCGAGATTCTAATGTAATCAAAGTTATAAATTAAAAGTAAAATAGGTTGTTGAATCATTTAGCTAATGGAATATTCTATGCGTGAACTTATACCAAGTTTTGAATCACATGCATGGTTATAGCTTGTTTTCATTGTCATTGATAACAAACAGAAAAATATTGTGTTAACATCTAAGCTCTTTTATAACTTAATCATTAACTCATTATCAGTAGTTATATTATTCCCAAGCAGAGTTACAACTAATTTAATTAATTCATAACTCTAACGGCATGAATTAAGAATCGAAAGAATATTATTTCTTGTGGCCTATTTTCTCTTGTTTTATTAGAAAAAATCAAATAATATATTTAGCACATTTTAAAAATATATTGTCCTGTATTTTGAAGAAAAAATCTTAATTTGGTTTGTTTATTTATTTTTAAGTACGAAGGTTTTCTTAACTTCGACGACTACAAAAGAAAGTATTTTTACCATTATTTTTCAAACTTTGTCCAATAGGTTTGCTAAGGAGATATATATATGGACAAGATTATTTTGTTGGAAAACAAAAATAACGAACATTGCTACTTATGGGATAGATGTGATGGATGGCTAATGAATTAGTGAGGTTGGTGGTTATGACTTATGACAATTATAAAAAATCAGCCAAACGTAAAATTTGACGTAAAAAGAGAAAAAGAGAGAGCAAGAGATTGGTCTTTCCATCGGAAAGCAAAGAGAGAGCACATGTTTGATTACTCAACAAAATAATTGATAATTATGTCACTAACAATCCACTAATTAAACCTTTCGAGTTAAGTAATATGGTTAGGAATCAATCTCTGGCTCTCTTTTTTTCCATTCATATGAAAATTGTAACACCTCTTTGTTAGAAAGTAGAAACCAAATAATTCATAAAAGTTGTATCTTATTGAACATAGACACACAAATGTCACATTGACGCGAATTCCCAAACCTATGGCATACATCTAATCTCATATGCAAATTAACAGTATTACTATTTACTTACATAACGACTTACGTAACATCTGTATATATATATATATAATTGAAAGAATATATGTCAAGATAATTTTTACATCAAAATATCTTTCTAAATTTAGAAAGTTACATCTTATACGTCTAACATTAAAATTAAAGTGATTGAAGGCGTTGGGTGGTTGCAGCTTTCTGTTTTTCTTTTTGGGTAAATTTTTAGAAAACCAAAATTAATTAGATCTTACGACAATTGGAAAAAAGGAAAATCTTACGACAAAAAAAAATGCAAAAAGTAAATTTTTAGTATTTCAGTTGGAGACTATATGAGATTTTTCTTTAAAAACAAAAATTTTAAACTCACGCAAAACCTATTTCTCATTTAAATGTTACTAATCCAAAGATTTCTAACATTTTAAATGAAAGACTAAGCCAAATTTTGCTTAAATGACTAAGCCAAATGTTACTAATCCAATATAGATAGTAACATTTGAACCTTTCTAATTTGTTTTCGTAGAAATTTCACTAATTCTAGATATATCTTTTCTTTCATGGTTGCAACCTTGAAAATTTTAAGACACGCGTCTGCGTCAAAGTGTGCCACATCAATCGGATTGAATCTACTAAGGCTAACAAGATTAACTCCATGATAGAAAGAAATAAAAGATGTTGTGCTTGACTTATATAGAGAACATGATTCCGTGTACTCCCTGTGGTTACTTAGACCATGCATGGTGCTTTTAGTAGATTTATTGTTATTTTTTAGAAGTTGTTTGAATAAGAATGGCCCTTCTTTTAATTTCTTCAAAATTGTGTGTTAAAATAAAGTCATCTAATTACTATTATATTCATGTCAGCATGTGATCTGATTGGTAAAATGATTTTTTTTTGAAAACTTAAAGCTTAAAAAAAGTAAAAGAAAAATAGCTTTAATGGTTTAAATAAGAAAAGTTAACAATGTGTACTAGAGAGAAAACAGGAGTATGATAATTAATATCAATACATGAAAACATTGTATCCATGCAGAATTGTACTATTTTCATAAAAGTATTTAGTAGCGAATACCATTAAAAAATGATTAATAAGCAAATTAAAAAGAAAGGGAAGAAAAGAGAAGAAAGCATATGCTTGTGTATCTTCCATTGCTTTAGTTGCAGCAATGAATCTACAAAATCTAAAGAGAGATGAGACCAATGTAGTCAATCCATCATATTCTATCTTTCCCATATGCTCGAATTAAGTTTGTATGTTGATAAAGATCCCAACCATTACAACTTGAAGGATATATACATATTGTCATATCTAACTATATTTCCTTCTTCACTATAATATTTTTACTTGAATACTAAAATCAGGAGATATAACTCTTCAAATTATAGCTTTATATGCTCAAAATTTACGTTTTCATCATCTATTAAAGCCAAATTAAAAAAAATATATGTATATTAAAATAGAACTTTATGTATTTTAATTAATGTGTTGTTGACAAAAAAAAATTATGTTATGCACTTAATAATTTTAGACATCAATAAAAAATGGAAGATATAAAACAAATTCTTAATTTATAGCTAAATACTCAAGTTTTTGCCCGTTAAAAAATCCGTTTTATAATTGTATACTTAATCAGATGCTATACATATTCTGATGATATATATACATAATTTGAGCACTCGTTAAACCCAAAAAAATAGATGCTAGATCGTAATTTATATATGCATGTATATTTTATTAAATTAACTTAGTGAGGAGGATCACCATTGGGAACATTCTTTAGTGAAAGTACAATAGCAAAAAGGAGATAAACAAAGATAAGGATTATTTTCAGAAAAACAAATTGAAATGTCTATACACAATAGACGAAAGGCTGAGTTAGGGGAGGGAGAAGATGGGAGATAACATGTGCATGTGCATGTGTGTGTAGTGTTTTTCCAAAGGCATGTTTCTTTTTCATTTTGGGTCTCTTTAAATCTTATTTGCTTCTTTAACAACTTGGGTTTTATAAGACAAGAAGCTGGAGTAGCTGGTTAGATTCCATCATGGTATATATGCAAATATATATATTACCAACTATTTCTAATTTCTGCCATATTTAAACAAGTTTTCGATAAAACAAACTATATAATTATTTATATTTACATCAATCTCTAACTAGACTTTAACCATTACAGCACCAGATGGGTTTTTGGACTATCCCTAAAGTCAAATGAAAAATGCAAAAATTAAATAAAACAAAATATAACTATAAATATAATGTTTCACTGCATGGTTTGTGTGATGACTTATCAAATCACCATCAAATTTCAGTAGCCAAAGTCTGGTTTTCGTTTGAATAACTTCCAAAAAAGGTAAGCATTATGAGAAAATTAGTACTCTGTTTCATTTTTAAAGATGTTTAGGATTTTAGCATATAGATAAAAATCATATTAAATTTCTTTATGTTTCCTTTTTCACATAAAAGTAAAACGTATAGAACAATAATTTAGCGTGACCTTAATATTAAAGAAATTGATTTTTTAACGGTAAAATTTGATTTGGTCTTCTGTTAAATTTTTTATACCGTGGATCACTTGTATCAGCTTTAGTAGGCCTGGCCAAAATAACCAATAACCGATTAACCGAACCGATTAACCGAATCAGTTCGGTTTCGGTTCGGTTTCGGTTATCTTCAAATAACCGATTGGTTATTATAAGTCTCAAAATTCGGGTTCGGTTCGGTTTCGGTTACTAACCGATAACCAAAATAAACCCGAAAAAACCGAATCTATACATATGATATATGATTATATGTTTACCTTATATGTTCAATTGAATAGATGTTTGGTTACTTGGTTGCTTTGGAGGATACAATAGGACTCAACAATCTTTATTTCATGGGAATGGCAAAGCTTTGGTCCGATCAACTTTGTTTTACTTTTCTCTCACTCTTATCTCGGCTTAAACTTAGATTTTCTTTTGTTTTGTTTTTCAAACTTAGAACTATGTCCTTCTTCTCTTATCTCAACTTAGTTCGTAGTTAGACTTGGATGTCTCGTTTCTTTCCCTTTTACTCACTTGGTGTTATAATTTAAGATTTTTAACGTTAGCAAGATGAGTTTGAATTCACAGGAATTATCGGTTAATTCGGTTAACAACCGAACCGAACCAAAGACTAACCGAACCGAACCGAACCAAAATTTCTAAAATATCCGAATGGTTATTATATTACTATATCCATACTAACCGAAACCGAACACAACCGAACCGAAACCGAATGGTTAACCGAATGCCCAGGCCTAAGCTTTAGTACATCTTGAACTGTATAGGTCATGTCGGCTGGATAACTATTGAGCAACATTTTAGTTAATCACTTAGATGTTTGATACATAAGTCATCGACAAAAATATCTACATAGTATATAAATTACAAAGATGGGCAAGCAACACTTGAACTATAAACATATCCTAGCTTCTTCTTTTTCTTGAAACTTTTAACTTGAATGTTCATATTTTCAACAAAACAAAACTAGTAAACAAATACCGCAACGTTATGACATTATCATCACAGCCTTAATATATGATCAGTGTTTAAAATATTTATCAGAGCTATTCTTTTTCATAGCTCGATTCGATAATCTTTAAAAAAAAGAAACAAAAGCATTTTTGCCATCGTATAAAATAGAGGCAATATGTTTATACTTTGGATTATGATTTGAGGCTATGAATGATAAGATAACTAGATAAGCCAACGAGAGTAATGAAAAGCAAGAATGCTTATTGGCTTGATTAGAAGCTCGATAAGATTGGATTTCACCTTGGACGCTTTTTAATTATTTTAGGTTTCTTTTAGGCTGTTATCCATTTTCGAAAACAGTATTGGTCCAACTTGATCATATATATTACTATATGAAAATTCAATTTGATCATATATGAAAAATTTAGAGTGTTGGAATAATATAATTCATAAGTATACTAAGAACAATAATTTCAGTCCATGTATTTTATATAACACTTTCGGACATAAGTTATAGTATAGTACAATAGTACAATAGTACAATAGCATATGGTACAATAGTATAGTACAAACCTCATTGTATTTTCTAAGACATGTTTACTTATTCATACAATATGGTTTCACAAACATCTTTGAAGAATCCACACCAGCCAGCTTCCTTTAAGCAAAAAGAATCTGCGAATTCGATGGAGTTATATCTGCATAACGCTCTGGTGACTTTACAACCTCCCACCTCACACCAAACTTATTCTCCAACCTCCAAATATTCCCAACCGCAAGATGAAGATTCCGGCCAACCACATATACTCTGTTCCCATAACAGTTCACCGCAAACGGTCTACAAATCTGCTCCGGCAATTCGGGACCGTTAATCGTCTCCCAAGAATCTGTAACCGGATCATAAACCTTCATCTTCATTCTCTCTAGTTCTGACACTATGAACAACCGATCATATATCACTACACTCGTCCCGGTCCATCCTTCTCTTAACCCCATTGGCATTGTTTCCCATTGATCTGTCCTTGGGTCATAAACTTGGCCTCGAGGGGATACAAAGAATGGCCATAACCATCCTTCTGTTACCAAAAGCTTCCCATTTAAGACTGCTGTGTCGTAAGACGCCATGTGTGCGACCATGTTCGACACTGGCCGCCAACTACCATCTGAAGGGTTCAAAACCTCGGCAGAATCGAGCTCAAATAAATCCGCAGCATTCCCACCTGCTGCATATATCATCCCGTCGATGACACCGCTAGCGAAAAACGACCTCGCGGTTATCATTTTGTTCGTGACAGTCCAATGATTCCTGACCATATCATACTTCAACACCACATCAAGAGGGCAATCCGAATCCGAAACCATCCCTCCACACACAAACATAGAACCTTCACGAGGCATCGAAACCAATCTGAAGCCGTGAGGACACACTTTGTCTCTACAAGGCATAGCAGGGATTTCGTGCCAAGTGAGATTCCTCAAATCCAAAACCTTCCATTGGATCTTCCCAGTGCATCTACTAAACCCAACCACGAATAGCCACGGGTCTTTAAACCCGAACTCCTTACGCTTAGCGAAAAAGGTCTCTTTAGTACCAAACAAGAGATGCCATCTCTTGCAAACGAATCTACTCGATTCATGGCTTTGGACTGGAACCCTTAAAAGACAGTTAAGCGCAACATCGTCTGGTAAACCAGGAATCAAAGGTTCTCCTCTAAGAGACAGCTCTAAGTCCGATGATCTATCGAACAATGTCGACTGAAACGTTGCAGCTACTCTAAACTTTGGAGATAACGTCATCTGAGAATCACCAAGCTTATGCACAGCTGCTCTTTGAGATGAAACCCTTACCCTCTGCATCTTCTTCTCCTTTCAACACTCAAAATTTTCAACAGATTAAGCACTCATTTGCATTAATTCCAGATTCGAATGATCAGTAATTACTACTAAACACAGTGAGAAAAGTTCAAAGTTTCCAACTTTGGTTCCTCTACCTGAAATGAAGAATCAACAGCATCATCACTAACACTGAGACTAATCAAATTCCAGATTCTCTAATAGAAATCGATTGAACTAACTATAAAAATCCAAATTCGAATTCATTGAAACAAACCCTAGAAGAAAAAAGGGGCAATTGAAGAAAAGGAAAGAAGAAAAAAAGACAACGCCAACAAGATGAAGAAACAGAGAAGCAAGAATCGATAAGAAACAAGTGAT
Source organism: Capsella rubella (assembly GCF_000375325.1). Lineage (NCBI taxonomy): Eukaryota > Viridiplantae > Streptophyta > Magnoliopsida > Brassicales > Brassicaceae > Capsella > Capsella rubella. Next base: position 10,330,490 of record NW_006238923.1, read on the forward strand.
CGAAGCTAAAGAAACATAAAGAAGACAAAGATGAGATATTTTTCATATTCTTACAGCAGAACACGGCGGCGATAGATAAACACACACACTCTTGTCTTTTGCTTCGTCGCGAATCTTTCAGCTCTTCCTCTTCTTTTTTTTGGTAATCGAGAAGAAGACGTAATCGTTTTGGGGAAATTATAATATATGCTTTTTCCTATTGATTATACATTATACAGACTTATATATTAAAAATGTGTATGTGTACGTATATCAGTGTATCCCATTTGTTCTATTTTTAAGTAACTGCCGCAAATCTTTTCTGTAGAATCTGTAGATCAGTAGATGTCTTTAATGACAGTTCACTTCTTTTATTAGTGATTAATTATCTTTCTTATGAAGTTAATAAAGAATGATTAGTGCAAAAGTATAGATTAACATGGGAAAGTGGGAATATCCGAATAATTTGTTTTGGTGGGTAATTCTATTAAAACGGGCTTAATATTGGGCCATTGTAATATTATTGGCCCATTCAATAATGGGTCTTGTTACATTTGGTGTTACAAAGGTAAATTTTAATATTTTTCTTACTAAAAATCTCAAGTTTCTGTTTTAGATAACTAATTCATTTTATTTTATTAAGACGGTGTGCAACAAAAGTGATTTTTTACAATCAAATACATAGCTATCCTGAATTATTTTGAGAGTAGTTTCAAAGATAATTAAAAAAAAAAAAAAGAATTTGACAAATATAGTAGAAATAAAGTTGGGCAATTCCTCTATAGCCTTGCGTGAATATCAAACCAGTCCATTAGGGGAGTGTCATAGCTATAGTCTACTTAACTACAAATAGATACGAGTTTACCATGAAAATCGGTAATGCTCACAAATCTTGATTCATTTGTAATCGAAGAATATTAGACTATAATCAACTTATATATATAGACTACTAGTTTGTGTTAGTTAGGTTGATATTTCACCATCCATAATTAAGTATTTCATTTTGTTGATGGAAAAGGGGGGGGGGGGATAAAAAAATAAGATATAAAAGATAGAGTAATATAGTATGTAATGTATTATAACTATCTTCACATGATTTATAATGAATCATTCCTAAAAAATTCACATCTTGTCTAAAACTAAGAAGGACAATTCATAAAATTATTTCCGTCAAACTCGAAGATGTTCTTATTTTTTTTATATATTTCGTCCAGCGAACACATTATAGCCTTCTAATAAATTAATTATATATTATATGAAATATATGGCCATCTTGCTATTTTCGGAGATATTTTTTTGGACGAATCTTTCGAAATTTTATGCAAGTAGGGAACTTCAATTTCTTTAAAAGAAAAAATAAAAAGAAGATGCATGCGACCAATACAATCAATGTGTTGATTATGACCATTGCTTGGTAGGTATTTGCCGTTGGTAGTTTTTCCGGTGAGAGTTCACCACCATAGGATTCTCTCAATTATTTATAATGGACAAAAAACAAATATATATACATTAAATGGTTTTTTTGTATCTTCGATTACTCAATCATTCAGAATTTTCAAGTAATCAAATCAGGAAATGGTCACAAAAAGATATGCATAAAGATCGTTCCATGTGCCAATAGTATCCAATATCGGAATTTTCTTGAATAATGCATGTATATGTCGGATTCTTGAATATATATCTAAATGATTTTGCCTCTTAAAAGAAGTAATAGATATAGACATGAGATCTTTTCTAATGAAAAGTTGTAATGATATATAAGTTGGTGAGATTTAATTTATTGTATCAATTTGGTCTTTATAATTAATACCGTAAGTCCATGTGGCTAACCGAATTATCCCGTATTTTGGTGTGTTTTTGGCACTCACCATGTGTTAACATTTTTGGCCACCAATCTAACGTGTGTATACATAATAAGAGTGTTCAATTCTATATACAAACTAACTCAATTCAAATCGAATAAAATAAAATATATAAGTATAATAATCAAGTTAGAAAATATAATACATTTGACGTGGTTTTAGTTTTCTAGCTGTTGCAAAAAGACCTAAGCATAAACCTTTTATTGGATCCCTATATTTGAACTAAATGGCTATTATAATAACTTCATATAAACCAGATAATTAGATCAAAACCGAGTCTATTACCTGATTAAAAACTTTGATGCTAGGCCAAATCTGATATATGGATCAAGCAATATCATATGACTGTCGTCTGTCGAATGATAACTTCTTAAGGACCTATATATAATCCAATCAAGAGTTCAACATGTCAACTGTGTAATATTATGAGAATTAGGGTTCTAAGAAATAGCTCATCAATACTTCTCTTTGGTAGCCGGGAATTGTCGTAGTTGCAACAGTAGTTCTCTAACATAGAAGCTCATCAATACTTCTTTCTTGCTACATAGATAATAGATTGTTAGATATTATCATATTATCATGTGTAGTAAAATGTTTAATGTGTTCTCCGTACGTATACTTGTATAGCATATGAAATATTCTTTTACTATAAAACATATATGATCACATATTGCTATATATATTCTACAATGCAGTTGCCACTAGCTAGGCCTAGCTATAGTTGTGTATTTAATAAGAATTATCAGGGTAACTTTAGGGTTTCGATTGATGAATTGTAAACATAACTAAACAGTGAAACAGTTAGTAAGATTCGATCAACAATGCCGTGAATGAGATAAACGAACTAAGTCGAAATAGTGAAGCCAAACGAACTTAGTCGAAAAGACATCCACTACGAACAAGAAAAGGTGAGAAAAAAGAGATGAAAACAAAATCTATGTCATGAGGCACTAAGAAATGAGTGAAAGAGGCCTTCAATATCAACTTTAGAAAACATAGTACAATTTGTCTCCAAACGATGAAGCCACTTGTTGGCTGGTCATATTCGCACCAATGAGATTTCTTTTACTTTGAAAGCAAATTTGGCCAATGAGATCTCTTGTTTTCTTACGAGTTGTCTTGCCCAATCCTTTTATTTCCATCTTTATGAACTTTTATAGTCAATTACTCAATATATGTATAATTTTAAACTTCTGTTGTTTAACTAGATGTACTAGAGCCTATACCATTACTAACCCTAATTTTTTTTATCGAAGAAAGGGTAATAAAAAATCTTCTCAAACTTATAAGAGTATAAGTTATACTGTATAACCCCTAGATACAACTAGTTGTCATTGGCGTTAAAGATTGAATAGAAGTAAGAAACCCTCCCTTAAACATCTTATATTGGTTTACAGTGAAGTTTTCACAATACAATATGGCATCAAATATAGAGGATCAAAACATTCCATATACAATTAAGGACAAAAGATAGAGAACAAATCATCAAAAATACAAAATAACATTAATATAGTGTGGAAAAAAAGAAAGAGACAGTGCATGACATTATGTATACAGAAACTACTGATTGAAACTAACTTTTCAAAGTTGCTTTCAAGTCCACCTAAATTGGAGTGATTCAGACATTGGCAGTATCCAGTGCAAAAGCAAATTTGAATGCCTCTCTGATCACTGATATGATCTGTCATGTGGTTTACTCATAAAGAGGTCGACAGAACTTGTAAACAACTTGCATATATATATCTACTATATGTGAATGATTTTTTGGAAATGCTTCACTTGGTGCGGAATGTATAAATTTTCCATTCATTCTTTATACTTTTTTGTAAATTAATGGATGTCTTCTATAATTGATTTCATATTATTTTAGAAACACGGATGATAGTATCATTATTGTTTTCGTATATTGCGAAATGATATAAGGAGCAGTAATGCTAGGCGTACATAACCGCTACTTAAATGTTAAATCTTACTGCAGGTATATGACCAACATTACTACAACCAAGTTTTACTGACGTATTATTGGTGTAATGTATATTTAATCAAAACTATGGTTTAAAACATCTCTTTTATCATCATACTTGAAAAAGAAAAGAAAACAAAAATGAATCTCGTCATCTTTATAGCATCCTGTCAAGATAAAGCGAAGAAAATGATGGTAATTAAGCATCTAGTGAAGAATTTATATTAGCTTGGAATTTTCCCATGTAACATGTTTTTTGGTATTACGTCCGTAGTGATCTGAAAACCACATAAAAATAACTATTCAAAAACATATTGGCTATACAAGAATCAAAGGGTTATGAATGTGTATATATAGCAAATGGACATCGTACAAGTATGTTCCTACTTTTACCAAATTTGTATAAAGTTGGGTTTGCATCTCAACTAAGAACCAACGGGACTTTTATTCAAGTACAAATTACCTCTTGCCGACCCAAAAATTGACCCTACACATGATTCCCAACTCTAATGTAATTTTGCTACGACGACAGCTTTATATACATCTACTTGCACCACTACACATGCACTTCTACCTATCTCTATGCATGTATCAATGTCCATTCAGTTGCATACTTCACCCTCTTGTCAGTTCATGATCAGATCGTGTAGCTTCATTAATGTGACAAAACATATCTGCATCTGCATGATAGGATATAATCATAAGTGTAGTGACTAGTGACTCATGATCAAGTGGACATGGTTGGCTCTTCCATGTTACGAATCTCACGTCGAAATTAAAATGTGAAGAGATCTTAAGTAATATATAAATGTCATGAGTAGATCCACTTCGTATCAATTTGTTTCGAGTTGAAAATTCAAAAGATCTTTCACTAAACTGGAATGTATAAATATGATTTTGTGATATACTTGTGTTGGTTACATGCATCAATTGTAATGCATGATAATATACAAGTTGTGCAGAGAAAGTAATATGAGCATTGTAAACAAGCGTTCATATAACTGAAAATTATCTGGGAATTACGGTAAATACATATATTTTCACTATTTAAAAGCGTTCATATTGGTCAATCATGCATGATTGAAGGATACTAGAATAATATTTCCTCTCTTCAATTTTTTGGTGTTAGTATCCCAAATTTTGTATATCCTTTATCAAGTATTCAAAACATATGTAAATCTTTACATCATGTGTGATGTTTTTGGTACCACTCACTTAAAGTTTTCTCTTATTACAAATTTTAGTTACATTTACAAATAATCACTCATGGACAAAACAAAAGGATATACAAGAATCCCACTTATTAAATATCGTAATTCTATAATATAAATCTGAAAGACAAAACAAAAACAGGGAGTAGGCAAGAAGGGAAAGGTAGGACAAGGGTGTTGATATACGACAGTAACATTAATCTCACAACTTATTCATCAGCACACCTCTATTGTCTCTACTCTTATTATAAGTTTCCTCAACGTGCGAACAACATCATATTACATGCCAAAATATAAATTTATTTTGTAACCGCGAAAAAACACTTAAACATAGAAATGGTGGCATATATACTATATAGTATAAAGATTCAGTACAAACTAACAAATATAAATTACCCAACCACGCAGAAAAAACTTATGTTTTAAGTATAGTACTTTAAGAAGATTCACCGAAACGACGATAGAATAAACGCCGAAAGGCATAACTAGATCGGTTACACATAGAATAATCATTCTAACATTGCAACATATATATATATATATATATACATAGTTGGTTATGTTTAGTAAAATATTGACAAAATTTTGGATATGTTTAGTAGAATATTAATATGCAAATGGGAATTAAGTTTAGAAAAGGGCCGGGGACATCAGATTCATGCACCCATCTTTCTAATGACTTTCTGTCTCCAAAGCTTTTATGTTTATCGTTCACATTTACAGTAGTTTTTAAAATAAAGTTTTGGTTATTCAAAATTACTAATTTAATACGTATAGGGTTTTAAATGTATCTAGGATGTATTATAATTGATAATAAAATAATTAGTTAACTTGTATTGTAAGGACTATTCCACAGTTTATACAAGGGCGTGGACGAAACTTGACCATAATACTGAACTGAGATCCTAATATATATGTATTGTACATTCTAAATTCCAAGCAAAAACCCAAAGTTATTTGAATGTGCCTCACAAGTCATAACGAAATATATATATAGTATAAACGAAGACATGCATGTGTAAGATATGAAAAAGTTTTTACCTTAGAAAAAAAGTGAAATAAGCATATCTAACTCCATATATTAAATGTGTAATGGTTCTTCCTTGCAATTCAAACTAAAACATATTTAAAAGAGAAAAAAAAAAGAGACTTTGGGTTTGAAATTTAAGGATGATAAAAGAAAAAAAAATATATATAGAGAGAGAGACCCAAAGACCAAATAAGTAGTCACGTAGAAATTTTAGTCGAGTGGACCCAAAATTGCTAGTCTATTTTCTGTATTTCTTCTGCTAATACGGCCCACCTGCCCAACATAATTTCACGTGGACCGACCAAATTTATGAAAAATTCTTTCTAATATATTATATCAAGAAATTATTAGTAATCTTATAATTTGTGTGACTAAACGACCAAATTAATCCTCAGCCTATCGTCTCTGTTCGGAGATCGTATGAGAATTCTCATCCGTTTATTTGATATTGCATTAGAGGAGTCCGAATTTTCGACAAGGTAACCAATCTATATGTCTCTAGGTTAACAAAAGAAGAGTTTTGTATAGTAGTTCATTAGCATTAGGATCATTAGTTTGTGTTATCTTTTTAACTATAACCATTTTACATACGTACTTATATTGTTACATATGCATGGGTCTAAATGTGTATTTACATTTATAAGTATGATCCTTTATTAAATATTTTTGATCAATATTTTAAAACAACCTTTGTACTCGTTAGATCTTCATGTGTACTCTAAAGTCTAACAAGATTTGAAGATCTTCACAAGTTCGCACGCAGGTGATAGAATCGAGTTTTCTCTGGAAGTTCTCACGCCCGACTCGTAAAGGAATCAAAGGTATATATATTTATCGTCTGTTGCGTGTCGATTTATTGTATGTTTTGTAAAAATAAGTATAACATTAACATATACTTCAAAAATTATGTTTGTTATATACGAAAACATATAATTTTTTTCAAGCGATATTAGTAATTTTCTTTATGTAAAAGAAACGGACATATTCAATGACGTAACCTCGCGTGCATGGTCAAAGTAATAAGTTGAGAAATAAGTATATTTTACCATGCAAAGTCTATTGTGATTCATTTCAAATTGGTTTAGAAGTACTTTCGGCATTGTCTTGGACTCTCATAAAAAAAATTTTAAAATACTATAATATTAAAATAAGTAATACCAATTTTTCTCTTATTTTTTCCAAGTTAAAATAAATAAATAAATAAAAAACGAAATTATTAAAATATTTTAAAGAGTCCAACCTCAAAGCAAAGTCTATATAAGCTCAAACTCTATCTCTCTTCAATCCTCAAAACCTCTCAAATCTTGTTTTTAGTTTTTTTTTATAACTCTTTAAGCTCTCTCATGGCTTGTTCTTACGTATTAACACCAAACCCAACCAAACTCAATCTCTCTTTTGCACCGTCCGATCTCGACGCTCCTTCTCCGTCTTCCTCCGTTAGTTTCACCAACAACACTAGAACACAAGGACGCCGTAAACTTATCTCTTCTCCAAACTCCTCCGTCTCAGGAGACAGTACTCCAGCTCTACTGAATTTCCCAAATTACCCTTCTCCGAACCCCATAATTCCCGAGAAGGACACTTCACGTTGGAACCCTCTCCAACGCGCCGCCTCCGCCGCTCTCGACTTCGCCGAAACCGCATTGCTTAGACGCGAACGTTCTAAACCTCTTCCTAAAACCGTTGATCCTCGCCATCAGATCTCCGGTAACTACGCTCCGGTTCCGGAGCAACCCGTTAAATCATCTATCTCCGTTGATGGCAAAATCCCTGACTGCATTGACGGCGTTTACCTTCGTAACGGCGCTAATCCACTCTTCGAACCTGTTTCTGGTCATCATCTGTTCGACGGTGACGGTATGGTTCACGCCGTTAAAATTAGTAATGGAGAAGCGAGTTACTCGTGCCGGTTTACGGAAACCGAGAGATTGGTTCAGGAGAAACAACTCGGTTCGCCGATCTTTCCTAAAGCCATAGGTGAGCTACACGGCCACACCGGAATCGCGCGGCTGATGTTGTTTTACGCACGTGGTTTGTTCGGTTTATTAAATCACAAAAACGGAACCGGAGTTGCTAACGCCGGTTTGGTTTATTTTCACGACCGGTTATTAGCTATGTCCGAAGATGATCTACCTTACCAAGTCCGTATCACCGACAATGGCGATTTAGAGACGGTCGGAAGATTCGATTTCGACGGTCAGTTAAACTCCGCCATGATCGCTCACCCTAAAATCGATCCAGAGACGAAGGAGCTATTCGCTTTAAGCTACGACGTGGTTAAGAAACCGTATTTGAAATACTTCAGAATCTCGCCGGACGGTGAGAAATCGCCGGACGTTGAGATCCCTCTCGCCAGTCCGACGATGATGCACGATTTCGCGATCACCGAGAATTTCGTCGTGATTCCTGATCAACAAGTTGTGTTTCAGCTCTCCGATATGATTCTCGGGAAATCTCCGGTTAAATACGACGGAGAGAAAATTTCCCGGTTTGGGATTTTGCCGAGAAACGCTAAAGACGCGTCGGAGATGGTATGGGTCGAATCACCGGAGACTTTTTGTTTCCATCTATGGAACGCTTGGGAGTCACCGGAGACCGACGAGGTAGTGGTGATCGGATCTTGTATGACTCCGGCGGATTCGATCTTTAACGAGTGCGACGAGCAGCTCAACAGTGTTTTGTCTGAGATCCGGTTAAATCTAAAAACCGGGAAATCAACGCGAAGAACCATAATTCCTGGTTCGGTTCAGATGAATTTAGAAGCGGGTATGGTAAACCGAAACCTTCTGGGGAGAAAAACCCGGTACGCGTACTTAGCGATAGCTGAACCGTGGCCTAAAGTGTCAGGATTCGCTAAAGTTGATCTTTCAACGGGAGAAGTTAAAAACCACTTTTACGGCGGTAAAAAATACGGAGGCGAACCTTTTTTCTTACCTAGAGGGTTAGAATCAGACGGAGAAGATGACGGTTACATAATGTCGTTTGTTCATGACGAGGAGAGTTGGGAATCGGAGCTACAGATTGTAAACGCCGTTACGTTGGAACTAGAAGCAACCGTTAAATTGCCGTCAAGAGTACCGTATGGTTTCCACGGCACGTTTGTGAATTCGAGTGATATGTTAAACCAGGCTTAGTATGAAGTAAACCGAAACCGGTTATGGTTTGGTTTATTGTGCAGATGCAGATTTTATAGTTTTTATTTTAGCAGATAAGATATTTTTTTCTTTTGTGAAGCGGTGGGAAGCCAGCTTGAAGCTTGTGTAAGTAGAAGTTTTGCTTGCTCAGCTGGTTTCTGTTGCATTTTTTTTCTGGTGTATTAATATAAAATTCAATTTTTGTTAATTAAATAACTTACTCTTAAGGTTTTCATGTTCATATTAATCAACACTAACACTTGATCATCAATACAACAGAAACTACACTCGTAATGGTTTTGAAAACGGTATTTAGTTTTGAGCTATTCAAAAAAATGAATTTTATGGCCATAAGCTTTCTAGTATTTCGTGTTGTAAGGAAAATATCATAAGAAAGACTCTCAAATGATAAAATCTCGTGGAAGGGGAAGAGACAAAAGACTTGTGAAAAGCGATAGTGATTGGTGAGAATAGTGACAGTTACTTGGCAATTGGCATAAAGGGTCGTTGTATGTCTCGTGGGAACAAACATAATTAGAGTAAAAACTGTAAAACAAAACTAATTAGCGATAAGGTGAGAATGGTTTGCGATATATATAAGAAAGGTGTTAGTGAAAGTAGTAAGCGGATCAAATAGAAATAACCGTAGTTCAAATGAATAAATCTGCGTATTAGATACATTTAGCGGGCTATAAATGTCACATTATATAATAAGATTGATTTGCTAGTCATGCAACACGTGAACATCGTAATGGCACTTTAGAGCCATATGTATAATGATAGGTCTTTCCGAACAACAATATACAACAAGGTCACATTACCCTAATCTGCAGATAAACGTTTTGGGGGCAGCGATAAAACGATGGTTTACCACACAACACAAAGAAACAAGACGTCAAACTCATTGCTTTTGTACTGCATGCGACAAAACTCATAAAGTTATCAATAACGTCGGGTCAAGTTATTACATTGAACAAAAAGTTGCCCAAAAAAAAAGAAGATGAACCTTATTTACATACTACGATCCTTTTAACCCCTTAACCCTCGTAATATAATTAGAGAGCTTACAGTAGTCCTTCACGTACCAAAGAAAACATCATTCAAAGAGCTAGCTATCATATGTGGTACATATCTAGACTGAATCATCAAGGAATGGATTCTTGCCATTAGTATATATATTCTAAAAATGAAAATTTCTTAAAACATTACAAAATAAAGATACATATCGATCGTGTCATGGACCCTCAAACCAAAAGATCATTAATGAAAAGGCAGATTGTAGCAAAACTCACCATAAATATATTCATAACGACTTGGAGAGTAAGGCAATCGAAATAGCTGTATCTATGCGGGGACAGTTTGTGCCGACCATTGTGTGAGTAAGGAAGTAAGGACCATCTTCACTCATTGGTCACCTTTTTTCTCAAAAGATGAACTTTCAATTGTCCCTCTCCAAAACTGTTGTTTTTTGTTTGTTTTTTCTTTTAAACAAAAAACAATAAATTGTCATGTTTTGTACTACTCCGTTACAAAACAAATGTGCTTTGATTTGGAAGAAGGAACGGTTTCTTATATTTTCTTTCTTCCTTTTTTGTAATACCTTTAATTAAAAATCATTCACCAGCTAAAAAGTATTTTTATACTATAGTGAAAATTAAGAAACCAGCAATATACGTCTCTTGTCCAAGTAAACAAACTAGTAGATTCTAATAACACGTTTAAGCATATTTTAATGCCACGTACGCGAGCATGAACTACGTTACCTACATACTTATAAGAAGGAGAAAAAGTATTGAAGCATTCTAATATCTCGGCTGTCAATTGAATGATCTGTGCATGTTTAGCATTTTCCAAGAACAAAACGCCGTCCATGTGACATATATAGATTGTTATCTTATTTTTGGGTGGGTTTTATCGACGAATTATTCATTGTCCGATTCATTTATAGTTGATGAGCTTTGAATACTTTAAAAAACCGAAAATCTCGAACTTATACCAAGAGACTAATTTGGAAGTCGCAACAGTAAAATCATTTTTATACCAAAAGATGCTATAGAATGAAAATTTGGGTTGCCAAAAACATTAGATATATAACGAGGTTGAAACGATAAATTACGATCGAAGAGCAACAAGACGAAAATAAAATTTGATATATATGGATAAAGTCGTGAATTCGAAAATGAAAAAAAAAGTCGTGAATTTGACATGTGATATCCACGTGAATGATGATGGGAGGAATGGTAATGAAAAAAACCGAACGCTCGATTGATTAATTTAAACCACTCATGCAATTAAAAGGGTTTTTAATTTGTGTCGAAATATTACGAATATATAGTTCATGGCGTACGCTTTGACTATATTGATAGATATATGCAGTTTGTAATTTTCCCCTTCAACAACATTGATGTAAGTAAATAGTTGTGATAGGATCATGATCCAATGAATGCAAAATAAGAATTAAGGCCATAAGGTGATCACATCTTTGCTTGGATTTGAGACAATGGACATGTGTCTTTTCCTGGAGTCTTCGTCAAAGGAGAGACAATCGACTTTTTCGCTCACGATGATGTCGAAGGAAGAAACAATAGTTCGATTGATCAGTTAATTTTACAGTTGTGTTACTTTATAAATAACTCAAGAAAACACGTTCAACTTTGTATATTAAATCGATTTACGTAATTACTAGGAAACATCCTATATATATTAACCAAAAAAAATACAGAAAAAGAAAGATAATTAAGTTCCATAAACCTAAAAATATGAAAATGTATACACATTTTAAATCTCCAGAGGTACGTATTAATTTTTTCTTATGCATGTAGTATGAACACTAAAAGAAAAAAATGCATTTACTCTGTACGCCAAAGATATCGGGAGATAACACATGACGTCAAAGTGAAGACGGACTCTGTTGTCTCAGACCAACATTGTCCATATTTAGTGGCAGACGTGTCTCTTTCTTTGACTGCTGCCTCGTAAACAATTTTATCGCAAGTAGAGATACTAGATAGAGTATACTATATACTAATAGAATACTAAAAAGTCATAGTGCTCTTTAACGGGAATCAAGAGAAGTCATAATGTTTTAAATTAGGGTCGTTGTGTTCGGATAAAAAGTCAAAACGGGAGTGTGTTTATATGTTGGTGGCGTCAGCTTTCCCCGTAATTTCATGGACTTGTGAGAGTCACACACTCGTTAGGACATCTTTATTGAAGTATTTTATATAAAATATTTTTTTTGAAAAAGTAGGGATACTTTAACCTCCATTGAAAATGATCTAAGTTAACGTAAATTAAAAAATAAAATTCTGTAAAAATTAGTCGGATATTAAAATAACTAATAAATCCGACAAAAATGAAAAAATCAGAGGTTAACTAAAAGTTGATAGTTCATAAACATGTAGTAGTTATTTTTTTTTGGTATTACGTGGAAAATGATGGATCAAACACAAGACATGGAGCAATGGAATGTCTCATGCATACACTGCATATATACATAAGACTACATTCATCAATGAACTCGATCATATATTTACAATATATATATATTAGACAACAGATTTTATATATTCTTCGGCATGTGGATCTAACACGTGTTAGTAAACGTGGCAACAGCTTGTTCGACCTCATGCTCCATAGGGGCTTCTTTGCACCTGGACTAAGAGGACTATAGGTCTATGTCTATGTGAACGACGACCCATGCATATACTAGTTTGCTTGCCTCTTCCAGCTCCCATTGTGGCTCTCTTATAGTATTTTTAATTTAAATTATTAATATATTTTTAGTAGTTTAATTAGGTGGTTGAACGAAATCTTTGTCTCTTATGTAAGTTTAGACGAGAGGACACGTGACACCGGAGAGATTTGCCACGAATCAAGAGGAGAAGCAAGCAGCTGATGTATCTAGACTTCCAGTGCCCTGGGAACTTGAGTTTCTCCTGGATCAACACGACTACATTTTATAAAATATTTACGGAGAGAAAAAAAAATAAAAAAGCACAAAACAAAAGCTAACAATATTGCAGTTACCAAACGATTCGAACATCCAATGTAACTAACATTGTGTTTCTCATTTCGAAATAACCATCAAATTTGTCATATGGTTAATCAAACACAAACGTAAATTCACATAATTCAAGTATAGTTTCTTTATAAAGATATGGCACCGGTAGTGTTCTTAAATTCGATCGGACTCCCACTTAATATATAAGTTGAAATACATTTCGCAGTATGATTTAATTAAGTTCATTACTCATTTTTGGTTAATTTAAATTTTATCAGTATAATTTAATTTGGCAGAGATATTTGTCTTCAGTTTTGTTTTTAAAATTGTAAATCACAAGAAAAAATATATCAATTGGATTCCTGTAACTGTGGTTTTTTTTTTTTTTTTGGATAATTTAGAATTTTTGCACATGATTTATGATTACCCAACAATACTTTTTTCTATTCTGTTTGGGTTTTGTTAAAAGTATCAAACAAAATTTTAGGTCGACAACCTTCTAGACATACGTTGTTGACATAGAAAACTCATTTGTTAGTAAAACAATATGTCAGAAAAATATGACAACAAAGAATAAAGAATAAAAGATACGAAAGATTTTGCGGTTTGGCCCTTGCGAAAAGGTCGGGCTGTTTGAGCTCTTACTGTCTTCTATGAACCAAGAAGAGACGCACACACACACAAATTTTATGCATTTTTATATAAAAGCTAGGGTTTCATATATATGCACCACTGATACGTGGACGTTTTACGGTCATGCATATAGACCCTGTTACTATTGTATAATTTTAGAAAACGAATACAAACTCATAATATCAAATTTTTAAAATATAGAAATTTTAAAACAGAGAATACAAACTCATATATGTGGCGCATGGGATGTGTTCTCGTGGCAGGGAAATTAAATGTGAGCCTGTGAGGTCTCAAACTCGTAGCGTATTCTCTATTAACCATCTCCCCCTGGTCTCACGTCTGTTCCCCATTTCCTTCGAACTTTAAATAGCAACTTCATTTTTCTATATATTATTTTATCACAAAATTGTAGATATTGCTTCCATTTTGTTGTTTAAATAGAAAATATCTACTCTACTTTTTATTAACACATTACATAATTTTGCTTCTATAATTTTTAGAAAAAATAACAAAAACAACACTCGATCGAGTATTAGTTTGTATGAGAGTACACACTTTTTATAAAATGAAGAAAAGTTTAATACTAAATCGTTATTTCTTATCTAACAAGGGAAGTATTAGTTAGTTTGATAAAATAAAGAAGGAAAAAAAATTAAGATGGCATCCCTACTACATGCATGTAAACTCAATTTGACCACAAATGATTAGTATGTCGATATGCATGTAAACTTGAATTGACCATCGATATTATTATATTTTTTTTTTCTTTCTATGATGCTTTTGTGTAGAGTTTAGTCTTTAGTCAAATAGTTTGGAATCATTCGGCGAATGATATCAGTTTCAAGCTTCAAAGATCACATGTTACAACATGAATAAAAACAAAACTGATCAACTCCTTTCGCGGGAGAATCAGACGAACCAAACAAAAACTTCAAACTTAGCTAGCTAGAAATTAGATCCAATAAAAAGCTAATGGCAAAACTCATAATAAAGTTCATCCCCTAATTAAAAAGTGGTAAATAGATACTGTAAAAATTTTATACATTCCAAAACACATATAAAGTACTCCACATGAGATAATTAAAACAATTTTAAAAGCTAAAGTACATATATCACTAATATGATATCGAAGCCATCTATTATGTCCTCTCTTAGTCTTTTATTTTCTTAATAGTTACCATAATTCATGTTCCACTAGCTAGTCCATATAGCGTTAAAAGAACAAAACGAAACGAGTTGGGTCACATATGATATGGCCTAAGTACCATGACGGACAATAAACAAAACATTAACTTTGAGAGCCGGGCATGTCCTTAAACAACATGACATGTATTTTAATGGGCCTTTGGTGGTCCAAAATAAACATGTTCTCATCATCTCTGAAGATCATACCTCCAAACTCCCCATGCGTGACAAGATATTGATTTGAATGTCCAAATCCGTTTTCAATGAAATCTGAATGAATGCTTGATCAAGTTGTGGTAGATTTTATCGACCCTTGTAAACTTTCAACCAGTGATTAAAAATTAAACTCTACCGTTTATTAATGCAAAACTTGAAATTATTGGCAATAGCTGTGGGATTGAATGCTTGTATACATGGTTATGCATGTTCTTGAGCAAAACTTGCATACTCTATCTCACATACGCATTGATGTTACATTAGACTTTTACTTTACATGTTCTCTTATCATATATATCAATTGTGTACCTAAATAAAAGATTTCTGTGTGGTCATTATTATATATTGCACATTTGCACTAAATCTAGGGCATTGCATACAAAATAGTTTAATCTTTTTCACCTTAGTCTCCTAGCTTCTGTGCTAACTGCAATGTTATGGGTTCGATTTCTAGCTAATGAGAATATATATTCAGATAAATGGAAGCAAATTTATCAGAGATATATATATATATATAGGGTTACGTTTATATATGTAAAGATATAATAGTCGTTGCCCAATTAATATATTTTGAGTAGAAGATTTCATTATAAACGTGGTGTAGTCTATGGTGGATTTGTGGCTCAGCAAAACTATTAGTTGTGAAGCCATTCATGTAATCTTTCACTATAAAATACCTTCAAACGATGATGAAGTTAAGATAGTCATTTGTAATTGAAATTTAAGTAACCTAATTGATATTTAATGGGAAATTCGTGGCCTCTTAACTCCAAAAGAAACTCTTTCTTAGTTTTTTTTTTTTTTGGACAAAAAACTCTTTCTTAGTTTAACATGACAAAACGAACCAATAACTTACGAGAAATGGATATATAATAGTCTTGATTCTTTAATGGATATGCACGAATATTTGAAGTGACTTGTGTTTAAGAATCAGAATTGGAGTGTACACGAATATTAACTGATTTAGCTGATGTGTGTGTTAGTTTCTTCGTCCGAATAATTAATATATTGTTGTGGTGTGTGAAGAAATCAAGTTTTAAGTATCAGAAAATCTTAGCAAAAATATAAAATTATTGGTGAATTTTTTACTATAACTAGTTTCAATTGTTGCACCTAAATCCTTACCACAAGTGGTCGTATTCATGATCTTTTTGAAGTTCTCTCACACCAATGATAGTTTTATTTCTTTCTCTAACACACACACCAACGATAGTGTACATCATGCACTCTTTTGCACTTAAGATTTGGGTTCAACATGATTATTATCCACAAGTCTTGACTCTACTCTAGAAGATGGTAAAAAGTTTCAAATGTTTTTGATTGGTCGTGGAAAAGTATCAAGGTAGCTTCAAAAATCAAAACAATGGTTTATGTAATACGTGTTACTTTCTCTATGATAACGATGAACTCAAGTAACCTACCCGATAAAAGAAAAACAAAACAAAAGAAGAGAGATAGAGATGTGGGTGGGCAGCTTTATTCATGATCCGTGATTGAGTGCAAAGACAAATTATAATAATACTGTTTCTTGTCGTAAATAATAATGACAAAAAAATGAAATCATGAAATCACTATTAAGTCAACTCCAATGGCTTTCCCCACCACCGCACGTTCGTCTCTCTGTCCACTCATTGACTCCATCTCCTCCCACAAAAACCTTTTTTCTCTACCTTTATCGTACGCCTTTTCTACTAACTTGCTTTCCACCTCATCTCATTAACTTACACCATCTTTTTATTTTATTTTTATCATTACCCTATAATTTCTCCAAATCATTTCTTTTTCTTTTTGCCCAACTTGCTAATACAGTAGTATATTTTCTTTTTTGGTTGTTGTCCTTATCACAAAGTGTCAATGACATCACACTTTTAATAAGTTTTTTGTATTTTAATTTTGCAAATACATAGTTTCTAATTTGTAATTAATTTCCCTCTTAGTAAAGTCAACTAATTTTAACATTACAAGTTAAGAAACCTGAAGTATATTTATTTATTATTTTGGTCAACTAAATTTGAAAATTACAACCTGGTCATCATATATATAAACCAACTAAACATAAATCAAAACGTTGACAAATAAGAAAAAAATAATGTAAAAATTAAAAACGTCTATCAAAATTAATTACACCAAAACTTACAACCAGGGGTCCAGGGTCATCATATATATAAATCAAACAAACATAAATAAAAACGTTGACAAAAAGGAAAAAAAATTGTAAATTAAAACGTCTATAAAAATTAATTAAACACCGAAAAAAAAACCAAAAATGCCTTTTTAATTTATCTTTGACAATTGATGTTTATTTATACACGTGGCAACTGGATTTTTATAAGTCGTCGGTGGGCCCGGCCCAATACAAACAGTTAGAATAAGATGCCAAATAGTCAGACCTGAGATTATTCACAAGCAAAAACGTCATCGTTTCCAAAAGACCGAATCCAATTCTCTCTTCTCTCTGTGTATATATTATGTAAAAAGATTTATAATATATACGTGTGCTTTTGTTTTTGTTTTGTGTTTTTGAAAAACAAAGCAACACACACATACACACATGTTCTTCGTTGCTGCTTCGTTGGGTTTATAAGCTTTCTTTTTCTTTCTTTTCATTTCTTGCTTTTCCAAAAGTCAAACCACAAAAATATATTTACAAGGTTTGTTTCCTTAATCTGTTCGATGGTTTTATTTCTTTTCTTGTTCTCAGATCTGTATGTTCTTGATTTGTTTCTATGTGTTTGAATTACGAACTCTGTTTATGATTCTTGACTCTTTTATTTTCTTATTCTCTAGATTTGTAAACATTTCTTGATTTTCTTTTCTATCTTTTGTTTAGTGTGACTAGGAATTGAACATGGTTTAAATTTGTATCTATCTAGTTTGTTGTGTTCGATCCAAATTCAGACAATAGAGTAATAAGGTTTTGGTTTAGGAGAGAACCTGTCAAGATTCTATGATCTGTTTATAAATTTCATCGTAATTTTCATGTTAGATGAACTTATTAAGTTGTTGTAATCATATCATAAGTTTTTATATTAGATTAAAGTTATTGAGTTCTAATTTTTTACTTTCAGCAAAATGGAGAATCTACCTCCTGGTTATCGTCCCAATGTTGGTGTTTGTCTAATCAACTCGGATAATCTGGTAACATTTTATATCAATTTTAGTTTAAGCTTGTCTTATTTGATATTACTGTTTTCCCATTTGTATTAGTACTGAGTTTACTGACCATAATTATGATTAACAGGTATTTGTAGCTTCTAGATTGAATGTTCCTGGAGCATGGCAGATGCCACAGGTGTGTGTGTGTGTTGCTCACTCTCTTTTGATATGATATATTTTTTGCGAGTTTTCTATATATTTTTCTCTGTTTCTATGTATTTTTGTTGCTTAGAGAAAACGTAAATGATGATCAAGAATTTGATAAAGAATCTTGAATATATGTTACTAGATCGACGAACTGAAACTGTTTGTGATTATGGTAAACCTTGGCTGTTATAGGGAGGCATTGAAGATGGGGAAGATCCAAAGTCAGCAGCCATGAGAGAGTTACAAGAAGAAACTGGGGTCGTTTCAGCTGAAATAGTCTCCGAGGTCAGTTAAGCTTATACAACACTTGATATAATACTAAAACCAATATGAATCAGAAATTTTACAAATTTTGGTTCTTCAATGGCCAAAACAGGTCCCAAGTTGGTTGACATATGATTTCCCACCTGCAGTAAAAGCAAAGGTAAACCGTCTTTGGGGCGGTGAATGGCACGGTCAAGCACAGAAATGGTAAGTCTTACGATACAGCCTAGTTTCGAGCCAAAGAAGAGAATATGGCTCATTTGTGCTGAAACTTTAATGAATCCCATAGGTTTTTAGTGAGACTGAGGAACGATGAGGACGAAAGAGAGATCAATCTAGCGAACAATGAAGCGGATTCGGAGTTTGCGGAGTGGAAATGGGCGAAACCGGAAGAAGTAATAGAGCAAGCTGTGGATTACAAAAGGCCAACGTACGAAGAAGTCATCAAGACTTTTGGTTCGTTCTTGAATGATACAGGAAGAGCTGCTAAATGTAAATCAGCCAAGTGGTAATATAAGAAAACAGAAAAAGCAATGTTTGTCTTTTTGTAATTTTTGTAAACTGTTGGTTTTCTTCTTTTTGGGGGTGGGTTCTTTTTAGTAGAACCCTTTTGGAATGCAAAAGCTTTTTCACTAGGGGTGTTTCTTTTGTAAATTGGTTGGTTATTGGTACTAGAAGGTTTTGGTTTTTGTTCTTTTTTAACATGGGGTTATTGTAATAATGTCTTTGTTTGGATTCAGAAAGAAATAAGTTGTGTATGTGTTCATAACTAAGTGTAAAATAGAAATCTAATATTTAAATGTTTTGTAGTTAGCACCATCAATGTAAAGATCTTTGTTTGTTTGGAAACTAAGTGTAAAGAAAAATTCTAAGGGCTTATAAAAAGAGTGGGAGGTAAACAACAAACGAAACATTCAGAGTTACAAAACCAAAGACGAAACATTCCAAGACGCGACGAAGGAGATAAACTTCAACAAAACCAATTCCACTTAGACAAATTCTTTAAAAAGCTAAACTAGAGAGAAAGGAAACTGAGAGGTAAATGATAAATAATGGTTCACTGGATTAGTATGATTTCACTGGCAAAGCTGCTCAACAGCAGTCACGATCTGAGCCGGTTGAACCACAGTCCACTCCTCCAGTGTACCAGCGTATGGTGTAGGAACGTCCTGAGAAGACAAACATACCACTGGAGCATCTAAATAGTCATGAAAGTTCTCGTTGATGGCAGCTGTAAGACTTGCCCCAATCCCACCGGTTCTCATACACTCTTCCACGATCAAAACACGGTGTGTTTTCTTTACTGAGTTTCCGATTGTGTGAAGGTCGAATGGCTTCAGCGACCTGATGTCGATAACCTCAGGGTCATACCCTTTGTTCACCAGAGTTTTTGCTGCCTGCATCACATGGTACCTCATACGCGAGTAAGTGAGGATGGTAATGTGTTCCCCGGGTCTGACCATCTCAGCTTCTTCAAGGTTACAGATGTATTCTTCGTCTGGGATTTTCTCCTTAAGATTGTAAAGCAGAACATGTTCGAAAAGAATCACAGGGTTCTCGCTTCTTATTGCGGCTTTCATCAAGCCTTTGGCGTTGTAGGGAGTCGAGCAAGCAACCATTTGGATCCCAGGGATG
This sequence comes from Capsella rubella, assembly GCF_000375325.1. NCBI lineage: Eukaryota > Viridiplantae > Streptophyta > Magnoliopsida > Brassicales > Brassicaceae > Capsella > Capsella rubella. Next base: position 10,350,908 of record NW_006238923.1, read on the forward strand.
GACTGGAAGTAAGATTCTAACCGCTGTGAATGCTCAGCACCAAGCTGGCGTCCCACTCCACCAGGCCCACGGATGACAACGGGAATCGTGAACTGACCACCGGATGTGTAGTGAAGCATTCCACAGTTGTTGGAGATTTGGTTGAAGGCGAGGAGGAGGAAACCCATGTTCATACCTTCAATGACGGGTCTTAGACCAGTCATGGCAGCTCCAATGCCCATACCAGTGAATGCATTTTCACAAATAGGAGTATCGAGAACCCTGAGGTCGCCAAATTTATCAGCAAGACCTTTGGTTACCTTGTAGGAGCCTCCGTAATGGCCTACATCTTCACCCATAACACATACATTTGCATCCCTGTCCATCTCCTCTTCCAAACCTTCCTGAAGAGCCTCGAAAAGCAATAGTTCATGTCTGCAGGTTCAAATATATGAAAAAGTTTGGTTATAATCGTGTTGTGACCAACAACTACAGAAAAGCAGAGAGCACATAAAGGATGGAAAGTCTCATGAATTGTGAATGTAACACAAGCCAAATCAATTGCAGATTATGTCGAGACAAAATGCTTTTTTGAAATACTGAAATGTTCTGGGGCGGATTAGCATGTGTTCATGGGAATGAACTTAATGGTTTAATTAAAAGGTCCAAAACATCTAGCATGATAACTACAACGAAAGGCTTCAATAGGAAGACTATGAAGCAAAGACATGCAAAACACTCAGCTTTTGCCAGCATTATCAACTATCAAATTCAAAACTAGCATCTCTAGAGATATGTCTTATATCAAGTTCTTTTCAACAAAGACTTGGGTTTTTTGTCTAATCTAGAACTGGCTAAGATTCTAAATCACCACACTCAATAGCACATAGTTTAAAACTTCCTTGTCTCTAACCATCTTTGAATCCCATTACCATGTAACAAAAATATAGAAACACTCTAATAATTCAGAAGCAATATATTTTCAAACAAGGCAGAGGCAAGGGAAACCAAAGGCATTGATGAGATCTAATCCGAGAATTGTACAAGCAGTATCTAAATCCTTCAATCAGCTCAAAATTGAGTAATAATCCAATTTGCAAAGAGTAAAAATGTGAAAATACAAACCCAGTGCTCGCAGATGTGTCCGCCTCCTTCGTCTACACAAAAAAGGAACAAAGGCCGTGAAATCATTACATATTCAAAGGACGAGAAGGAGAAAAAAACCCTAAGAAAATACAAAATCAAAAGAGACAATTTACCGCAACAGCAGCATTTGCAATCAATTTCTGAGAGTGACCAACTCTGAGTCCAGAACCAAAGCTCTTCTTCTTCTTACTCGCATCAGATCCAGCCACAATATATCTCTGACTCCTCACTACATCAAAATCAAACAACGAAAACTGCTTTTTAAGATCTCATCACAAAATCAATCAGAATCGGAAGCTCCAAAACAATTCAGAGAAATGTAGATAGATCGTCAATCAAAAATTTCGAAATCGAACCTGAAAGATTAGTGCGAGAAGGAGAGACGAGTTTCTTGGAATCGACGGGATTAAAAGTAGATAACGCCGTAGCAGCTCCAGCTCCATGGATGATCGAAGACATTTTTGCACAATTTTTGAAAACACTTTAACTATACAAGTGTTGCTGTGTGTTTATAAACAGAAATGGCGATACAGTCACCCAAGCGGAGTAATCGAAGAATTAACAAAACAAAACAATAAGTTGTGAAATTGAATTGCTTTTGTTTTTTTATTTATAAAATAAAATCTAAATTGTGCAATCAAATCCACATGTTTACTTTGTTTTCATCGCCATGAAATGATGAAATATATCTGATCTATATGTAACCATCTCTACTGTGTAATAACCAATAAAAACATGACGCGTGTTGATTTACAGCGAAAGTGACACGTGTGTATGTTTGGTTTGGAGAACACATAGTACTCAATGAACAAGCTTGCAGAGTAATACTTCCTCTGTTTTGATGTTTTGGAAAAACATCTATCCTATTTAAAGGGGAGCACTTTTTGTAAGTGTTGCCAAACAAGATTAAATCAAAATAATGAAATAAAATGTGACCTAAACCTATAGCCAAACAGAATTATTGACAGATTTTCAAATGAAAAAATATGCTTTAAAATAAATAAAAAATCAAAACTAATAACTAACCAATATTCATGGAAACCATAATAAATTTGTTATCATAAAATGTGGCCTATTAAATTCGAAATTTTATATTTGTAAACATATTTTAGATTTTTCTAATACATTTTACCTAATTTAAACAAATATATTTCAAACTATTATAATATTTTAATTTTTGAAAGTGTTTAAAATAAATTGATATTTATAGTATTAATTATATATACGTAAACAGTTTAAATTAGGTAAATAAACGTTTTTGATATTAGGTAAACAATTTAATTTTATTTACAATCAATTCCACCTCATAATTAATCGCACTTCATAAAATTCTTGATCTTTATTTCTATTTAATTTATATATATACACGGAAATAATATAGATTTTTTTTGGTTGGTATGACGGAAATAATATAGATTACAATAATGAAAATTAAATATTAATCATTATCCAAATTATACTTCAAATATTTAATGCTGATTTCAAAAGCCAAAATTTTGAGGAAAGAATTGAAAATACAGTTTATAAAAATCAATAAGCACATCATTTTAAACTTATATTTCTGTATTTTAGTAACGTAACTACCAATTCAGAAAAGATTTCATAACATCAACGAACCATTAGGAAATCTATACATATTTTCTAATAGACTTTTATATTTATTTATAAAATATAGATTTTCTTTTTACTATATTCGGATTGTTACGAGTATATTCCTATTTTCAAACTAAATTTTACGTGCTTAATGAGATTGTATAAAAGATTTCTTCTTATCAAACCTTAAAAACTATCTATAAATTATCAGCCGGTTTTGTTAAGTATAAATATTGTAGTGATATCTTTAATCATTTTTAACTTACCAAATTCTCTCGCCATCTCTAGAGAGGAAAACGATAGCAAAAAAATATGGCTACACCTTCTGGTCACCTACCTCAAACTACTCAAATGTCTTGGTGCAATATGGTGAATTGGAAGAAACCTATTTAAGTCGTTCTTGCTAATTAATTATATTGTAAGTCTCTACATGAGATAAGAACTAATACTCAATTATATCTTTCATTCCACTTACTAATCTTATGTATTTTAATGTTCAAAGAGATCAAAAATGCATCACACAATGAAGAAGGCATATGTCAAGGTGCTTAAGAGTAAGTACTATGGTTCATGGATCAAACAATTTCAGGGTACTAAGCATAGGCACATTTTATAGTAAAAAAATCAGGTAAGAAACTTATTTTAAATAAAAGATTATTTGTTGGTAAGTGTTGCTTATACTAAAGTAACAAAAACATTGAAGTGACTAATTTGAGGTTTGGATAATACCAGAGAAGTCTTGATATGAGTTCTCCTTGAACCATTAACAGAGATTTGTAATATGAGTAGTCTTAATTACTGTTCGTCGTTCATATATTATCCATCCTCATCAGTTTTTTTTTGGGAATTTTGTAGATAACATTGAAAGAAGCATCATGGGACAAATGTTTTTAGTTGTTTTTCTTCTATAAATTGTATTTGGTTGTAAAATTTTTATATACTAATGTATGATGATGTCTATGTTTTCATCCCACTAAACAAACATTCAAGATTGAAACAAGAGAGTTACCTTTGTTGAAGAACGCTAATTGCTATCGGTATTCTCACTTAACTTTTTGTTTGGAAAAACAAAAGTATTGTTATGGTTTATGTAAATGAAAGCATTGTGACCAAAAGATAATGAACATATTTAATCTATACTATAAACGTGAATCAAAAGATTCAGCAAATTTGTTTTTACTCAATTGTCTACTTTTTCTTCAGAGAGTGTAGTAATCCTGTTTTGCTATTCCTAATCGCGCGTAGCTCTACGAATTGAAATCTGGATCTAAACTAGAGCAAAAAAGCAACAATTTAGAGTAGGAGGCACAAGCTGGATTTCCATAAACAAGAATAATTAGCAGAGGCATTTTAAATGCATATAATCTTAACGCGGTTGGATTGGGACACAAAGAGCAAATATAGATTCCAAACATATCAATAGCATCTACACTTATATCGATGATATAGTTCTATGTTTTAAAACATTGACCTATTTTCTATGTTTGATTAAAATATACAATCTCAAATAGGTAAATTATTATTAAAATAGTTATGAGATGGAAAAACTTGAGATATTAGAACGCATAGGACTGGGTTTATGTCCCGGAATAGAGAAACCACATTTCTTTTACCATTTGTTTTAACAATTCTCTTTAACAAAACCAAATCGTATCTTTATTTTTGTTTAAAATGATTCAAAAACGAATCAAATACTAAACTGGTATGGATTTACATTATAAATGTTAATAACATTCCTAAGAGTTACGTTTACGTAATATTTTTTAATATTTAATAATAAATTTTATTTTTGAAATCAATTCCGCACGTACGTGCGGGTCCGAATCTAGTTTTGTTTTAAAAAGACTGATTTTATAGATCAAAAAACTAAAACTATATTTTCACTTTATGATTTTCTCATATGGTAGTTATCTAATAATTTATATTTTATATTTTTATCAAAAAGTAATAATAAATTAATTTATTAATAAATAATTAATTTTACCTTAATTTGTGTAAAAAAGCCAAAAGGTCCAAAACCAACTTTTTAATTAGAGAGGGAGTACCGTATTTTCATGTATCTTTGTATACATTATGTGATATTTTCATATATATAAGAAAATGTGATATTTATTAAAAAGTACAGTAAAACCTTTATAAATTAATAATGTTGGGACTACACTATTTTATTAATTTATAGTGATATTAATTTATCTATAAATTAATATTTATTATTTTATAGTGTAAATTAATAATTATTAATTAATAGTAGAAGTTTTAACTCTTAAAGTTTTTTGAAATTATGAAATGGACGATTTACAAAAATAAGATTCGTTTTAAAATTATATAATTTTTTGTAGTTTAGAATTGAATTCTATATTTAGAAAAATAATTTAACAATAAATTAAAAATATATACAGTTATATACAAAAAATCAAATATATGATTAAAACCTTAATTGTTATCTTTTAACATCTTATAAAACAAAACAAAAAATGAATATGATGCATATTTATAAACAGAAAACATAAAAAAAAAATTGGGACCAGCAAAAATTATAATTTATAGTGTTTATTAATTTATAGAGTATTAATTTATAGATGTTTTACTGATTCCATTACAATTTATAGTATTTGATTTTTTCAGATTCGTAACTGATTCCATTACAATTTATAGAGTATTCCATTACAATTTATAAAAATATATACAGTTATATACAGTTAAGAATCTGAAAAAATTACTACTATAAAAACAAAAAAAAATGGACAACGAAAGATGTGGCTCTCAAAACTAGTTAATTATCAATCATTCGGATGGAATACAAATATGAAATATGCAGTTTAGCATCGTCCAGTAAATAGCCAAGCCAAGATTATTTCTAACCGTAAGTTAATATAAAACAAACAAATCGTTATACATTTTTGGGCCAACGTCAGAACTATTAATCAAATCATCGCTTCAACTAATGAGCTCGTTTTTTTTTTTTTTAATGACCAAAACCAAAGGACCTCCTTTTCAGCTTTTCATCTCTCCATCTCAGACCAAAATTTAATACACTTTGATTGGTACTTATGTAGTCAGGAAACCCGCCATAAACAGGGGCGTATCTAGAAAATTTGTTCAATGGAGGCAAAAATATAGTAAAAAAACTATCAGATACTAAATTATAAAAGACATAAAATTGTCATGTAAAAACTTTAAAACATCTTACAAAACCACTCAGACGCTCATTTAACAATTGAAACCTTTTTACCACATTTTCATTTGTGACATATTCAAATAATTAAAAAAAAAAACATGTTATAAATTAAAAATTTAGAAATTTTTTAATTTATAGACTTATATTTTAAAATTTATTAATTTTAAAATTTTAAATTATGTAACAAACTTCCATAAAAGCTTAACCATAGAATAAACATATAAACAATTATCACTGCAAAAACTAATATAGTCATGTATAACATAAAAACCTATATAATGTTTTCCAGGAAACATAGTTATAAGCTTGAACTGATTAAATAAAATTAATTGACTAAAAAATAATGCTTATATAATAGAAACGATTATAAAAAAAGCAGGAAAATAAACTCACAAATTGATAGTTGTTGATTTGTTGTCACACAAAAAAACCAAAAGACTAAAGAAGAAGAAAATAACAAAAAATTAGGTCCAGATTAGTAAGTATTTAATTTATATATTAATATATATTTTTTTGGTATATGGATTAATTGGCTTTACAAGAAAAAGGAAGAAAAGTAGTTTTTTTGGTGGGGACAGATTTTGTTTTCTAATAATATTTAATAATTTTTTAATATTTTTTTTTTTTTTTTTGCTGGTGGCAGCTGCCCCCACCACCTTGGCTGTGGGTCCGCCCCTGGCCATAAATCAAATGAGACTTTGATTTTTTTTTTTTTTTTTTTTTTGTCATTGACCTAGATCATGACCATTTTATTTATATTTTAAATTTAAATTCAACATACAGTACATTCATAAATAATTAACATGGTACACACGCAAATCAGCTTCGAAAAGAGATTGCAACCAAACTGGAAATACATAATTCGATATTAAAAGCATAAAAAAAGTAACTGGATAGATAGGTACGTAGCTTAACAGCTACATCGGCCGCTTAATTCATTCAACTTCTTTTGACACCTTATGGAGGTTAATGACCAGATCCCAAAAGCTTTGGGGACTGAGGAGGCGAACAATAATCAACTTTCGAGCAAAGAGGTTCTCGATGGGGCGGAAGAGTCGGGGTGCGCGGCTTAATAAACGGAAACTTTGTAAATGGAAACCGAGTGGGCTCGACCGTCACTGGACGATCAACATGGTTTGTCTCCTCTACACCATCAGCACCGATAAAACAGTTTACACATACATATTACTTATTAGACTGTCAAATTTTATTGATTGTTAATTCTAATGAGAATGTAATATATTCAGTCCGGATAAACCAAATCAGAATGTGGTACAACCAAAATTGTTTTGTTTTGGCTAAATTTATAAAATGTAAATTTATTGACTTCTTGAAAAAGTAAAAATAGTTTGATTTAATGTATAATATCGCATTTTATATTAGATTCAGTTTATATAAAAGAAACCCAAAAGACCTAAATAAACCGAACTTTAGTTAAGCTTGACAAGCTTAACTAAAACGAAAAAAGCAAAATAGTAATAACTTACGAATATTTAAAGACAAACAAAAAATTACTCACTGAGCTTGCGGATTCCCATTTGTGCGCCATGGACTTCATGTGGAAACACAAGAAGGGGAAGGAGAAGGAGAAGCATGCAAAAATGTTTATAGGATCTCATCTTAATGTTGTTCCCTCTTAGTTTACTTATCAATATGACCCAAGTTCATGCATTTATATAGACTAGAGACATGCAAGTTTGAGAGAGGTACCAATAATGGTGGTCTAAGGGATAAGGTACTTGAAGCTATCGAAGATTTAGTTGTCTCAAGGGTGTCTTTTTTTTCTTTTTTTTTAATAACAAAAAGAAAATTAGTAGTTTTGGTTGTCTTCGGAGAAAGATTTAGCCACCATGCATGTTCTTTTTTTTGTTTGGCATCAATTATGCATATTTTGGTTTTATTGGGTTGCATTGCATTACTCTACTATTTACCAGTATTCTGTGGATGTAATAATTCTTTTGTTTTGTTACCGCTTTCATTTGCCGTTATTTTAATCGAAAATATCAGTAAATGCATAGAACATCGCAATAATAATACAAATACATGGTTTTGTGCATCACCAAAAAATAATAATCCAGCAATGTTGTTTAGGTATCTAATGGAATTATGGAAGACTTTAAAGTTCGAACACTCAAGAGATTAATTAACTCTTCATGCGGTTCCCTTCTCTTGGACGTAGTGTGAATTGTTATAATCAAATCTTTGCCGAACGGAATGTTATCTCAGCTCGTCGCCAAAGGAAGCATTTTGGAAACTTAAAGCAACTTCGGATTAGATGAGTCTTCTTTATTGTGTTTCACCTGTTTTGTTGTCTGGTTTTTATTCTTTTTTGGGCTAGACAAAAAAACTCTAGGCTTTACAATTTCTAATCCCTAATCTTTTCATTTCTAATGATATTATCCAAAAAAAAATCCCTTGCCGAGCCTGAACGAGGTAAGAGATATGGTGAAGTTATCGAAGACTTAGTTTAGTCTTATGGGTCTTTAGGTTTTGGTTGTCTTCGTGAAATGTCTTAGTCATCATGCATGTTCTTTTTTTTTTTTTTTAGGAATCAACAACCATGCATATTTTGGTTTTAGTGGGTCAAGTTGGTTGCATTACATTTTACTCTAATATTAGATATAAATATTTTTTTTGTTACTAGTTTTTCATTGCACTATTGATTGCCATATTTTAATCCTAAACATCACAGTAAATCGCAATATAGGTAAAGAGATCAAATACATGCATGGTTTTATGCGTAACCAAAACAAAATCCAGCAATATTGTTAAGGCGGCGTTTAATGAAAGACTTGAACAAACACTCAAGAGATTAACCCTCCATGGAATGGTTTTTTTTTTTTTTTTTTTTTGCTAAAAATGTAAATATTTCATTGATTATAAACATGTTTAGGGGTTACAGTCATAAATTATATGTTTAGGGGTTACAATCATAAATTATAAACCTAAAGAAATGGTCCATGCTCTTTCATCCGATAACTTTTGCGTAATATTGTGAAATTGTTATTTAACCAAACTATCTTCGCCTAATCCGAGCATGTTGAGATTTAACACTGAAATAATATTCTCGTTTTAAATTTCGTTTTTAGTATTATATAATGAACAAATTAAACTTCGTTTATAAGATTTGAAAGCTCTAGCTAGAGAGAAAATCTCTGAACCATACTTTATTTTCGATCTAAATTTCTATTTCATACAAGGTTGAATATCGACGAGACGACGACTTATTTGAGTCTTATGGGTCTTCAGGTTTTGGTTGTCTTATGAGTAATATCGAAAACTCTTGTCTTTTTCCTTGTTTTGGTTGTCTTCGCAGAAACGTCCTCGCCATCATGCGTGTCTTTTTTTGGTTTTTGGTATCAACAACAAACATGCATGTCCTGGATTTATTGGTATCGATATATTGCGTTGTATTATTCTAATATTTCCCAATATTATGTGGTATGTGGATGTTAGGAGTAAATTATTTTCTCTTAAAATAAAAATTCTTAACTTAATTTTCTCCGAAACTAAATTTTGAAGTTTAGTTACTCCCAATTTTGAGTTTTTACAGGTTTACTATTTAATTAACTAAACAAAACTCGATTAAATTTCGACAATCTCTAAATTTTCATTAGAACCTATCCCGAAATCCCAAAATTTCTCAATCCTCAATACTGGATTAAACAATGGTGATAATCTCTAAAGGGAATTTTGAAATTTTTTGAAGTTTAATCAAATTTAAATTCTTTATTAGATGGTTAAATAAACAATAAACCAGTAAAAACCTAGATCTGTGGATAAGTAGGTCTCGAACTTTGGTTTCGGAGAAATTAAGTTGAGAATTTTTATTTTAGGGAGAATAAGAGTCCAACTGATTTTTAGGAATAAGAGTAAAAACTTAACTTTTTTTTTTAAAAGCTGTAGAAAGAAAATCTCTGAATCATAACTTACTCATTTGTTTTTTTTTTTTTTGGTGAACTACTTACTTTTTTGTCTTAGTTTCCTAATTATTTGTTTTACATAAAATTCAATTATGAATTTTCTTAGTTGATTTTGTTTGTATCATTTTTCTATATATGTGTGCATACATTTCCAGAAAAACACCATAAATTGTTAAATTAGAGATATCAATCGTTTTTCACCTATCATTTTTTTTAAATGTTAAATCTTGATTAATCATTAACACATACTGATATAGTGATATCATCGAGTGACGAAAGTGTTTGTTTAATTGTCTAACAAAACATCTAGGTCTTTAATTAGCCAATGTGAAGCTTTCGAAGACTTATGGGTCTTTAGATTTTGGTTGTTTTCGTGAAAAGTCTTAGTCACCATGCATGTTCTCTTTTTTCTTTTCTTTTTTTGGGTTTTTGGTATCAACAACGATGCATATTTTGGTTTTATTGGGTCAAGTTGGTTGCATCACATTTTACTATAATGTGTACATTACTAGTTTTCCATGGATGTATTATGTATATATTTTTCGTTATCGGTTTCATTGCATTCTCAAATTTTAATCCTAAATATCACTGTAATGCAGAGCAAATATCAAAATATAAATATAGAGATCAAATACATGATTCAATACGTAACACGAACTAATATTCCAGCAATATTGTTAAGACGTTTATTGGAATACTTTAAAGTATGGGCATAAAATTCGAATCCGAAAATCCGAACCGAATCGAACCGAAAAAATTGAATTAAAACCGAACCGATATTGGAAAAATAACCGATCGGTTGTTAGCTTTCATTATTTTTGGATTTCGGATTAAACCCGATCCGAACCGATATCCAATAGATATCCATATATAACCGAACTTATAATATATACTTTAATATCTTTAGAATATATACAATATATATTTTAATATATTTAGGATATATACGTTTGCCGCATATCGAATTAAAAATTATTTTTAATTGATTTAGGATGCCACTGAATTTTGCTACTTTTCATTAAGAATTTATGGTTTAGTTTGGTTTATTTAAAGCTTTTATGCATCGACACAGTTTTATGCTTCACTTTTATATATTGGTATGGTATTATGTTAGTTGGTTCTTTGAACTTGTCATATGCCTCATTTCTATTATTTATATATACTTGGATAGTATGGATTATTTGAGTATAATTAAATTTAAAAATATCCGAATAAAACCGAATCCAATAAATTTTGGTTAAAATTTAATTATCACAATTATATCCAAACCGAACCGAAATCCGAAATATCCAAAACGAAACCGAACCGAATTTTATAAATATCCGAATGGATGTTAGAATCAATATCCAAAAAATCTGAAAACCGAACAATCCGAACCGAAACCGATCCGATATCCGAACGCCCAGGCCTACTTTAAAGTTCGAAACAATAAGAGATAAATTCTCCATGCGGTGTGAAATTGCTATATAAGACAACTATCTTCGTCGAACCTGAGCGCTATCAATTTAGATTGTTAACTTATTTTTTTAATCTAATTTTCTAATTTTTTATTTTTGTTTAAAATTTAATATGTTTTTTTTTGTTTTTATCTAGTTCACTTTGTTTGTATCATTTCTCTTCGTGTGAGTACATTTCCTAAAAAAACGTCATAATTTTTTTAATTAGATATATATGATATATCAATCTATTTTTCACCTATCTTTGTTTTCAATGTTGAATTGAATCTTGTTTAATCATTAATACATATTAATTTATCGATTTTTAAGTTATATGTGTGATGAGGTGTTTTTTAATTGTCTAACAGATATATACTCTTTCTTTTCACATAAATTAAGAAAATTGTGAATAAATACATGTTTGTACTTATTTAATAATTGATTAATAGTTTAAATTCATTGAATAAGCTTTGAATTTATGGGTAAATTAGAAAATTTAGTGTTAAAAGTACATTAAAAATATAGAATAACACTCTTTGTAAAAAACAAAAAATCTCTACAATAACATTTTTTGTGTAACAGAACGAGTATGTCTTTAGCCAATACGTAAACTAGCCACTCAGAATTAGATATCTAGGAAAACAGATTTATTAGATTCAGAACTTAGTAAAATTTTAAATCTTATGGATATTTTGTATATTTTTAAAATACATATAATGTAAATATTTTTCTTATATATAAGAAAATATGATATTTATTCTAAAATCTATATTAACATTTTTGAAGTACCTTTTGTGTTCTACCCTTTTATTTTGTGATATTTTCATAATTAACCTTTTACCATTTGATTAAATAGAAAAAGTTTAAGATAAAATTTGTAATTAAATCATAATAAAATTGCAAAATTAGAAATCAATATTCATTACATTTAACAAATTTCCTAAAATATCTCCCTAATAAATCAAATATTTCTCTAACATCTTTAAATGATCTTATTTGTTTTTAAATTTATATTATTACATAAACATATGTATAATAAAAATTTTAATTTTTTTTGCATATGTTGTAATTTGAATTTTTAGAAACGGATGTATATAGCTCAAACGATACAAAAATGAATGTACTAAAGTATTATTGATAATTGTGTAGAACGGGTCATGTGATGGAACATGTTATAATTTACATAATTATGATTATAGATTTTTTTTTTTTTGGTGGAAGAAAGGGGAAATCCCCTAGAATTAAAAAACAAAAACAAAAAACTACACTCTAACAAAACGTGGATGCGCAGACCCAATAACATCCTCAAATAAAAAAGAGCTAACATCCTCCGGACAAGTCATAAACCTATGATAGCCCAAGGACAAAGAAAACGCATAGTTAGCTAATCCATTCGCCAGACGATTAGCCTCCCTATACACGTGAGAAATACGGACTATCCAGTCCTTCGATATGAAGCCATAGCACAACCATACTAGGAATGACAACGAGTGAGAATCCTCAATCCCCGTTGTTAGAAAACCGACCACCAATTCCGAGTCCACCTCCAACTCTAACCGTGTGATCCCTTTCTCCCAAGCCATGTAGAGACCATAATAGACTCCCCATAGTTCTGCTAACGGAGCCGTACAAATCCCAATATTAAAAGCGAAACCACAACACCAATTCCCGTCCGCATCCCGTAATACACCCCCCGCTGCTGCCATCCCAATATTATGATTATAGATATTTATACGGGTTGTCTACTATAGTATAACTCATAAAATATTTTAATATGAAATTATACTATGTAAACGAATATTATGTCAATATCATTTCATTATTTTAAATATTATACTTATTTAATTAATTTGATTAAATTACGATTATATAAAAAATAAATTATCATAAAATATTATGCGGGTTAAATCATAGAATCAACAATCAAAATATAGTTGTGCACTCTTATATACCAAACAAAATTAATAAAAAAAATACATTTTAGGAATGTCGTCCCGCGGTATACCGCGGGTTAAAATCTAGTAATAGTATGAAAATTGTAATTGAGAATCTGAAACAATTAATAATATATAACCAAAAAAAATGGACGTGGAAAGATATGGCTCTCAAAAGTCAAAACTAGTAAAAAACCATTCGGATTGCAAATACAAATATGCGGTTTACTATCGTCCACGCTATAAACCAAAACCAAGCTTAACCAATCCATTGGCCGCCATTAACAATCATAAACAATTAATAAAAACAGACGTTTTTGCTTAATTAACTTTATAATTAAAAGTTTAAAACAAAAAAATGTAATAACTTTTCCTTTTTTTTTTTCTTATGATAAGATTGAAATTTATTTGGTCTTTCAATCTTCTCTTTTATCTCCAGAGAGATATGGAATTGCTTTTTCTCCTCTGTTCGATCCTTTACAATTCCCTCACTTCTCTCTTACTCTCTCTTCTCCTCCCATTTCGTTTCCTTCTCCACCGTCTCTTCCCCTCACGCGCCGTCGTAGATCCAAATGTCTCTTTCTACCAAGGCACCGTCTGGCACGACCGTCTCCGTCCTGTCCGCCACTCCTTCCGTTACTCTGTTCGTTACGCTCTCTTTGACCTCGATCAAGCTATCACCACGCCGCCGGATCGTCTCTCCCCCGACGAAGCTCGCCGTGTTTCTCACACCACCGGGCCAATGTAAGTTTAAAGTTTGTTGAATTGTCCTAAATCGAAATTAAAAAAAAACTGGATTCAATTCCCAAAATTGGAGAATATAGACTCTGTTTGAACAGGAGCTGTTTAAATTTGAGTTTAGTGTTTGGTCTGAAACAGTTTTGTTGTGAATCTTTATCATTTTAGAAACTGTAATTGTGATTGAAGAATTATAATGTTGATGAATCTGTAATGTTGTATGCAGTTATCTGTTGACAATACCACCAAGCGTTGGGTATGAACAAAACCCATTGAGTTTGTATTATTGCTACGACTTGGATGGATCGAGTAAGCGTTTGACTAAATGCATTGCTCAGGTACATATATATAATCTAGATATGTTTTGGCTCCTCTGTTTCTTGATTTGTCTCTCAGCTTTCAATCTTGTCTAGTTGGTTACTAATGTTTTTGCAAACATGTGTAACTTTTCAAAACTGAAAAGAGGTTTTTTGTAGCTGACATATCTAGTATGTGTTGATATATGTTAGATAATTCTATAGCGATGAACCTAATCTGAATATGGGATGAACCATCTTTACTGTTTCAGATATCTGACTAAATCTGACTAAATATGTTCAAAGAAGAGAATGTGTAGTCACTTACTTGTTGTATTGGCTTTATGGTATTACTGTCTCTGTATTGATATGAATCGAGTGTTTTGTAGGTTACAAATACGCCATGGGGGGAACGAGTGACATTTGTATTCGAACCTGAATCTGACTTGGTTGCTAAATCATTACAAGTCAGTCCTTTCATGGTATGTTGTTCTCTATATTGGTATGGTCTTTGATTGATCTTTTTATCAGTTTAAGTGATTGATCAACGGTTCTTAAGAGTGAAGTTACATAACCTTTCAGGATATGCTTGGGAACTGGAAAATAAGAGCTAATGAACCTGGAGAGGAGTTATCTGTCTCCATTGAATCGAAGCATCCTCATCTCGGTAACTATTTCTCTGCAACATTAAAGGCGAAAAGAATACCTCCAACACAGGTGTCTGATCCTGCTGTTTTCTTCTGGTTGATGCCTCATAAGGTTGCGATTTGGATCTATTGGCATGTAAGTGACATATACTCAAAATCTTCAAGAACATATATTGAAAACTTGATCAACTTGACTGCCATTTGTTTTTCGTTTATAGGCACTTAAACTGTGGTGGAAGAACGTACCTTTTATCCAACACCCGAGATACTCAAACCCATCATACAGAGAAGAATCAGAGAAACGTGATCAAGAACTTCGTTGCGGCGGGTTAAACGCCGACGGTTGTAGTAGTAGTTTTGGAGGATGTCGCTTTGCGTGGCGAGATGCTAATTGGCCTTGGTCATGAATGCATACATAAACTCCTAAGGTAATAAACACACCATCATTTTTCATTTGCCTAGTTCGTCTGCTTTCTCTTTTCTTTAAATATTCAAAAATCAGAATAGTCGCTCACTAACCTATACTTCACTAACAACTCTCTATTCATACCTTAAAAATGACAACAAATTATGTTCTTGCACTTCATGATATATGAAAGAAATTACGTTTCTAATACCAATTTAAAAAAAAATCTTTACTCAATGCATAAGATTTGTCAGGCTTCTTTATGTATATGTTTTATTAGAGATTGTTCATTGGAATCACCAAGAATCTCTTTCCATTCAGGGGCTAGCAGATCATCAGAGATCGGAAGTTATGATCATTCATAGAATGGGTATGACTGGTATTAAAATCATTTGAAAATCTCGTCTCAAGTGTTATGACTGGTTTAGATTTTGGTTTCTTGAAACAATTGAGAACATTGTTGGTAAATAGAAACTAAACTTTGCATTGTTCATTGATTCGTTTGTAATAATTCAGATATCTGGAAATACTAATCTTTGTGTGTTGGTGGTACCTAAAGCCTTCCATGTGAAATGATTTCTTGAAATCTCACAAAATGATTATGCATTTTAAGTATATTGATGGGGTTTAGCCATATTGATTATGATGATAATCTTTTACCTTTAGGTATAAAACTTTGTTGGTTACTAACTAGGTTGTGATACTAGTTCCATGGTATATATTGATTATTATGTGTATATATATTCTTTTGGCCCATCATAGAGTTGAAATAGCTGCCATATATTTTGAAACTAGTCTTGATAATAGAATTTCTTAGTTTATCCAAATAACGTTTGTGTTACTTATTCTATGAGACTATTGAGTTTTGTAGTGGTTGTTGTCCTCTAAAATTTCATTACTATAAAATGAGTTTTTGATGTAAATTTTGGATTTATTTATTTGGCCAACAAACTTTGGACCCAATAACTTAAAGAAGTTGTCATAATAGAAAAAATTATAAAAATGCTTTCATTCTTTTTCTTGGCTGCTCTAATCAAATGATCTTTTAAAAATTATTTATCGTCCCAGTTCTCAGTATTTCGTTTTCATGTTGCTTATAGTGCAATAAATTTTGTTTACTTCTGGAAAAAAGCTTTATAGAGCAAGAAAAAAAAAGACAGCCACATAAATGAAGGTTTTAAGATAACAATAGACCGAGATAACGATGGATTCCAACAGAGTCAAACCGTGCCAAGTTGCAAACTTCACATCACTGAGATAAGTTTTGGATCTACAGCCCACAATTCCATGTCGATAATTTTGTTATTTTGCACAAACACCAACCACATCTTTAGTTCGAAAGTAGAGATATTGTCGTGTTTATACATCATTTGACTAATATATTTTTTGCATAACGATGACTTTTTTTAATATATATTTCAACGTGCTTTTTTGGTTGTCTATATTGTCGGTATATCAGCACACTGAATAGTATTCCGTCGACTTAACTTACTTTGTAGGTACGTAAATAAGATTTGACAATGATATTTTATCAACTCGTGAATCATTTGATGTGGTGCTTAGGTAACCAACAAGGTTTTAATTAAGGTCGTTGATAATGATATCATACTTCTCATGACTCACGTGTTTATAATTTTCATGTTAACGTACGGCCGCAAAGGTGAAAGATAAATAAACGTTAGTTACTTTTTTGACGGCAAATAAAATTATCATTTTGTTGGTTCATGCGTTTAGCCAAATTTTACGAACGTACTAGTCGGTCACATGGAGGCTGGCTGTTATCTTATGGTATATATCTATTCTCATTTATTTATATTTGATAAGAAATTAACGTATAATTATAATCTTGCTGAAGAATGTTGAATAAGAAAATATGGAAAAAGAGAAGAGAATGGGAGACACAAAACACGTGCCTTAACGAAGATTATTGATACATTGACTCAAATGAGTTTGGTATGAAATGTCAATACAGTAAAAGTCTCCGATGACTGTTTTTATTTTATAGGGGGAAAAGATGACAATTTTGTATGGGATTTTATATTTATTCAGTCGACATATGAATTTTAAGTTTTTAACTAATAGAGAAAAAGAAATACAAATTGGAACTTTACTCACTCTTTTCCGGCTTGGAACGTTACTTTCCGGCACATATGTTTACATTTAGCAAATTGCAAGGAATCTAAACACGTGTTTTAGTGAATCGATTATCTTAATATCAATCAAATTGTGTACATCAAAACACTTTATGTCAAAAACACCGCCAAGATTTTTTAATTAGTGCGTGAGCAAGGATCACACAGAGATAATATTAACTAAAAGAGATACGCCGCCTGAAAATAAGTCAGAATATGTATATATGCATTATAATACACCGGTGGCTGTGACTCCACCACCGTCAACACTTTTACAAACCTAATATAATATTAGGCCTCACTCACACTATAGTAATTGTAATCGCTAGTAGTCTACACCGGTGAATTAAAAATACTACAAATAAAATAAGTAATTTAACCAATACAAGTCAACCAAAATAACTGAAAATATGTTTATTAAATTATTTGGAAAAAGGGAGAAGAAAGAAAATGTGCGAAACTTACGATAAGTATTAAGTATCAAACAAAAACTTAACTAGCGCTTTCACTTTTTCTCTTCTTTAAAAAAAAAAATAATAATCCAAAAAAAAAACACAAAAAGGAATAAAACAATAGAAAAAGCATTTTCCACGTGAGAGAATTAAAAGAAGTTGAGAGTTGTGTTCTGTCTGTCTGTATGTCTTGTCCTAATAAGAGTCCGCCGTTATAAAATCCGTGTTCTGTTTCTCCCACACCGTCTCTTCCGTGTGTCCTTCTCTCTCTCTCTATATATATAAAACTAAAAACTTATCTCCAACCAGATCACAGTACAATACCATACGACATGAAGACTATGCAGCAAACTTGCGACTTGGAACTTCGTCTTTCTCCAACTTCTACTTATGATTATTCTTCTTCCGAAAATACATCGTAAGTCTCTCTCTCTCTCTCTCTGAGTCTCTTAAAAAATTGATTTAAAGTCAGAGTTTATTAAAATTACATGAATCTGATAAGTTTTAACGCAATTATTGGATTTTGTAGTAGTGTGATAGAATCAAGCATCTCTGGAGATCATCAAGTACAACCAAAGGAAGAATCTCAGAGATTAACAATTTTCTACAATGGGAAGATGTGTGTTTCTTCTAATGTTACCCATCTTCAGGTATGTGTGTGTACATTAAATATTACACATTCATAGGTTTTTAGTGAAATTAATTAATTTAGCTATAACTAATGTGTTTTTATATGTATGAATGCAGGCTAAGTCGATAATATCAATGGCGAACAGATCAAACGGGTCGGATCCTTCAAACGAGTCGACCCGGTTTCATCATAATCATTATGATCATCAGCTTCCAAATCCAAAGGCCTCAATGAAAAGATCCCTCCAAAGTTTTCTTCAAAAACGGAAAATTCGAATTCAAGCCGCCTCTTCACCTTATCACCATCACCATTCAAGACGATAGAGTTTTTTTTTTCTTTTTTTTTTTGGTTTTTGTTTGATATAAATCTAAGTGAAATTCACAGTAGATTATGTTTTTTCATCATATTAGAGAAGTATACCTAATATACCATGTAGTATTTGATTTATCCCAAGAGCGATATTGAATCTGATTTTTTTTTTTTTTTTTGTTGTTGACTTTGATTAATATATGTGAACAATACATTTAATTTCTAAACCAAATTTATTATTGATATATAGTAAGTGATAATCCGATCTATAAACAGAGTTATATAATAGATATATAGTAAAATAGTATGAACTATGTTTTGTCGTTATGAATTAATTGTTGTTTAAGTTCTTGACTATACATAGTCACAAATGATATTAAATATTTGATTCAAATGTTAGAAGAACAAAAAGCATAGTCACAAATGATATTAAATATTTTTATTCAAATGTTAGAAGAACAAAAATGAACCGCCTTGTTTGAAATGGCCGTTTATATCGATCAAAATAGGGTCGTATGTGGTCAATTTACTCTCTCATTAGTAATTTGAAAGAACCGCTATAGAACCGGGAATTTAATGTAGAGATGATTTCGGTTAGGGACATGTAAACCATGAGTAGTGATTTCTCTCACACGTGGCGTTGTTTCGTTTTGTTAAATAACTAGGAAGAATGCGTGGGATTAGAATTAATATTATAAATATACAATGTTTATGATTAAATAAAATATACATTAAAAATGACAAGCTAATTTTAAATGAAATGTAAACTGTTACATAAGATCATAATTTTTTTCTTTGAAATAATGATCATAAGAGATAGACAGCACATATTGCTCAAAAAAGAAAAAAAAAAAACAGAGATAGAAAGCACAAATAAAGATACATGGAGGATAGTGAATATGTATTTATAAGTATATCACTTTCTATTGTATTATAAACATAATAATGGCTAAAGATACAGTATTGCGATGATCACGATTAATCATCTTATTGTCGGTTGTCATCACTAACTCAATTTATAACATTGAAGTGTAAAATTAGACTCCGTTTCGGTCATTGAATTTGATTTTGGTTCGGTTGGTTGCGTAGACTATTAATGGAGATAAACTTTAATCCAATTACTTGGTTTAATTAATTATCGGTTTAACTTGGTCCGATTATTAATCAGCTTTATATAGGCTGGCAAAATGTCCAACAATGAACCGGGAGATTTTTGTCCGATTTAGACCGGTACGGTATCATAAAAGCAAAGTTCATATTATATAAATGTTTGTCCCTTGGCTCAGCACAACCAGAGTTAGCTAGCTAGTGATCATTATAAATATTTATTGTGTTCTCTTTTTTGGTTTTTATTAATACTTAATACTTATGATAACCATTACGTACGTTATACGTGTCAAAATGAGCCAGCTCGCTCAGCTCGGCTCAGATCATGACAATCTCGAGTATTTCATGAGCCAGCTCAGCTCAGCTCATTTATTATATGAGCTTCAATATGTAAACTCGAACTCAGATCATGTTGATCATGAGTTAAATGAGCAAGCTCGCGAGCTAATATAAACAAATATTATAAATAACAATAATTCAAACTTTATAAAAAAAATTCATAATAAATCCGATAACATAATACAAAAGTTTCAGAAATCAAAATGAAGTAAAATTTAATTCTCAAATCGTAAATAAAACCAACTACCAAAAGTTAAAACTTAAGTTAAAATTAATTAAAATAATAGAATGATAAAAGAAAAATATGTTTGGGTGAGAATTTTGTTATTGAGATGATCGAAGAGCAGCATCTTCAACGTGTTCATCGGAAAGTAAATTTTGTTTTATTTAATGGAAAACATATATTACAAATTTTCTATATATATTGTAATATATATTATATATATAATATATAATATTTAGTTTAAAAAAAAAGTGGAGTTCATGATCTAGCTCATGTTCATTAAAGTTCGCTCATATAACTCACGATCTAAATTGAACTCGATCATATAGCTCATTTATTAAATGATCCTAAAAAATAGAGCTCATGCTCATAAAAACTGAGCTGAGCTGAGCCAGCTCGCGAGCTACGGCTCATTTTGACACCTCTACGTACGTACAAAAACTTAAAATCACTTTGTAAAACGGATTAATATTATAAAACATGCACATCGACTATACATGTTAGCTTACATTAAAAACAAAAATAAAAGCAAAGATACATATGCATAATGCATGGATAGATAGATAGATATGTCTTAAGTCTTAACTAAGGTTAAGATTCAAAAACATATTAAGCATACATATGCACAATGCATGGATAGATAGATGTCTTAACTAAAGTTAAAATGGTCGTTGTAATGACAGCGGGATCTTGAGGCATGCCCTTCTTCGGTGGTGGAGGCATCGGAGTCATGAAATACCTTAAAGTATCAATTTAAATTAATTATATTCTCTCAATGTTGAGTCTAAACACACCAAACAATAACAACATATTATCATCGGATGTACAAAATATGTGTCATTATTTTTTTAATATAGTCCAAAAAATATTTTGCACAATAGACAAAAATAATTCATTATCTTCTGTACAAAATATGTTTGGGTGATGCAATATCACAAAATGTTCATGAATCAATTTGTTGATATACAATATTCATATGTTTTGCTTAATTTTTCCAACTGATTTGAAAAAATTATGTTTATATTGTACTATCCTATTGAAAATATAACATATTTAGAATTTATAGCTTAGAATAATATTTTGATATTAGTTTTAATGTTCATAATGAGCGTGATAGTACCTAAGTTCGAAAGCAAAATAAACAATAATAACAATAATTTGACATGAACTTCAATGAAAAGTTAATTTTTAAAAAAACACCGTCAACATTAAATCATATAATTTGAATTGTATTAGTTATCTATGAACATGTATATTTATAAGTTTATGTTGTTATTATATTCTATTATGTTTTTTACTGATTTTTAAATTGATTTCTATAATATATATATTCTTAATAGTTATCATATACTTCTACAATGATTTAAAACATATATATATATATTGTCATTCTCAAACATGTTTTAATATCTTGGGAATATACTAGACTATATAAATCAACTACAAAAATGATTTAATATATTTGTTTGGTTGGTCATTTTTGTAGTTGATTTATATAATATCAATCAAGTATAATGATTAATTGTTGAGAGTCAAATTGATGATAATTCTTGAGATACCCAAATTTGTGGCCGATTTGATTGCTGCTCTCAACGGCACACCTTCCGTTTTTTTCATAAACTCATCGATTTACAATCCCAAATCAAAAACCGATGTATACACAGGTCAGAGATTTTTATTTTATTTTTTCAATATTATTTTTGTATTTTTAAAAACACAATTGGGACTTTCTTATTTAGGGAAACTAAATTGAATATTGTTATGTGTTATGTAAACATTCAAGAAGAATTCAGATAGTGTCATGTTGTGTGCCTGTCGAGACAACATAAATAGATTAGGATCTCATTTTAACAAACTGACCAAGTCTTCCTCCGAGTCAAATCTAAAGCATATTCCATGGTCATATAAATAAAATAATGTAAAAATACGCTTGTTAAATCGTTATAAGAATCATTGTTATGTTTCACTAAGCATGCCAGTCTTGTCATCAGCTCATAGTAACTTTTTTTTCTTTCCAACAACTTCAATGTGATCACGCATAACAATCATATCCAGAGATCAAAAGAAGAAATTCAAAGTATAAGCTTTCTCAGCCAAACCAGCACCAAAACTATCCAATTAGATGTGTACAACTGCAATGCTTAAAGGAAAGATTCTTCTAGCTCTCGATTCTGGTTTGTGTGTATATAGAGAGATGGAGAGGGAGATAAAGAAGAAAAGCATACCCAGAAGCATCGTAGACCTTTCTAGATAACCGCATCTTCTTCTTAACACCTTTATACAGATCCTCCAACCTCACAGGCAATGTATTCTCCACAGCTGGAGCTTTCCTCATCTCACCATTATAACCATTAACACCGTAATTACCACCGACAGTGTTGAAATGACCATTCCTAAACGTTCTGTTGTCTCTTACCACCTACTTCTTCTACAACGTTCACATCTAAGTTCTTAGCTGCAAACTCAGCCGCTTGAACTCATCCATGACCATCATAAACTCCAAATTTTGCCTGAAGAAATCGTGTTTTCTTCGTTTCAAAAATTCTGAATTTCCCAAACCTTAATCGATTCAAAATCTCAAAATTTCCACAAACCTAACTGAATCAAAACCTAATCGAATCAAAATCTCCAAATTTTCCCAAAAGACTAATTGAATCAAACCCTAATCGAATCAAATCTCTAGAATCGTAAACCAAAATTGAAATTCACCTGTTTGCGATCTCCATGAATTAAGATGAGTGATAGCGGAGAAATGATCCTCCATAGCTGCTCTTTGACCTCTCTTACAATAAACAGAGTAACCATCACCGTCACTCTCAACCTCTCTACACTCCTCCCTCGGCGTCGCAACCACAATATGATCTTTACAATTACAATATGGAGGAATCTCAATTTAGGGTAGGTCCGGTTTTGTTTTTTGATTGTAGCCAACAAAAGAAAGATTCTCGCCGTAAACACAGACCCGTATTCGATAACCAAAACAAAAAAGTTTATCGAGTACAATTTTTTTTCGTTTCGGTTACAAGATCCAAAACTTCCAATCGGGTTTTAGTTATTGTTTAGAAACCGACCCGGTTATAGAAATAACAATTGTATCCTTAAAGATTGATGTTGAGTGTGTTATTATAAAGGGTTGTTTAGTAAAATCGGATGTCTAATAGTGTGGTCAAAAAATTGTACTTCAAAAATGTTATAATAGATACACAAATCTCATGTCAAAATCTATATTATAACGTTACAAAATATGTGAGAAGCATTGTTTCAAAAAAAAAAAAATATGTGAGAAGCAAAAAAACCTTTTGGTGGGTATTTTTTTCCATCTTACGTGACTTTAGCTGCGTGTGTAAATTTCATTTTTCAACCAAAATAAAATCCAAATTAACAACATTTCGGTAAAAGTCGGACATAAGTACTTCTCACATCACTATGAGAGGATTTTATAAAGAGTCTACACTATTAGACAAACAGTTAAGGAAACACTATTTGCTTTTTACTAACAAAGTAATTTTGATCTAAAAAGTCTGAACTCCAAATTATAAACCTTAATTTCTAAACCTAATAAATTCTCCATGTCTCTGCTTATATTGATTCCTTAATTTTAATGTTTATGAGTCATCGACTCCTGGATTCCAAATATAAGCTTTAAACGACTTGACATGGTTGACAGAATCTGCAAGTACATAATTTTGCATATCCTCCAAATATATCTTTTTGTTTTGTCTTCAATTAGTATTTCAAATGTGTGTACGTGACCCAGACCCACCCAATAATATCAAAGAGCACCCGCAAATACAGAAATCAACGTTAGATTTTGTGCAAACAAATTTGTTATTTCAATACCTTTAACTTATCTAATTAGTGAAAGATCTTTTAAGATCTTGAGAAAAGCTTGAAGAAGACAATAATGGTGAAAAACCTTTATTCAACTTAATTCAAAAGATTACATTGTTATTGTTTATATAGAGGACATGAAGCATAAAGCAGAAGGTGATCTATCATACGAATGTTGCAGGTTTGGAGCGATTCTCTGTTTTTAATGTCTTGATGCAGAGTTTGTGAACTGAACCTTGTGGGCTTTGTTTTACTCGTGAGGCCTTCTTCTTTTCTCTTATTGGACTTAACTTTAGTAGGCCCATTACGTGTTTGTGTAGAACAGAGCAAAACTTGTTGGTTTTGTCTCATAATTAGTTACTCTTCCAATAGTTTCATTAACTTATCTAAATGATGGTTGGTGTTATATTATATTACTCTCTACTAACTATAATATATGATTCCTCATATAGATCGTGTTTTGACACTTATTCTAATGATATTGTAGATTCATTCATGTGTTATTATTTTTTTAATGAAACTATTTAATCACGTAGGTCACTAGGCGACATAAAATTACTTATCGAGACCTAAAATTAGATTTCATTTCAAACCTCTTCTCTTCTCTAATATTGTAAGTAATTGAATTTGAGGGAATGTAATACTCTAATTTTTGGGTTAATTTTTAATAAATAAGTAGTATGTAACTCGTAAGTTAGCTTAGAAATAGTATAGATACTATACTGTAACGGTTGAGTCGAAGGCAGTAGGAAAATTTCGTATATATCTTAATGTGTACTAGAGATATCTTATTGTTTTCAAATATAATATTAACCTTCATTTTTACATGTTCTTAAAGGATTGCATATCTGAAAGACTCCTAAAAGATACCATGAGAAATAAGGATAGACAACTTTGAAATTTGTTGCTTGGAAACGTTTGTATTGATGAAAGAAATGAATGTTCTCGATATTTTTTTATATAAGCATCAAATAAGTTAGGACTTTCTAAATCATTTATCTTGGTCATAAAGTTAGATTTTGATATACAATCTTATTAAGGGAACTAATATATCGAAAATATTGCGAATAAATAAATGATTATCTTATTATTGGAAAGATTGTGATCTTTACTATATTTTTGGAATATACGATGTAAAATATAGTTACAATTTAATTTAATTCAAGATTATAAATTATTTAGTTGTTGACCAAAAAAATATATATGTATATATATTTAGTTTTTAGGAAATCGGTAGAGAATATACCTAAAATTGTTCAACCAATACTATAGGAGTTATTTAATACTCAGATCATAACCGGATTTTGATTTGTCATTTCTATATCTGATAAAAAATTAAAATATAAAACAAAATATATAGTCATTAATATAACTTTATAATTATAACCGAATTTTGATATTAATTCTCATTATTATTTATGTATCTATAATATTAATTGGGAAGGACAACTTAAAGCCAAACACCCCCAATTTTTAAAAAAAATTTCATGAAATTAAAACCAATTTGCCAAACAGAATTAATGACAGCAAAAAAAAAAACAAAAACAAAAACTATTTATATTTATGTAAATCATAATAATATTTTACCATAAAAAGTGGACAATTAGATTCAAAATTAAATATATGTTAACATATCTATTTTGAATATACATAAACATATTTAATATTAATTTAATATTTTAATATAATTTCGAAATTAATAATTTATATACAATGAAATATAATAAAACAAAGATAACATTTTTTTAGAAAAATAAAAAGATAAAAAATATGTTAGCATATGAAATAATCAACTAATCAAATTCTACATAGTATATATACATAACTGATCATATCATCAAATTTTTTAAAAATATATAATTTTAAATAAAAATAAAATTTAAATAAATCAATAATTAAATATTTGTTTGCTAAAATCATGCGAATAAACATTCTAGATCACAAAAATTTCTTATTTTACATAAAAATATTCATATTCAAAAAGCAATCTAGCAATTATAGCACAAAAGATATCTACAAAATTTATCATTAATTCAATTAGTTAATGATTTTTTATTTGGTCAAACAGTTAGTTAATGATTATTTTAAATTTCTTTTTTCTTATTAATTTCACACAATCTTAACAAAATAAATCTTCATCCATTGGAAATTTCATATCATTACTATTATCAAATATTAAATAATTGTTTTATCAAATCATAAACTACATTTTGAGATTATAAACATATAGAATTTCTATTAAGATTAAAACTAAATAACAAGTGGATATATCACATTTAAATTATTTTAACGACTTATTACCAATTTTTAAATAATAAATGGATTATATTTTATGATTTAATCTAATTGAAAACAAATAAATGAAAGTTTGTGGTTGCCATGACTTGTATAATATACTTTTGGACGATTATATGAAATTTTACATATATTAAAATTATATTTAGTTACATGTAAATGGTGTTATTTATTAAAAAAATTATAAACTTATAGGAATGAATACGAGATGGGAACATATAATTCGAAAACATGATTATATATAATTGTTATGAGACACGGTCATAAAGTTAAATTCACTTTCAACTATCAAATATAAAACTACGAGTACGATACGAGGACATGTAATTTAAATTGCTAAATTTAAATTCCACTTTCCTATGTATTTCAAATATTTAAACATGAAATGACGGGTACAAAAAGATAACGTATACTTCGGATAACATAACTACAATAAATCCATGTATTAAAAAAAAATAGAAATACCTAAATCTTTAGAAAACAAAAAGGCTAAAACATGAATCTTTGAATTGAAGAAAGTAATGAGAAATAAAGATGAAACTGAAAGATCAATAAAATTAAAAATCGAACAAGGATTGTGTATCTAGGATTACAGACAGTGCCTTGTGAATGAAAATGGTGGGAGCATGTGACTTATATTGATAATTAGATTTTTATTAGTTTGATAAAAATAAATATTTAAACGAGGAATACGGGTATCCCGTCTAAATCTTTTACCAAGTTTCTTATAATAAACATTGGCAAATGATAATGTTTTAAAAAGAAATGATTATGGGACAGGACGGGTCAGGACGAAACGGAAAGGGACATGACGGGTTTTCCATTCTAAACTAAACATAAAACAATTCAAACTAAAGTCAAACCCAAATCCGATTTAACATCTCTAAGCAAACAGTTATAAATGAACACGCAATATCACTTATCATTTTCATTTAAATAATTTTAAAATTGTATTATGTATTCATTTTGTTGTTTTACAACTGTATGTCTGTATATAGTTTATCAAATAAACTCATATAACAAAACTTTATCAAAATAGTATCTACTTAAAAAATCGTAATTTTGTAAAAATAACCCCGCACGTACGTGCGGGTCCATCACTAGTTACATATTAAGAAAGTAACAAAATTGCTACTTAATTGTCATTAATATCGTTATGAGATTATTTCTTTAAATTTTTTCAAGAAATATTTGATTAATTCATCCTAATAAAAATATTTCTAGTTAATTGAGTGTCTCATATAAAAAAGACTTAAAACATGTATCAATTTGTAAAATTCATAATGCATGGATAGATAGGTAGATCTGTCTTAAGTCTTAACTAAGGTTAAGATTCATAAACATACGGTAAAACCTCTATAAATTAATAATTTTGGGACCAAAATATTTTATTAATTTATAGTGATATTAATTTATCTATAAATTAATAAATATTAATTATAGTGTAAATTAATAATTATTAGTTTATAGTGGTATTTTTAATTTTCAAATATTTTAAAGATATGGATTGACACAATTTTACAAAAATAAAACTAATCTTTTAGATATTATAAATTAGATAGAAGTTTGAAAATGAATATTATATATTTTTTTAAAAAGAAATTTGACTAAAAACTTCAAAATTATAGATAAATTCACTTACAAATGATAATTCAAATGTATCTTAATAACCTCAATTGTTATATTTTCACATCCTATATGTAAAAATGAATATTATGCATATTTAAAAATTGAAAACATAAAGAAAATTTGATTATTTTTATGACTTGTGATGGTATATATTACAAGATTATTTTTTAAAAATATACTAACACAAAATTATTTATTGAGGTGAACTCTAGGAGAAAATTTATTTTCACAAAAAAAATTAAAACATACATTAATATATCTACAAATACATTAATATATCTACTTATATAAATATATGTGTATATATAGTGATTATTAATTTATGATATTATTGGGACTATATTTTAGATGAGGATTTCAAAACAATTATTATCTTATTATCTTATCGAATTTGGTCAATTTTTACATTGACCTGATTTGGGACCAACAAAATGTATTAATTTATAGTGTTTATTAATTTATAGAGTATTAATTTATAGAGGTTTTACTGTATTAAGCATACATATGCAAAATGCATGAATAGATAGATATGTCTTAACTAAGGTTAAGATAATAATCATTACGCATAGAGACAAACTCTTACTTATTTTTTTTTTTTGCCTTACCCTTTCCCGCCGACGTCATTTGGAGGAGATGATGAACTAGCGTTGCAGCGTTTGGGACGTTGGTGATCGCAAACAAACACGTCGCTTCCCATCGGTAAGTTGTCTTCACCCACTTTAAGATACTTCACATGTAACCTAGCACTCTTGGAAACAACTTTGAAGATGGTCGTTGTAATGACAGCATGATCTATAGACAAATTAGTACCATTTTAGCAAATTCCGTACAACTTTACACAACTATGTTACCATTGTGCTTAAATTATTATTGTATCTTTTGTGTTTATCATTTTTATCTTTATTGTTTTTTTCAAAATAATTTGGAATTGTATTTTCTTTATATTTTAATTTTCAAATATGTTTTATGTTTATTTTTGTAAGTTTTCAATTTATTAATAATTTATTTAATTTAAAAAATAAATGACATATTTACATTATTATATTATTAAAATATTAAGATACTACAAGTTCAACCAATAATCACCACTTAATCAAAGGTTCTTAAATTACTCTTTAACATTATTAATATACATATATTTACCTAAGGTACATCTTCTAAGTTACACCTATAAAGATGCTCATAGATAGCTCAAATTGTCATTTTTATTAGTAGAGAGATACACACTTCTCTCAGTTTCTTAAATAACACTGATACTATTTTTTATTTAAGTTTGTCACCAAACAATCTCCCTAATTTTAACAGATTCTCTGACCTTGCAATAAACTGTACACAGTATGTATATTTTTAGTTGTCAACACATACAATTTAACTTTTTGCAGAATCAATACCGGACCCTAAACTTACCCGGCCCAACCTGCCCTTTAAGTTGGTCTTGACAGATCGGAGGTCCATTTTGTGTAATTTATCTTTGGATTGCAAAATCTTGTGGTCGATCATAAATGAATCATCGGCGTATATGGCATTCTTTTTTTTTTTTGTATTAATGGAAATAATGCTTTCATACGGTGAGATAAAATCAAAACTATTGATACATGTCTTTTTTTTTTTTTCGTTTTTTTGGGATCAAATACATGTATTGTTGTCGTTGGGATTGTTAAACACGTGACAATCATAGTTTATATATAGGTGGTGGCTAACAATAAATGTTAAAAGATGAGTTATAAATTATAAAAGATGAGTTGGTGGCTAACAAGAAATGTTTCATGTAAAATCAAATAAAATGAATTATGTATGTAAAATATATTTATAGAAGAAGAACTATTCCATTGATCATAAATTCATAATAAGCTAATACAGTCAAAAGGGAACATAGATGACCGATATTTAGATCTAAGCAAGTCGATAGATAGTAAAACCGAAGCAAACAAAGCCGTGCAGTCGTAGCACTAGCTAGAAGATGGAGGAAACCAGTAACGGTTCACAATATGATTCAGTGCACCTTTGGGAGCATTAAAACTAGAGACATCTCTGGTGGTAAGATCGTAGATACCTACGCCAAAGCCAACAAAATAGATGGAGTTTGGCTTAAGTCCAGGAACAGAGCTTGCCGGGACGCAAAAGGCCTCGCTCTTTGAAACAAAGATGCAGAGATCTCCAATGTCATCAGTGTAACACATGAACCTTCCTTCTGTAGTCTCCTCCTCTCTAAACACCATGAACCGCTGCGTTTCATAGGAGATTTTACTCGAATAAGCCAAGCAACCCTTGGCGTACCTGCATGCAAGAAACCAATCATCAATGGTTCAACGATAATGTATATACATATGGTATAGTAGCTACAGAGTATTATTATACCATTTGACAAGGAAACGTTCATCTCCGGAGGGTGACTCCACAAAGCGTTCTGTCCTACAAGAAGAAGGAAACAGCTCCGATAGCTCTGAGTCATACTTGAACGACTCTGGAAAGTTGCGAAACTTCAACTCGTGGAACTCAGGCTGGTCGGCTTTGTCGAAGTGAAGATCGTAGGATAACAAGTGATGGCCTCCAGGACCAGGCAAGTGGAACTTCCTGTCTCTCTTGGAGTACGTCAGATTCGAGGTTGGGAAATAGTCAAAAGGGGTTTGGAACTTGGTCCAACGCAAGTCACGACGTGGCCTACAGAAACTGAGCTGGTCACCCAAGGACTTGATGCCAACAACCCAGTCTTCATCGTCATCAGGACAACAGGACATTGCCACGTTCCAGATCAAATCAGTTTGGCAAGAGAGCAGAGGGTTAAGCGGAGGCAGAGTCAAGAGCTTGGGTTTTGATTCGCTAGCCCATGGGTTCAAAAAGTCGCTCATGAGTACGCAACGGTCTTGTGTGTCAGAGTAAAATGACCATCCCTTGGAAGCTCCGATCCATTTGGCTGAAATGATTTCTTCTGGAATTGCTTTGTCCGTAAGCTTGAGTAACTCTTCTTTCGCAGGGTCGAACAAAACCACTTCACCGATGCTGACGCCTTCCGAAGAAGGTCCTGCACCGACGCTAAGCGACAGAAACGGACCGGTCGTGGAGGAAGAAAACGAACGAGCGCTCCTCTTGTGAATCTGCCAAGTTGAAGCAACCATAAAAGTAATTAAATCCTCAATTCTCTAAATAATATATCAATCTCAACCCTCTGATCATTACCTAATCTAATCTAAAGTAGAAAAGTTAACTATCTAAGCTAAGAAAACACAAGCAAAAGAGATTACAAAATTCAACAAAAAAAGCAAGAAAGAGCTTACCAGGGGAGAGAGCTTGAAGAGAAGCCGAGACATGGTTGCAGCTGATAACAACCCCAAAATTAAGTTGATTTATTTGGAGTCTCTACCATATATCTTCACTACCTTAAAAGAGAGATATCTATAGGCGTGGGTAGCAAGTTTTTTTTCCTTTTTGGTGAAATTTTCGTTTTAGGAATCTTGCCAAAGCCAAGGTTGTCGCTGTTTTTGCTAGAACAGAGACAATAACTGTATGTTTTCCTTTTACATTTTTTCTATATATTTTTTTTCTCTTTACCCATTACGTACTCGATACTCAGAGCATCCTCAATGCATAATCCTTAAAAGTGGATCTTATGCCTTTAATTCCAGTTTTTGACCTTATATAAGGTACGTACCTTATAAATTTTGTTGAATTATGTATTAAATTTTAATCAAAATTAGCTTAAGAACCAGCTTAAGGATCAGCATTGAGGATGGTCTCATTATCGAGGCCCACTCACAGTTCATTTTACTCGGTACCCAATAACTTTGCTGACAGAACAATATACTACAAAGTACATAAACCATAAATTTGACTCAACCATATTTTTCATACATCAGTTATCTAAAACTTACATATAGGGTCTAGACGTCTAGTAATTGTTGATTAATTCGAACTGATTATAAATATAACATTTAAATGTATAATTAGACTCTAGGTGAATCGTTAAATCTATATTGAAGACATGACAATACGAAACATAAAATTCAATGTAGACAGTATAGTTTAAGAAATCATCCATGTGGAATTATGGGTCTGGAGGAGATGAGAGGTTTCTCTTTTGGAACTCTTTGATCTCTTTATTTAATGTTAATCTCCCTCGCTCCTCAAAAGTCAAAACAATGACATATCAGCTTGACCAAGATATTTTGTGTGTGTGTCACAATTCACAAAAGTATTCAACCTATCATAGAAATTTATGTGTGTTTTTTTTTTTGTCTCGGTCAAAATAGTTTTCTCTTGTAATAACGTGGGTATTAATATCTATAAGTTGCAGTTATTGGAATATCAAATCGTGACATGCTGCTGATGAATCATTTGTTCAACGGTTAAGAGGAATAAGTTTTAGAAACGTGTAATTAGAGAATCCAGAGCCATGAAAGATTAATGTTCTTTGTCTGATTGTCTCTCCTACTTTCAAGTTCACTATGGTCTTATAATTGTATCCATGTATCTGCTTCTTTTAATTCCTTAATTTTAGTACGTATATGAGTGATGTACTCCCTAAGTAAATTCCATAAATCAAATTCATGGACATCAAAGTTGGGACAAACAAGCTAAACATAGGATCTGAATTGTGAGACAAGTTACATCAGTTGGCTGTTACACCAAATACCAAATGAAGTCTTCAATTCAAACAGGAGAGAACCAACCACACAATAAGACCAATGATTCAATGGAGCAAATAGAGGGCTACGGGGAAAACGGAGGAAGCCAGTAAGGTGAATAGGGAATCCTTCTTGGTGTGTCTTGGGGATGTAAGTAACAGCCAACGGTTCTTTTCGCGATATTGAGCGTTGCAAACAAACGGCCATGCAAACAGATAGAGTTAGCGTCGAGACCAGGGCAAGAGGTCGCCTTGACGCAAAAATCCTCTCCCCTTGAAATGAAAATGCAAAGGTCTCCAATGTCCTCTGTGTAACGCATGTTTTTCCTTCCATCTTTCGTCTCTTCCTCTCTGAACACCATTACTATCGGTGATTTGCAACAGTTAATGGTGTTTTCAGGGGGGTATTCACTGTACCTGCATGTATACACGTTACCAGCAATATGGATGTTTAGTTTCTTTATTTCAGCAAAATTCTTCTAAAAACTATACTTAGGTTACCATTTGACAAGGAAACTTTCGCCTGAAGGTGACTCCACCCAATGATCCTCTCTGCAGTAGGAATCCAACAGCTTCGAGAGGGAACGTGGCATGTTGGGAAGGTTGTGCAACACCAACTCATGGAACTTAGGCTTCTTGTCTTCCTTGAAGTTGAGATCCCAGGAGCATAAGTAGTTTCCTCCAGGGGCAAGCAAATAGAACCTTTGGTCTTTCTTGGAATACATAAGTTTTGAGCTATCCCATGACTCAAAAGGTGTTAGGATGTTAGTCCAACGCAGGTCATGACGGGGCCTGCAGAGGCTCAGCTGTCTACCCAAGAACTTGATGCCAACGACCCAATCTTGGTCGTCTTGATCAGGAGGAGAAGAGGACATGGCCACGTTGCACACGACTTCGGTTTGGCCAGAGTACATTGGAGTAAAGAAAGGCAGATGAATCATCTTTGATTTTGACTTGGAAGCATAAGGGTTTAGATAGTCGCTGATAATGACAGACCGATCGTGTCTATTGGAGAAAAACCCCCATCCATGGGAAGCTCCCACCAATTGCCCGTCGAAAAGCTCATCGGGATATGTTTTGTCCGTTCTGACTAACTCCAAACTTGCTATGTCGAACAGTATGACTTCTCCGAGGTTTCCGGCGCCGTCCGGAGAGGGTTCTATCATGCTGCAAATCGAAACACATGGGCCGGTCGCAGAGGATGAAAACGAACGAACGCTTCTACTGTTCTTGTGAATCTGGCAAGTTAAGCAACACAGAGATCAAGACCAATCAAGTAACTGAAAGCACCTTCTCTAACTAAACTTAGGTCAATCTCAACCCTCCGATCCTTATCTAATCTAGTCTAAAGTAGAAAAGTAAGCCATCTATTCTAATCTAAGAAACTAGAAGCAAAAGCAATTAGAAAATTGAAGAAAAAGCAAAGAAGAGCTTACGAGGGGAGAGAGCTTGGAGAGAAGCCGAGACATTATTGCAGATAACAACACCAAGAAATTACAGTAACCCCAAAATTAAGTTGATGTATTCGGAGGAGTCTCAACCATATAACTTCTCTTACCTTAAAAGAGAGAAATAGGCGTGGCTAGCAAGCTCTTTTTTCCTTTTTGGTGAAATTTTTAATTTTGGAAACTTGCCAAAGCCAGAGGTAGTCGCTACTAGAACAGAGACAATAATAATGCTTTTCCTTTACATTTGTTTTTTTTTTTTTTTTAATAGTATCTCTATGGAAAGTTGGAAACCCATTATTCTTAGAGCATCAGCATTGGTGTCACAGCAAATTTGGTCCCTCAATTATTTTTATAATATTTAGATCATAGGACATTTTTGAAATTTTAGTGTAGCAGCATTGGTGTTTCTTGTTATTTGTCCTTCAATTAAATTAATAATATTTTTAATTTTTAAAAATAATTTTTAAAATTAAATTAAAAACATGGAAATAAAACATAGATCATCCCATTCATTGGATTTTATTATTACAAAGTTCATAAAGTTGAAAAAACAGAAAACATACAAATATTAAAATTAACAACATTGAATTCAGAACTTTAAAACTTAATTTTCATAATCTTGAAGATGTCCAAAATTAGACCATATATGTTCTATTAAATCATGTTTTAATTGTTCATGTGCTTGTTTATCACGAACTCTGGTTCGACGAGTAATTGTTGTGCCTATATTTGAACCTACACCGGCGGTACCAACGGTATATGTTTGATCGACATCTTCTCTGTGCTGAAATTCTGAAATGTTACGGACATTGTATGTATGTCGTTCATCTTCTACAATCATATTATGGAGTATTATGCATGCTTTCATAACATTTGCCATTTTGTTTTTATCCCATAAAGGAGAAGGGTTTTTAACAATGGCAAACCTAGCTTGCAAAACTCAAAAAGCACGCTCTACATCTTTCCGCACAGCTTCTTGTTTTTTAGAGAAAAGGGAATTTTTCATACCTTGAGAAAGTCGAATAGATTGAATAAAAGTGGCCCATTTCGGATAAATACCATCAGTGAGATAGTACGCCAAATTGTACTGATTTCCGTTTACAACGAAATTGACCTCAGGTGCTTGACCGTTAATAATGAAAAAATGCATGGGACTCGGCGTACACACGCTAATGCCCTTGCTCTTACAAAGATACGATAACTTTGTTGACAGAATCTTTTTATTTTTTATTTTTTTTTAAACCAACTTTGTTGACAGAATCTACTACATAATAATGTACTATAAATTCTGAGCCAACCATATTTCACACATCACTCTATCTAAAAACTAACGTGCGTGGTCTATTAGTCTAGTAAGTGTTGAGTCAAACTTTTAAAATTATCATAACTTTATGACGGTGTTAGGAGTTGAGGAGACTCGTTATTTGACAATACCAAACATAACATTCAACGTATACAGTTTAAATTTGGAGTGTTGCAGTTGCAAAAGAGTTTAAGAAAAGAGAAAAAAAATCTTTTTGAAATAAATCATGTGGAGTTATGGACTTATGGCTTTGCACTTTTTGGAAATATGAGATTTTTCTTTGGAAACGTATCTAATGTTATACTCTATCGCTTCTCAAAACCATGACATACAGTATCCAGCTTTTAAAAGACCATAAATCTTTTTTGGTGTTTGTTTCATATATATAAAACACATGATGACTGTCATAAAATTATTCAACCTATCATAGAAATATTATGTGTTTTCTGTCTCGGTCGAAATAGTGTTCTCTGTGTTGTAATAACGTGGATATAATAAAAAAAATCTCTTAGCTGCTGATGAATCTTTGTTTAGCGATTAAGAGGATTAATTAACTTGATAAGGTTGAGTATCTCGTTGGGGTTTCAAGGGATATCAAAATTAAACAAGGGGGACAGACGAACTAACATAGGATCTAGAACTGTAAGAAAGTTGTTATGTAATTTACGTTGAGAGCAAAGGTCAATAATCTTAGACTCCATACGTGACACACGGAACATGCTTACAGAAGTCCTTCAAATTTGTAACATATTTCCAAAATACCAAATGAAGTCGTTAATTAGATGATCTTGACATTTGAAATCAGTAAAACAGAAGAGAAGCAAGCAACTAGACAATAACAGCAAGCAATGAAGCAAGGATCGAGCACTAGGGAGAAAACGGAGGAAGCCAGTAGGGGGAGTAGGGGATTTTTTCTGGTGAACCTTGGGGTAACTCATAGCAACCGAAGGTACTCTTGGTCATACTGAGCGTCGCAAACAAACGTCCATTCAAAAAGATGGAGTTGCGGGGGAGTCCAGGGCAAGAGGTGGCCGTGACGCAGAAATCCTCCCCCTTTGAAATGAAAATGCACAAATCTCCTATGTCATCTGTGTAACGCATGTTTTTCCTCCCATCTTGTGTGTACTCCTCTCTAAACACCATTGCAGTCGGTGCTTTGAACCCTTCAGGAGTGTATTCTGAGTACCTGCAGCCCAAGACCTAAAGGGTTAGCTTTTGTTTCAGCAAAGTTCCTCTATATATCTAGAAACTATACTTTAGGTTACCATTTGACGAGGAAACTTTCGCCACAAGGTGACTCCACCCAGTGATCCTCCCTGCAGTAGGAATCCAACCGCTTCCGGTGGGAACGTGGCATGTCGGGAAGGTTGTGCAACACCAACTCATGGAACTTAGGCTTCTTGTCTTCCTTGAAGTCGAGATCCCATGAGCATAAGTAGTTTCCTCCAGGAGCAAGCAAATAGAACCTTTGGTCTTTCTTGGAATACATCAGTTTTGAGCTATCCCATGACTCAAAAGGTGTTAGGATATTAGTCCAGCGCAGGTCATGACGGGGCCTGCAGAGGCTCAGCTGTCTACCCAAGAACTTGATGCCAACGAACCAATCTTGGTCGTCTTGATCAGGAGGAGAAGAGGACATGGCCACGTTGCACACGACTTCGGTTTGGCCAGAGTACATTGGAGTAAAGAAAGGCAGAGGAATCATCTTTGGTTTTGACTTGGAAGCATAGGGGTTCAGAAAGTCGCTGATAACGACAGACCGATCTTGTCTATTGGAGAAAAATCCCCATCCATGGGAAGCTCCAACCAACTGCGCGTCATAAAGCTCAATGGGATATGTTTTGTCCGCTCTGACTAACTCGAAATTTGCTAAGTTGAACAACAGGACTTGTCCGAGGGAGCCGCCTTCCGGCGAGGGTTCTATCATGCTGCAAATCCACTTACATGGGCCGGTCGTGGAGGAAGAAAACGAACGAACGCTCCTCTTGTGAATGTGAATCTGCTAAATTTAAGCAAACATAAAAGTAAAATTCTCAATTCTCTAAAGAACGGTTATATATCTCAACCCTCCAATCCCCATCTATCGAATATATAGAGTATAAAAAGTAGAAACTAAACCCTATAATCTAAGAAAATACAAGCAAATGGAATTACAAAACTGAAGAAAAAGCAAGGAAGAGCTTACGAGGGGAGAGAGCTTGAAGAGAAGTCGAGACATTATTGTAGACAACAACACCAAAGAAACCCCAAAACGAAGTTGATGTATTGGGAGGAGTCTCAAATATATATATTCTCTTACCTTAAAAAGAGACTCAAAGGCGTAGGTAGCAAGTTTTGTTTTTCCATTTTGGTGAAAATTTTCGTTTTTGGACTCTTGCCAAAGCCAAGGTAGTCGCTATATTTCTTGACTACCTTGATTCCTTAAATAACAAAGACAATAATGATTTCCGTGATATTTTTCTATATTTTTTGTTCTTTTTTTCTTGAATCTCTTTGGAAGCCATTACGTATTTGGTACTCATTACCGAGGAGCTGAGCACTCACATTTCTTACAAAAGATACAATAATTTTGTTGACAGAATCTACAACTACAAGTACGTAATAATAAAACATAAATTATGAGCCAACAATATTTCAAACATCACTCTATCTCAAACAATCTAACGTACGTTCAAAGGTATAGGGTCAGATGTTCTCAGTTATATAAACTGGTTTTGTTACCACTAGACAAGTAAAAATCATCGATCATCCTTGATTCGTTTTGTTGGAAACCAATATTTACTACTTACCGCTAGCTATCTTCAGTATTTACTATTTACCGCTTGAAGATTGTCTCTCAACTCCACCAAACGAGAAAAAGACAAATAATTCCACCTTATCTTTTTTTACCATTAAATGCTAATTCATGTTCGACATTGTTTATTTAATTTTGTGTAAAAAGTTTGATATTATCGTAGTTACTCTTGCAATATTTATTAAATTTTTGATTTGTGTAATTGAGATAAGATCAAAGAAAATGGAGCTTTGAATATGAAATATGAGAATGATATGGTTGATAAAAAGGATGGAGAATGAACTACTCATGTGCTGCAAGAAAGGGAACATAAACACAACCAAGAACACAAACTATAAATGAAGCTTGTTTTGCTGTTTCTTCTTTCTCATTCGAGAATCATCTTTCATGACAAAGATAGATCGGTTCATGATCCGTTATATATGCCTTGTTATTTATCTTGTGATGTTTTTATGAGCCGTTAATCACATGAAGATCAATCGACTTGAGACTTTTAAGATTGATCAAGAACATAAGCTATAAATGCAGCTTGTTTTTTTTTTTCTTATTCGAGAATCATCTTTATCGACAAAGATAGATCAGTTCATGATCTTCTAATTTTCTAGCGACGTTTTATGAGCTTTTAAGCACGTCAACATCTATGGTTTATTTGTAATAAATGCATGATATTGATTTTTGGCTCGTCATCAATCTTATGATAGAATAACATATACTAGTCACTCCATTTCAATTTATAAAAGATATTTACTATTTAGCCAAAACATTGAAACAAATTGTTTTTTTTTTTTTACATTTTGTTAATGTACATTATTTAATACTTGATTTATAAGTTATAACTATTTAGCCGATGACGAAAACACTTCAAGATAGAAAGCCAAAAAGTCAAATAAATTATCTTTTTGCAATTAAAACTTATAAATTTCGAACCGAATGAAACAAAAACATTTAATCATATGAAACGGAGGTGTTGAAAAGTTGGTTGGTGAGTTTTATACCATTATACTCTCTACTAAATAAGATAAATGTTTCCTCATATAGATGTGTTTCTAACGCTATATTAAGTAAGTAAGAATATTATAGATTCATGTGTTATTTTTTCTTAATGAAACTAATTAATCTCGTGAGTCATTAGGCGACATAAATACTCGATACCTACAATTAGATTTCAATTCAAACCTCTTCTCTTAAATCTGAATGTAATACTCTTTTTTTTTTTGGGGTTAAATAATATGTAAGTTAGCTTTCACTCAACTTACATATTTTATAAATATTAATTATAATGTAACGGTTGAGTCGAAGGCAGTAGGAAAATTTCGTATCTTAATGTGTACTAGAGAGCCTCGAAAGGTCTTTTATTACAAATGTAGAGCCAACGTACAAACTTTAGGGATATTTTACTACGTAATGTGAACTAAACGTACGATGAGAAGTAGATGTCTTTGAATTAGCAGTACAAAATTACCCTATCTTAAACTGTGAACTACATACTGTCAGAAGTCTTTTATTACAAATAAATACACTAAAATGACTTCGGAGTTCGGACAGCTATTTTTTTGGTAACAAAAAAAAATGTCAAATATTAATGTATTATCAGAAACCGGTTCAACGATTAGAAAAAAACATTCGTTTAAGAAGATGCCTAGAAATATCGGGAGGATCGGATGCATAATTTTATCATAAGACGAAAAATTTCTTGAAACGTTTTTTAATATTTTGCATGGATGATGATTCCTTCCATTCTCAACCACGTCAGTCGGAAAACTATAACTTAAATGATGAAAATATCTAATACATGATCATGATACTATGATGACTAGGAATTTGGACTGAAATTTTCACCTGACTATTAAAAATACAACTAACTTTCTTATGTAGCTGCAACGTGGTCACTAATAAATTTAATTTAAGATTAATACTGATTAGTGATGAAGGGTTACAAGGTATCTGCATCTCACACTACATATTAGTAGTTGTCGATACCAAAACCGAAACAACCAAATTAATGAATGACCCAAATGACATGGTAACTAATAATATTGCACGTTCGTTTTTAGACGACATATAGAAAGCAGTAAATAGTAAATATAGAAAAGTAATTTTGATATCTTTTTTTCTCAGAATTGTTAATTTGTTCATGAACAAGTTAAACTTTCAAAAGAAACTACGCAATTTGTTTTGTAGGGTAGTTTAAGATATATTATTGGTTACTGTTTAGAAGAACATTTATCTTTATTTTATCAAAATTAGTATAAAAAGGTACTATTGAACCAGATATTATTTTATTTTTAATTTTGTAGGTGAAAAAATGCTATTGAACCAGCTTTCAGTATATTTATTCGTAAAGTGATAGTGAATCATTAGATAATTCAATTAAAACAACCCACTTTCACGTTTACGTGGAAGAAGACTAGCTTTTTTTAGCTATCACGATATATCTATAAAGACAACTTTGTGACCACGTAAGACATAAAATATTTACCCAAAAAGTCGAATTAATGATTTAATTCTAGTTTCGCAAAATTTAGATTTAAAGTGCTATACATATATGTTTTGTTTATATAATTCATACTTCACAAAATGTAATGACTCATTTACATGAGGTCTCAAATCTTTATAAAACCGATAATATATAATTCGATTGTGTTGTTGCCTCTAATGATGACGTGTCGAACTCGAAACTCTGATGTACCTACCAATGGTCGAGACTCGAGCGTGATCGATGCCTTGACAAACTATGTTTCCCAAATTAATTATTTTTTTTGTAATTTAGCAAAACATATTTATACAAATGTAATACTTCAAGTAGACAAGATATATATCCTAACTTAATTACTAAATGTGAATTGCCGGGCACCTACCAGGATGTTTCAAATACGAGTTTCCCTTTAGTTTCCACGTAATTCACTATGACGCGACTAATCTTGAATCGTGTCACAACAGCAATTAATACAAATACTTTACAAGGACAATTTCGACATTGCTTAAACTCAATGATTCACTTCCATGAAACTCTCTATATAAAGGCTTCTTCTACAACACCTCAAAAGATCAACACAAACCAAATCTCTCGTTTCCTCTCCTTATACGTGAAAATGACAGCAATGTCTTCTTACATGATCGAGAACCCTAAGTTCGAGCCTTACAAGCCAAAGAAACGACGTTGTTACTACTCTTTTTCGTTGCTTTCCATCTTCTTATCGATCTTCACCTACATTTTGATCTTTTACGTTTTCGAATTATCTCCATCCTCTATCTTCAAAGACACGAAGGTCTTGTTCTTCATCTCCAACACTCTTATCCTCATAATAGCCGCTGATTATGGCGCCTTCACTCATAAAGAGAGTCAAGACTTTTACAGTGAATATACAACCGCAGCGGCAACGATGAGAAGTCGTGTAGATAACTATTCTCATATTCCCGTCTTAACATACCAAGAAAAGTACACTAGACATGAAGAAATCAAGAACTCTAAAGATGTCGAGACCAAGAACCCTAAAGAAGAAGAAGAAGAAGCACCACCGGTGGTGAAAGAGATCGTTTGCGTTTCTCCTCCCGAGAAAATAGTACGAGTGGTGAACGAGGAGAAACCAAGACACGATGTCGCTATCGAGAAATATAAACCGATTACTGATCAAACTGTTGTTAGCCTAGAAGTTTGCGACGCAAGAAAGCATGTGAACCCTAAACTGTACGGGAGAAGTAAATCAGATAAGCCACGGAGAAAGAGGCTCAGCGAAGGTATAGAGACCAAACGTAAAAGCTATGGTCGAAGGAAGTCGGATAGCTCGACATGGATGGTAGTTCCAGAGAAGTGGGAGAATGTTAAAGAAGAATCTGAAGAGTTTTCAAAGATGTCGAACGAAGAGTTGAACAAACGAGTCGAAGACTTCATCCAACGGTTCAATAAACAGATCAGATCACAATCACGAGTTTCAGCTACATAATTTAAATTGATCTTAGTATTAAATTAGTCAGAACTTTTTCTCTATGTTTTTGATAGTAGAGTACTATTTTAAAAACTTGGTGATGAGACGACGACTATTTTTGCAGTCGTCGGTGTAAATTTAATATAAGAATGTGAAAAGGATAATAGTTACTGATGTGTTGGGTCCGTTGTAAGAAAAAGCTTACTTATATATTCCAAAGAAAAACATTATACTATCGGTTATCTTGTGTCACATGCATG
This sequence comes from Capsella rubella, assembly GCF_000375325.1. Lineage (NCBI taxonomy): Eukaryota > Viridiplantae > Streptophyta > Magnoliopsida > Brassicales > Brassicaceae > Capsella > Capsella rubella. The sequence continues at coordinate 10,393,484 of NW_006238923.1, forward strand.
TGTCTAGATTTGAAAGGAAGAATTAGATTTTTTTAAATCTTGTTTATTAAAATTAAGTTAGGGATAACTATGGAATTAATTTAACTTGCTCTACTATCCAAGTCGAAGAGAGAATGCAATGGATCAAATTCCATTTGGACATTCTGATGCAAAGTCAATTAGATATACAAGATGAGGTTCGTAATCCTTTTCATTAATGGATCTTGTAGGATATTTGGAAACATATATCAAAGTTTTTTTTTATGGGTATTAGCTTCTTCTGTCGGAACTTGTAAACTAAATTTGGGATGATCTATCTTCTTGATGGACAATACTCTCACTTAAGAGGGATCATAAAACTTGTTTGGTCGTCGTTGTTTATGCGCCTGTATTGGGCTTTCAACATAAGGCCCATAAATTCCTTATGGTGTGATAAATGAATTTGAGAACAAAATGATGTGAAGATAAATTTTTTGCTAAACAAATGATGTGAAGATATGAAAATGACTCGAGGATGATGTGCCATATTGGATTCAGATTAATAAAGGACGAGAAAATAACCATTTACAAAGTCAAATTCATGATGGCAAAAAGGCATCGTTAGACGTTAGTTATGAGTTTTTCTTTTCCGATAAATATATTAAAAGTCAAAATGTCATGCGTTGTGACTCAGAATTGTAAACATCTCCTGATTGATATATAAGTGTATACGTCCACTATAGGTAGCTGTGGTTGGTACGTAGTTATGTCGGAAACTTCTTGTAATGTTGAAATAATTGTAGAAAGACTTGTAAAAGTCCAAAAGCTAGCTTTCAAAGCATTCACTTTTCAAGACTCCGGCTGATGGAGAAAATGAAAAAAAAGTAATGTGTGATTCAGCACAAACTAAAGAAGGAAAACAAAAAGACTAGCTTTAGACAAAGCTTTAAATGTTTCAAAATTTTTGCATATACAGATAATATATACTATTATATGTTGGGGACAACTATAGTGAATAACATTTTAAATTCTCCAGATAATGTTTTCATTTTTTTTTTTTTTGCTAAGAATGTAAATATTTCATTAAGATGAAAACAGTTTAGGTGTTACAATCAAAGATTATAAACCTTTAACAAATGGTTCCATGGCAAAAAAAGCAAAAACATGGGGTTCCATGGCAAAAAAAGCAAAAACATGGAAGCATAATTCACAAGCTGGAGAATTCGGTCCATCCACTCAACCAGATCAGTCAAGCTAGGAGTACGATGAAGCGATTACGAATTTGATGTTCTATACGGATCAGTTACTTAAGAAGAAGAGCGACTGCTAATCTTAAACGTCGAGTTGCAGAAAGTTCTTTGCACTAGAAGCCTTTCACAGGAGGTCCGAGACTGGGCCGTCAACGGTTAAGGACTTAAAACCCTAGATCACATACTCCCCTGCGACATGTGAGAGCGGTTCATCGACCAAAACCATGAGCTTTCCCTGAACGAAACCTCACAAGCTGAATTTTACGAGCAGTGTGAGCTCCCTCTACCAAGTTCATTCCCGAAGTCGGCTAGCGCAGAGCAATATAACGGAAATAAAAACCACACTGTACGCCTTCAGCCTTACTAGCTCCTCTAGAGCACAAAACACAAGCAACCAGTGGCGAGTACTCAAAGCAACACCTACTTCTACTCAAAGCAACAACAACGAGCAGACACAAACAAATCCAGGACCGTGAGCTAAAGCAACTAAACTTGATAAACCTGTCGTGAAATCAATTGGAGAAGAAGCGCTAGCCACCACCGGAGGCTACAACATCTCCAAATCAAACACGACCGCAGCCACCTTAAGGCACAAAAGGAGCACCATATACGAAGCTAGACACTTGACGAGCCACAACGAAGCATCCTCCTAATAGTTCTACTACTGCTCCAAGTAAAATTTGCCAACAGAGAGATGCCCATCCTTAGCCAAGAAGCGACGAAGAAAACTCAAATTGAAGCCAAAAGGAGCTTAGCCCTGAAAACCTATATGACAGAGAGAAACCAGAGTGGTCGAGGTTTCAATGACCTTAAGCGACAGAAACCAACAACCCCTAACGGCGGAGAAGTTTCATCACAGCCACCAAAAACCACCCAAAAGTCATAACTCCGGCATACGAAACGACCAACACGGAAAGGGCAGTGGAAGCAAAATCCAGGAAACAGAATCGTCCTCGAAACGAACTAAACCATGGAAAGCTTCCCAATCTCCGATAAAAGCGGATCGTAGCACGGCGAACCAAGCCAAGGCTTGGAATTTGTGAACCCTAAGAAGACGGAAGAGCAACACCACAGCTGCTGCCGAGACAAGCTAGAACCGCCGTAGGAGAAACACGAGGGGAGAGGCGATTTACAAAAGTAAATCTCCGCCGGTCGAGATGCGAGACGCTTGGGTGAGGAACAGATCTTCACTGATTTCCTTCGCCGTCGACAAGCAAAGGAGCCCAAGCGAGGAGCACCAAACCACCAAAAGAGGCCGTCGCGCACGGCGGATTCTCCCAGAGCCGTGAGAAAACAGGGCCAACTCAAGAAAGTTAGAACTAGACCGGCAACAAGACGAATAACAGATTAAAAGAGAAAGGGCCCTCTCACGGCACCGGTCGCGACCGGACACCGGAGAGGCAAGCAGAACGGCGGCGCACGAAAAACTTTTAACTAGGGTTTGAGAGAGAAGTCGCCGCGCGTAAACTTCACGCGCCAGACTCTGTTATTTATCGTTTTCATTTTACATTAGTAATAGCTTACTCTTGGCCCTTAGAGTTGGTAGAAACTCAATTATGTTAACTATAAGTCTTACAGACACTTATCATTGTTGGTACAATGTTACATTATCATGTAGCTGATATAAACTTATCGAAAATTGTTTTTTTTTTTAATCTTTATGTTATAACTGAAAAGATGTTTCGAACAATATTACGTTAACACAAAAAAAAAAGAGATATGGAGTATTATATATGACTTCGATACTATGAAAGAAAAAATATTTTAGTAAGTTGTAAGGAATATTTACAAGTGAATATCTTGGAAAATATAAAGTTTTTTGTAGCTCATTCCGCAATGAACGTCGCAAGTCGCAACCCAACGTAAGACCTTCAATCACGCCACGAACGAAGAAACTCATCCCGACCTTTGTATATATAAAATGGGATATAGAAAGAGCGTGAGATGCTGAAGGGTTAGAGAGCATAAAAATGAAAATACAATTAGGTCAAAATGGTCCCAGAAAATACAGATGTTTTGTTGTTATAAAAGAAGAATGTGTTATTTTGTGCAAATTACAATTCCAAAAAAGAGTTTATATCATCCATAATTTCTATACAATACACGTTACGGTATTCAATAGTAATAAACGTTTTTTGTTGAATAATTGATTCTTCATATATCCAATATATAGGGAATACATAAATTGATACAAATGATTTTTTAGATTAGTATAAAAAGCAAAGCAGACGAAAGTGAAAAAGCGGTGAATCTCCGTACGAATTTCCCGGGGAAAGGTACAGACAAAACACATGGACACATGCGACGCCGTGTCTCCGGTGAATCCTTACGATGTAATCTAAACATATTTAGTGAATTTAAAAAATTGTTAATGCTAATGTGAATATAATAAAGGGTTATAAATATAGACATAAATAATGGTGTTTAAGCTTTTACTTCTTTACTTCTGATAACAACAAAAATAAAAAATCTACTTGATCCAAATAAACTAATTAAAGGCATTTGACATGTGATTGCCGATTACGTGAAGCAAACGCAAACACGTACATACATCAGCTTAATTACTACACATAAATATGTGAAAGGTTACATATATGCTTACACTATTATGTTTGAAAATGTATTAAGAAAAAGGCATTCACTATAGTATTTTAATTATATAAAACGAATTAAAAAAATTAGGTATATGATTAGTGTGATTTGTGGTGCTCGTAAGCATTTAAACACTCGTTAAAGAGATGCGAGAGTAACAAACAAAAGAGGTTATATATGTAGCATTAGGTTATATATGTAACAAACAAACACATCGAAAAAAAAAAAATTGTAACAAACAAACACTCGTTATGTATGATTATGTTAAAGTTAAAAGTAGAACGTAACGCTTACGAATCGATCACATGAGTCTTATATATGTAGCATTAGGTTATCTAGATTGGTTTACATGAGAATGAGATCTTTGTTTAGTGAGATAGACCCTTCCCCTATTACTTATTTACTTGTAAAAGCTCATTATGTATACAAACAAGCTCTATCGTTTATGATGGAGATGGCAAGTGAAAAAAAGTTAGACCCCAAGGAAAAAAAACGTGGAAATGGGATACTACGGTCAATGCGAAGACTTTACTAAAACAAATCAAATTTATAAAAAAATAATGTATTAATGAAGACCTCACATTAGTTATACACAAACCTACAAATGCATACTATCTATAATTATTAATTATTGAGGGTGGTAGCAAATATGATCTGGCGCATCTCTGCGACCAATTATTTTTCTCGCATTGTTCCAATCACTAAGATATGTTTTCACATTTAGAATGTCATTTGTATCCTTATTATTTTATATAATTATCAGTATGTCTTAATCATATGATTGTTAAAAACATACAGTGTGTGCATGTTATTGATAGATCAGTCGGGATCACCAATTTATACTGATCGGGAATATGACTTGAGAAGAATATATCGTAAATATTTATGCTGATTGTTCATTACTCTAGTTTATAAAACTTCTTTTTTGGTGTATGTATTATTTATTTTCTGGATATCTTAATTTAGCAACCTTAAGGTTTTTTCTACTTCTTAATATCAGCTAGTATTATATAGCACAATATATAAAGATAATTTGTAATTTAGAGCATATTATATTAAGATGATTTGTAATTTAAAAGAGATTATGGTATATAATGTCAGCTGCTACTAAGACTATCATATAAGCCTTCTACATCTATTTTTGAATCGGTCTAACTTTTCTACTATTTTAATTACGAACAAATAGTAATTACTAAAATTTTAAATAACAATAATTTAAATTTAAATTATTAAGTTAATATCAACTAGTTGTCTTACGCTTTTCTCAAATCTTATCCACTCTAAATCCACGAATATACCTAATCTCATTTAGTTAATAAAAACGTCAAACAATAATGATTTATAAAACTGATATAAATGCAACTTGCACCAAACTCGTCCACTTGGTGGAGACCCATATATTGCGACTTATAAGCCAAGACTAGCGAAATAATATGACTCTATGTGGATGGATATGCACATATTTACTTATAACCTTGTAAACTATATTTATAGACATCACAAAAGAAACGTTCCACTAAGGATGACTGTGACATTAGCTAAATTAAACACTATAATATCCACACAAATATGTCGTAGATTTGGTTTATATAATTGATTGATAACTAAAGTACTTATTCAGAGATACATTTACATTACTACTATATTATTGTTTGTTTTCCATGGATAAAGTTTGATATAGACGTGTGATGATGTTCAAATATGCTATCAAGAAGAATTGGACCAAGCAAATTAAGCACAAACGTTTTAACTTTAAGCATCGTGGTAACCATTTTTTTTCTTAATATTCCGATTATGAAATTAGCCTGTGATTCAGTGGAGTAAAAATAGTGGTAAAACTAGAAGTCTAGAAGTGAAAATTATTGTATACAATGTAAACAATATTTTTTGTATTTGAATAAATTATACATCCGTGTAAGAAAAATATAATCCGTAGCCAAAATAACATTTTCGAATGTACATATAAATGTTCTTCATCACACTTTGTTGGAGAACTGCCAAAAGCTTTTACAAACACATAATATATAGAGTTATACAAATTCTTTTGATTTTCTAAAACGTTCATACAATTATTTTCAAATTATGGGAAACCTAATAAAATTTCCTAGAAATGTTATAGTAAATTTGAAAATATTGTTCCAAGTCTTGAGAATTGTAAGTTTTCTTACATGCTTTTGCAAGTTTTTTGGTAATGCATAACAAGTGTCACAAAATAAACAGTCTCAGCATTATTATTTTTTTCTTTTCTTTCTTTAGAATGCTTTTTACCAAATTAAGTAACCGAAAGAAGATATTTTCTTTTCGAAAAGTCATTAAAAATATTGCTGGTCATATTAAAACATAATTAAAGAAAAAAAAAGGTATTGGTAGATTACAAGTAAGATTTGCTTTCATTCACCTTTTTAGTAAGAATAAGAATTGAGAAATCTCTCACAAGAGCCATGCGATTGAAACCTTACCTAACATATTTTTTCTTAGTCAAAATACGTACCAAACATTTTGTTGTCACCAACACCAGTATTATTATTTATGGTCCATAACTACATATATTGCTAGATGCTATTTCCTTTAAATTTACACTTTTCACGGTATTTGAAAATCAAAAAACTTTTCAAAAATAGAGAAAACCAATTCAAATTAAATTGAGTAAAATTTTCTTTAAGATCCTTTTTAATATAATTTATACATGTTCGATATCGTATTTAGAACTGGATTACTATATAGTTGTTTGTTTTTATATAAAGATGATATAGTTTTTGTATTAATACAAATAATTAGATTGTGTGTCATGTGTGAATAATCAATATAATATGAATATCTAAATATTGGAAATGCATTGGTTGGTTTTACCAATAACCAATAAGCAAATATTTTATTTTGTATAAATTATTACTAATTAGTTTTGCAATTATATTTAAAAATGGAATATAACAACTCATGACGGAAACAGTAAGCAATACAACAGTACTCTACTCTTCTAGTCTTCTTCTTCTCTCATTAAACTCCCACAGCTCATTTAATTTTTAGTAAACATATTTAAAAGTTTATTTTCCAACATTAAAATAGCTCGTAATTTTGTGGGATTGATAATTAAAAACACACACATAATTTCGAAAAACTACTTTAATAATTAAGAGAGTTTACCTATCCTAATCTATATAATTAACTTTTTTTATATATATAAATCATGCAAATTACTTACTATAAACAAAGTTATATAATTAACGTAGTAACACATTTATCTTCTTTCTCTTTGCTCTCTCTTCACTAAAAGACAAAAAGCAATCACGAGCCAACACCTCTTCATCATCATCTTCTTCAATTCAATTCAATCTCCCCTTCATCAATGGCGTCTTCTCCCTCTCTCTTCTCCTCCTCCTCAGATCTCACACTCTGAAAATAATCTCCTCAAACATGTCTTATCTTCTTCGCTCCGATCCAGTTTCACGAATCCACCCAGAGCCTCAATCTCTAACCTCTTTCGATCATTTCGATCTTCTCCCTGACTCTCTTCTCCTTCTCATCTTCGATAAGGTCGCCGACGTCAAAGATCTCGGCCGTTGCTGTATCGTGTCCCGTCGATTTCACTCTCTCGTCCCTTTCGTTGAGAACGTTCTCGTACGCGTTGATTGTGTTATCTCCGATGATGATTCATCTTCTTCTGATGATAATCGGAGATTCTCACTTAACGCTTCTTCGATTTCGGATGCCGTCGGTGCTGGTGGCTCTTTCTCCGCCTTGTTCCGTCTCGTCTTCGCTCCAATTTTCAAACCGTTTCAAGCGTTAGGGCAGTTTCTAGGACCGAAACGGTCTTCGTCGTCGTCTTCCTTCGACGCGTCGTTTTCGGCGATTAACGATGAAATCGGCGGTGAGATCGAGCAAGGCGGCGTTACGCATCACTCGCCGACGCAGGTTTTGAAAAACTTTAACGAGATTAGGTTTCTGAGAATCGAACTCCCGACGGGTGAATTGGGGATCGAGGATGGTATATTACTGAAATGGAGAGCTGATTTTGGATCTACGCTTGATAATTGTATGATCCTCGGCGCATCTTCTGTGATTCCATCGAATCAAGTCAAGAATCTTGAGAATTGTGTTGTTGATGAAGACAATGGTAACATACCTGAGTCGTTCTACACTAATGGTGGACTTAAGCTGCGTGTAGTTTGGACGATTAGCTCGTTAATCGCTGCTTCGGCTCGGCATTATCTTCTCCAGCCGATCATCACTGAGCACAAGACGTTAGACCGTTTGGTTTTATCTGATGCTGATGGACAAGGTGTTTTGTGCATGAATAGAGAACAGCTTGAGGAGCTTAGAGTTACTCCTTTATCTGCTAGCTCTGCTTCGAAGCGGACGCTTGTGCCTGCATTGAACATGAGGCTTTGGTATGCTCCGCAATTGGATTTACCTGATGGCACGGTTTTGAAAGGTGCGACATTGGTGGCTATTAGGCCGAGTGAGTCGAAGAAAGAAGTGTGTGATGCTTCTTGGTTGTCTGATGCGTTTGAGGAACCGTATGGGACTGCGGCGAAGATGTTGATCAAGAGGAGGACTTATTGTCTGGAGATGAACTCGTTCTGATTTCGCATTACGACCGGTTTCAGGTACAATTACATTGTGTTATTCTCTGTTTTTTTTGTACTGCTCTGTTTTGGTCGTTTGAATTAGCAACGATGCTAGAAGAAAACGCCTAAATTAAGAACCAATCTGAGGGATTATATAATGATTTTTGCTATGTCTGTGCTCATGTTATTTTTGAGCTGTGTTAATTTGGGTGATGATGTTTCTTAAACTGAAGTTTCATGCTTTTGTTGAGATAATACATTACCTCCACGACCTTCGTTAGATTCTCTTTACCTCTTCACAGTTTCAATGAAAATGAGGTTGAATTGTGGAAAACTTGAGTAGCTTTTCGTACATATCATTGAGTCTTAGGCTGTATTGTATTATACATGTGGAAGGTGTTAATCATTGAGATTTTGCAGGTGGTGGGTGTAACCAAATCCACATATATTGGAGGATGCTGGAAAGAGTACAGAGAGAGAGATCACAAATGTCCTGAAGCTAAAAACCGCAACTCTCTGACTTTTTGACACATACTGCTTTGCCAGCCATGTGGACGGAGCGCATCAAATCCGCAAGCATCAGGAGGATGCCTGAGGGAGTTTCTCTGAAACGGGAAAACGCCGTTGTACATACACTTGTAATAGAAGTCTGCGAATGAGCAAAGATCATATGTGTGTGGTCTGTGTTTAAAATAGACACATTACGATGGGAATCGCTGTAACACAGAAGGGATTATGTTATAAAAGAGTCTGTAATAAATATTTCTCTTTATTTCGACACTTGATGCTCTGTTCTTGAAGGCTTGAAGTTGAAGCTAACACTTTGATGTTTCTTTGTAATTTGATCTATGCTCGTTTATCACTATCACACAGTACTTGCTAAACTTATGGTTTGCATCATCAAGTTGCATATCAACAACTATCATGGACAGTGTGTTGTTTTGAAAACTGAATCAGAACACTCGTATTGCCCCAATTGTAACCTAGAAGAAGCTCAGACATAGCATGTAGCCAACAGAGTGAGGATGACCTTAAAAAAACATTGGTCCGAGTTTCGGACAAAGTTTATGACAATGAACATGAACACACATAGAAACATATATATGATTCATACATAATACATCTTCTCATCAAACAACAATTACTCCTCGCGGTCTGAACAACCTGTCAGGCTTATGGTTGCTATGGAGCATGGAGGATCCATATATATGCTCAGGGCTGCGCAAACATCTTGTCTATCCTCAAAATTACACTTCCTCTCCTGCATTTTAATTCCAAGGAACATTTTCATAAATCAACTATATATCTTGATGAAGGTACAAGCCCCAATCTGGTTGTTAAACAAACATTAGCAAGAAATCAAAATGTGCAAGTAATGTATGAACCATTGGTCTTTAATCATTTTCCTAAACACAAAAACACATTTTCTATCATCTTTTATAACGCAAAAATACATTAATTTGAAAGGTGACATTATAACTCATCTATTCAGCAGAGCAAGTTCCTCATTACTAGAAACAAATCCAACCTTTACAGAGAAAATGTTTTATGCAATGTAAAGTTAAAAGAGATCTGATGAAGATGTGAGTGATGATGCCCCAAAGTAAAGGCAAAGAGCTCATGGGACAACAATGAAGAGATGGGTTAGATTCCGACACAGAGCATGTGGTGCCACTTGAGGAGGCCAATGTTTTATAACCATATTTTACAATATTTGCCAGGCTAAAACACTCAACTTCCCATCTTTTCTCTAGAATAAACTATAATAAAGGACAAAACTTTCATTGATTCTTTCACAGAAAAAAGTCTTTTTTACCAAACGTTGATTCTTCCTTTCATACCAATATTAAATATATTATCCATAACAGTTAACTACATTTTCCATAAAGATTCCTAAACAAAGAACTTTTGATACTAATATATAAAAAAATTCAAACCATTTGGATATTGGTAAGCATATGTATATCAATCAGAAACATATTGAGTCAAAAGATTAGGTGAATTATGTATATGTGAATGAATTCAGCACATCAAAAGTTGGACACACAAATTAAATCCGGATCTAACCTTAAAGAAAATAAGTAATATAATGATCACAATTTGGAGCAAAAGAAGTGATGCTGAGGAAGAAGGGAACCCAACATAGAACAGATGAGGAGACAAAACAGACTATGAAGCCCTCTTTTCAAATTCATCCACATGCCTTTTAATTATTAAATCTAAAATGTAAGTCATCAGTACTTCGAGACACACAAAATTGTAATGAAATCAAGAAACCAAAATATGACTCATCAATGCAATGCCACGCCCCCAATAAACCATCTTTCTTTTGTGAATTCAAGAAACCAAATTTTAACTAATCAGACAACATGGTACTATTACTAAACTTAACTAATCCATTAACAATTTTATTTTTAACATTGAAAGAATTGAGATTGTAATCAAAGATAGAAAAAAAACACTAACCAAGATTGAGGAGAGATGTTGAAAGTGAAAGCATTTTGATTCCTATCTCCTATCTTTTCCTTTATCATCGGAGTTCCGGTTACCCTCGCCGTAATAAAGATACAAACGGCCATCAAAAGTAGCCGGAAGCTGGTGGCTGTGGTGGTCAAGAGGAGGAGGTGTAGCCATGAAAAAGGAGATGCTTTGACTATCCATTGGAGAAGAGGAAGAAGAAGACGAGGAAATGGATGACCTTTGAGCAATGTTGTTGTTGTTGAGAAAGAGAGATTGTGAATTGGACTGAAGGGTCCCCCTACTACTGTAACCTCCATTAAGGGCAGAAGAAGAAGAGATTCCAAAGTTGTAATCAGGTACAAAGGAGAATGGGTGATTAGTCTGATTCATTGTTGTTGGCTCTTGAGGTAGCTGAGATGATGAAGATGAGTTTGGCATGAGCTGAACCGGGTTAAAACAATCAGAACCACCGGTCCAATTATTCCGGTTATTATTATTCGGTTGTTGTTGTTGTTGGTCAAAGCCGCCGGTGAGAAGCTGAGTGAAGGAGCTTTGAGCATTCTGCAAATCTTTATCTCTTTCTTTAGCAGTTCTTTCTCTAGCTCTCTCTCTTGCTTTCCCACGAATCTCTGTCCTCGACAAAGATAACAACGAGCTCTCTGATGTTCCACTACTACAAGCAGATTTGGTCTGGTTCTGGTCGAAGTTTGTGTTGATGGGAGGAAGGTCAGTGATTGAATCAGAAGCTGCATTGATAAGCCATTCAACAGCTTTGCTTGGCTGATCAAATCCAAGACGATCTTGAAGATCATAGAACTGGATTGCTGTAGCTACCGAGAGACGTATCCTCCTATCTCTCAACCCTTTTGAAGTCAAGACTTTGCTGTGTCGATCTTTGCCTCCTGAAGCTCGTGAAACCCTAATGATACGAGACGATGGATTGCTCCAATCCTTCATCATTATTCCAGTGTTGTCGTCTGAGAATCTCTGTAGCTTCCTGCTTTGTTGTTGTTGTTGCTGCTTTTGTACCTCAACGTCTTCGTCCAACTCCATTGAAACGCTACTCTCATACTTTTATCAACGCTATGATAAGTAAAAGAACACAAAAAAGCCTCTGAGTATGTTGCAGTGATAGACTTTGAATCTGTGAAAAGAAAAAAGAAGGAAGGAGAAGATTAAAGTCATTACTGAAAAAAGCTGAAATAATGAATAATTTTGTCTCAGCAAAATTAATAGTTACTAATTTGTTGTTGTAGATCTGCAAAGCCTATCTGTAAACATTCATGTTCATAGACCTATAGCTTAAGAGCCTTTTCAGAAACCCTAAATTAAATATATGTAAAACCTATTAAGACCTATAGGATATGAGTTTCTTTTTATAAAAAGATTATAAGCTATGGTCTGAAAATAATAAATACCCACAAGTTAGCTAGAGTAGAGATTTATAGCTCAAGAAGATGAAGAAGAACAAGAACTAATGGTTTTGTTCATGAAGCTATCTATATAGAAGCTTGCCCTAATAAACATGGCAGTTGCAAAGTAACTCAACAAAAAAAATCTTGATTACATTAAAGAAAGCGAAGAAAGTTTTAAATATAATTAAAAGAGTATGCCTCAAAAATCACCAACAAGAGAAACTCACTTTGGATTACAGGTGTCAACTGTCCAAGCTCACTGTAGAACAACAATGGCGGCGAGTGAAAAAAAAAAAGAAGACAAAACTATTTTGTTTAGAAGAGCTTCTATATTCTCCCTTTGGTATTGTTATCATGCTTAGATCTCATCATAGCTTCCATTATAAGCATTAGAGTGTTGAGATCCACAGATCTGCAATAATAATCAAATCGAAATGGTTTATATATAACATTAAAGAAAAATACTAGTTTGAGGTAGGGTTTTAGGATGTTCTTTTTAAAAAATTTCCCAAGAAAAATCAGCCGAGAAAGTGAAAGAAAATTAGCAGAAAATGGGAAATGGAAGGAGACTCTTGAGGGAGAAATGTTTTTTTTTTTTTTCTGTTTGAGAAAAATATATCCACAGTAGTAGTAAAGCCTTCGGACAAGGGAAGACACAAGTGCACTGTTTTTGTTTTGGACTGTTTTGTACTTTCCTAGTTCTGTTCTGTCTCTTTTTCACCCTTCTTACTTTCTCTTTTTTACAAATCTGCCACTCATTGTTTCTATGTACTTTACAACTGGAATATCAAAATGTACTAGCTTTCTTCTACTAATCGAATTACCAAAGCATAGACTATAGTGAAATGAATTAAAAAGGCAAGTGCGTATTATTTATTAAGCCTACTAGTAAGGATCTTTAAAGTTTAATTTACATTTTATATATGTATGCTACAAATAGTTGTGTAGGATGATTATAGTATCTATACTAGCTAGCACTTCTAATTCTAGATGCATGGGAGAAAGATTTGAGACTTCGTCTTTAATTTTGACTCTTATGAAGTACACTAATGTTTCGCCTTTGATGCATGTATATCTAGCCCTTGCTACCTATTCAAGAAACATTAAGCTGGCATAATTGTTTCTTGCTGGTAAAATTACAATGGTTAAGAAAGGACTTTGTCGAGGTGATTAAATGGACAAATGGGTTTTAAACAAAGACTTTTGACAAATGAGTTGCATTAAAAAAAAATTAAGTAGTGTTTGATTCTATTCTGACAAATGAGTTTCATTAATAATGCGTTCTAAATCATTAAACTCTCAATTCAAATGATTTCACGGATGAGGTTCCAATACGAAAACTCAAGTGAAAACAAAAAAAAACAAAAGCATCTTCATCTAAAAAGAGCCAAAGAACTTGTTAATGGATAACGATAAAATTGAAATTGATGTAAGACAAGTCAAACATACAACTCTTATTACATCTAAATAAAAATAATAGTTTTGAAAAAATAGATAAATGTAAGAATTATGCGAGGTATAATAAAAATAAAAAAAAAGAAGATAAAAGCAAAAAAGCACTAACCAAATCATGGCCCAAGTAACCAATTGTCAACTCTAGAACTTGGTTACACTTTGCGACCAAGAATATCTTTGTAATTACGACTATTTTTCTTGATAGGGAAACAATGTCCAAATTCTTTTTGTATATAAAAGCAAAGTTTGGCAAAATGTATTAATTATGAGTAACAAAACATATACATGTTTTATAACTTGTATTACCACCTTCTTTTGCATTGATGATCATCTTGACAAGCAATTTAGGACCATCACATATCTTTAGGGACATGTTATGATATAAGAACGTCACATATCCCTAAACGAGAACGTATTTGATTTATCTAAAGTGGAGTGGGAGTGTATCGAGTGAGATATATATATGTATCTCGCTTTTGATGATATAAACTCATTAGTCATGAGTCACATAAAAAGAGTAATGCAAAAAGAAGGTGGTGATGATCTATATATTTGTGTTTCGGTGGTAAATAGAGCTAACGCCGGGCTCGAGACTGCCAAGCACGTGTCGCTGTCTAAAGCCATAGTTATTGATTATGCACATTCATAATATTTTTGTTTCACATCGAATTTAACCATCTTTTATATAGCCAAAACATACACATGTTACCTCCTATTATCTTATGTTTCCTAATGTATTTAACGTAATTGGTTTGTGTTTCGTAATTAAGAATAAAAAAAAAATTATGCATGAAGTTGTATTTCGATTGGTTTTTTTTATTTACATAATTTCTGATGTGAAAAGAGCAAAATATTGTTTCTAATTACTTTAAGTTTTAAAGTACAATACTATTTGTTACTTCCACTTACACTTGTCAAGTATTGACCATAGGGATCCTTAAAAATGTGTGAGTGTGTGTGTGTGTTTTTTATAATAGTGTTTTCATATAACTAACTCGTCTTATCAAAATGATTTTGGTGACATTTCAATGGTATATGGTAAGATATATCTCCAATAATCTGATTTACAACCAAATATTTCACTAATTCTTATACAGAGGCTCACGGAATTGTGACTATCAAGTTTCAATACAAAGTTACAAATCTCAATGTGCATTCTTATGAAATCCTTACAAGAGTTTTCCTCATGCACTCTCTGGTTTTGAGTTTCTCTCATGCACTCTGGTTTTGTTTCTCAAGAGGTTTTGATCTCTTCTTCCAAAACTTGAACTCCATAGATCTTCTTTCAAGCATCTTCTCAATCTCCTCCATTGGCATTCCTTTTGTCTCAGGAACACAAACCACAACAAAGAGAAGAGCAATGACTGAGATCAGTCCAAAGATGAGAAAAGTCCAAGAAGTACCAATAGCTTCAGTCAAAGACAGAAAAGATTGAGCCACGATCAAATTCGATATCCAATTCGCAGTTGCAGCTATTCCACCACAGACTCCTCTGAACCTCAATGGATAAATCTCTGAGTTAACTATCCATGGAACAGTCCCCATTCCAGGAGAGAAGAAAATGATATAAAGTCCTAATCCAACAAGAGCAAACCAACCAAAGTTGCTAGGACATCCTCTCGTGTACCAAAGCCTGTTTTCGTTATGACATAAGTCCTTAACCGTATCATCAGAGATCCAACACTCCCCAGGTTGTTCCTGCAATCATCATATATGTAGTAAGGGATTTGGTATTCAAACAATGTTTTCTGAGTTAAAACATATTTTAAAGTCTTTTACCTTTCCATTAGGAGAGGAACAGTAGCCACAAGATGGAGAAGAAGCTTTCAAACAAGTCATACAATCCCAAGCATTGCTAGTCATAGCTGGTTTATAGTCCGGACAAGTAAGATTACTGAACCTTTGTGTCTCGAGTGAGCTTATCGCAGGAGCGTGAGTAGTCACTTCATAGAAAACACCAGTTAGTATTCCGAGCGAGATAATGACTCCGAAAAGACTAATGATGAGAAGCTTTTTCCTTCCAATTCTATCGATGAAGTAAATGCTTATAATGGAACCAAATGCGTTAAGTCCTGCGGTAACTAGAGACAAGAGCAGAGCTGTTCTGTTTGAAGCGAAACCGGCTAGCTGAAAAATGGTTGGGCTGTAATACATAACTGTGTTGATACCAACGAACTGCTGAAACACTTGGAGACCAACACCAGCTATTAGTCCTCGTCTAACAGTTTTGGCTTTGCATAGTTTGATCATGTTGATTTTCTCAGATGATCCTTCTTCGAGTATCTCTGATTCAACTGAGTCTTTAAGTGCATGTATCTCTTGTTCTACATCTTCTGCTGAATATATTCTTCTCAGTATGGCATTAGCCTCTTCCTCTCTTCCCTGTTGACATTACAGAAACACACAAGGAGTGTTCATTAGTACCCTCTGACAAAAATCTTGGAATACAAGAAAAACAATTATAAGTACCTTGCGGTATAACCAACGAGGTGATTCTGGGAGTGTGAACATTAGAATAAACTGCAAAAGAGCTGGAACCCCCGCGATTCCGAGCATCCATCTCCATGTTCCAGTCACCTAAAAACAAGAGAAAACAGAACATTGAAACCCTCCAAAATTAGCCAAAGTGTGATATTTTGGTTTAAGGCTAAGTTGATGAGGTAAGACAAGAACTGTCTTTGTGGGCTAGTAGTATCACTTACATCAGTAAAGGCCAAGTTGATTAGGTAAGACAAGAACTGTCCTCCAGTAATAAGAAACCCATTAGTACTAACCAAAGCTCCTCTAATCTTTGCGGGAGAAGCTTCTGAAATGTATAGAGGAGCGGTCATGGAGGCCATCCCGACCCCGAGTCCTACAAACACACGGCCAACGACAAGTAGCGACGGGTTAGGAGCTGCCGCCATGATGATAGCTCCTAATAGGAAGAGAAAATCCGCCATAAGAATGGCGCTTCTCCTCCCGAATCTGTCGTTGGCCCAACCTCCTATGGCGGCTCCAACGATGGCTCCAGCGACCGCCATGCTCACTATCATCTCCTGTTTCCATTTTTTGTATGGTTCAAGTTTAGTGTGTTTGCTTGTATCTTTGTATGTTCATGATGATACTTGCTTTTGTGTTTAGGTAAATACTAAACAACATGATGTTTACCAAATTTTGTTTGCAAATAATGAATCGTTACAATCAATAAAACATACCATAACTTATATTAAAACATCAAAGACCAACCAAGATTCACACATAGTGACGAAATTAGTTCCAGTGTAATAATTGAAACAGAGAGCAAGAAAACAAAAAGAACCTGTAACCAAGTATTTTTGTCAACAGACTTGAAATCATCTCTGATGTAAAGCAAAGCTCCTGATATGACTCCTGCATGTGTATATCAACATACATAACCCATCAAACTCCAAAGCACGAAAGAATCAGTAGAGAAGAAGAGATTTAAAGAAACTTTACCAGTGTCGTAACCAAAGAGAAGACCACCGATTCCAGCAGAGAAAGCAAGACGAAGAACATAAGGGTTCTTCCATGTTAGTGAGAAACATTCTCTGAAAGCTGATTCATCTTCTCCTCCATGTATTATTCCTCCCTCCATTTTTTTTTTCCTTGGTTTTAGAGTGTTTTGTCGAATGAGACGGAACAACCAATATAAAGGACTTGTGAGTTTCTCTGTTGTGTTCTGTTTTTTTCTTTCTCTCTGTTTGTATTTTTTTATTTGCTGAGGAGAAAGTGAGGAAAATACAATATAAGTGGTGATGAGTGAATGAAGAATTAAGATGGAACACGAGGACTCTTCTTTACTAGAAAACTCCAGTGACTTTTTCAAAAATTTCTTCTTTTTGGATAACTCATTTATTAATTTTATTTATTTCTTTTATATTTTACCTATATTTGTTTAATACATTTATTTCTAGAGTAATAAAATTCTTTATGGAAAATTTCAAATAATTTACTCTCTTATATTAACAGAAATTTTTTTATTACAACATTAGTTACAAAAGTTATGACAACATTAATTACACAAGTATATGTACATTGACTACATACGTTACATGTAAGACCATCTCCATCCCTAAAACTGGCAAAAAGTTTTTAAATATATTAATTTATTCTTTTAATAATAAATAAAGTTATTTAATATTTTGTGTCTCTTTGACCTATGTAGTTTCAAATTATGGATATTATTATTTTAGAAATTTCTTTCTGATATGGAATGAAATTTCAACTCTAAAGTCTAAACTATGTTTAAAAAAAAAAATTAGGCGCACATATATGATTGGATTGTTTATTTTTCATCATTTAATTAGGCGCAATGTTTGATTTGATTGAACTTTACAAATACAAAATTTGATTTTAACCTTTTACAAAATAGAAAATTGGATTTCACACTCTTGTTTATTGCGGCAATATTAGTTAAAATATTTATTGTTTTATAATTTTATTCATGATCTTCCATAATCTTCTCCAAACTGTGTCTATGGAGACTATTTATCTTATGGTACTGAATACTAATAAGATAAATTTGAAGTAAGAATTATCAAGTTAATAGTACTAATTAAGTTCAATTTTTTTTCCCTTTTTCTGTTAAATATTTTACTAAGTTCTACTCATGTGATGGAAACAAGTTAATAATTTAGGTATATACCTAATTTAATTGTCACTACCAAACTTTGGTCAAAGATCATTGTCATTTGGTCATTTTTATATATGTAACACATAAGAACTAGGAAATTCTGAGATTGAACTGAATTGTCTATGGTTTTAGTCAAATTATGGATAGTGTTCCAACTCGTGAATTTGGACTTATCTTTTTTTTTTTTTTTTAAATCTTTTTCTTCTTTCATTTTAAATTTTGGCAATTACCTCTATTGACTAATCTTATTTATGTATATATTTTGTAAATATATTCTAATATGATTCATCAGCACTATAGTTTATTTTTGTTTGTAGATTAATTTTTTTTTTTGTTCTTAAAGGGAAGCTAAATTTCCCATAGATAAAAGAAAAAGTTCGTTCATAGAAGAATGATTACATTCGTACGTTGGTTTGATATCCCTACATTCGTCCTGATGGAGCACATGCATGCTAATTTATTCCACCTTTTTCTTTCTTTTTTCGCAAATGATTGTAACAAAAATTTAAGAATTTTTTTGTAATGGCGTGCATACTTAACGAACATGACACATTCACAACTTTTTTACAATTTAAGAATTTATTATTAGTTATAATTTAACAAACACTACTTATTATTGAATTAACAGTTATATAACTAATAGAAAAATGTAAAAGTAGTGTTTGTTTCGAAATATGAAAACCTTACTATATATATTTCTTTGCGTTGTGAGCTTGCAACATCCAACAACTAGTCTCATCTCAAACTTAAGAAAAGAGTATTAAGTTTAATAACTTGAGCGATTAGCTACGCCATAATTATTCTTTGAACTATATCAACAAATTAGATAATTTGTATGTTTGGTGACCTATCATTTTCAAAATCAATTCAATCTATTCTTTTGTTAGTAAATGACAAACTTAAAATAGAAATAGTGAAAGAGTAAAACTGATGAAATTTTTGTAAGGTACATTACTCATCTAATCTTTCCCTAAATGATTCTAAATTATCTTATTAATCGCAATGCTAATTTATTTCTAACTGAAAAAAAAAAATTCATTTAAGCATCATTAGCTTCTATATTTTCATTCATAGAGAGATGAAATCATTAAGTCAACATATTCTTGTTGATGCTCTATCAAATTGATCTTAACCGGTTCCCTAATTTTTGTGTAAAACCCACCAAGGGAAAAGGAAAACGCCTAAATAAGGAATTAATTAGGCCCAAAAACAGGCCCACTACAGAAAAACCTAGAGAGGGTTACATAAGTTTCCTATGAATTCTTGTGTCTTCCTCCTCTGCCTCCTTCGCTCTTCATCTTCTCTAAGTCTGCATCTTTTAGCTCAGGTTTGTTTTTCTTCGATTTCCCTCTTTAGATCAATTGTTCTCACAGCTACCATTAGGCTTGTTTCGATCTGAAGGTATCCATAGGTGTAATATTATTTGATTGAAAATTCACATTTTAGACACTTAGCAGAACATATACTGTTGATCACCTTTGATTAGGAACTCTAGATCGGTAAGCCTTGTATTGTCTTTTTCGTTATTTTAAGTAATGTCTTAGTGAACCAATGTTTTGTAGCAATCGAAAGTGTTTCGCTTTTGCTGAGTTGTTGGGGTTTTTCAGTAGTTGATCTGTTCTGTTCTGCTTTATATCAGTGAAAAGGTTCAAGCTTCAGAAATAATGGCGGCCTTCCCCAACCTTAACTCTGATGCTGGATTAAAGAAGCTCGATGAGCATCTTCTCACTCGCAGTTACATCACTGGGTAAGTTCATTGAGCACCAAAAGTGCTAAGAAGTTTTATTAAAACCTTTCTGTCTTTTATTTTGTGGTGCTCTAAGCTAAGTTGTGGACGTCTCTTGTAGATTAGATCCTATGTCTGTGCCTTTTCCAAACAATAGAAGTTATAATTATTTTCCTTTGTGTTGTTTAATAGGTACCAGGCTTCAAAGGATGATATCACTGTCTTTGCAGCTCTTGCAAAGCCCCCAACCTCTCAGCATGTGAACGCGTCTAGGTGGTACAACCACATTGATGCCCTCTTGAGGATCTCGTAAGTTTCATTGCCTTCTATTGTGTTTTGTTTACTTGTTGATTCAGTTGTTCCCTGTTTGGATTAATCTAATGTTGTTTAGTTAAACTCTTATTTACAGCGGTGTCTCTGCTGAAGGAAGTGGTGTCATTGTTGAGGGATCAGCCCCAATCACAGAAGAGGCTGTTGCTACTCCCCCTGCAGCTGATTCTAAGGTATTCGTGATTGTTTCTTTGGTTACTCATAATGCTCTGTTAAAGTTGTTGCATTGCGTAGATTCATATAAATGTGTATTTTTGTAGGATGCTGCGGCTGATGAAGATGATGATGATGTTGACCTTTTCGGGGAAGAGACTGAAGAGGAAAAGAAAGCTGCTGAAGACAGAGCAGCTTCTGTGAAGGCATCTACAAAGAAGAAGGAATGTAAGTTTGGGCTTCTGTTCTGCACTTGTAGCTTATGATGAGAAGTTGTCTTTTGGATTCTCATTGTGTTTTTTCCTTCAATCAGCTGGAAAGTCATCAGTTTTGATTGATATCAAGCCGTGGGATGATGAGACCGACATGAAGAAGCTAGAGGAAGCTGTTAGATCTATTCAGATGGAAGGATTGTTTTGGGGAGCATCAAAGCTTGTCCCAGTTGGTTATGGTATCAAGAAGTTGCAGATTATGTGCACCATTGTCGATGACCTTGTCTCTATTGACACCATGATCGAAGAGCAACTCACTGTTGAACCCATAAATGAATACGTCCAGAGCTGTGACATTGTTGCCTTCAACAAGATATGTAAGTTTCCATCAATATGCTCTCAACTCTTTAGCAACTGTCACCATTTACAATATAATGCAGTGTGTAACTTTGTATGTTGGATTGAATCATTATGCAGGAAGATGGAGAAGGCTATGAGGTACTGTGTTTACTCTGGCTGCTGTTTCTTCTATATCCAGTTTCTCGAGTTTCTTTACATTGTTGTTTTGACTTTATATGGCTTTTGCCAACTCTGATTCGATTTGATGATATTTAATGAAGAATGACAATCCGCTGCTTCCTGTTTTACTTTGACTATTTCCTTAGTTAATCCTTAGCAATTTTCTCTTAATCATTGGATCAATGATATGACGCTATTGAAATATATAGTTACGATGTAGTGATTGTCTGAGTTACAATGTGAGGAATTCAAGCTGATGAAATTTTATCATTATGATATTCTTAGGTTTATTGTTTCTTTAAGACATTAGCTTGACTAGTTTACAGTAGACTCTTAGCTATATGTAAAGACTTTCTAAGAGTATTAGTTTTTCTACAGTGGTTACGATTTTGGTAAAAAAAGCGGCTTCTATCATGTAAAGTTGGAAACTAGTGAACTATTCATTTGCACGAAAAAAGCTTAGAAATAAATAAACTCTTTGAAAATTTGAAACATTACAGTAGGGGAGTTATAATTATGATCAAAACTTTAACTTAAGAAACAAAGAGCTTCTAAGACAGATTTCTCTGTTTTGCACTAAGATTCAATATCAGAATCAGAGGACGGATCAAAATCAGTTTCCTTAATACTAGGAATAGAATCATCATCAGATTCACTTAAGGACTCTATCTTCTTACCAATTGGTGCTTCCTCCATCAGATCATCCGTAACCGCTATATCCTCTCCCTTCTGAGTCCCACTCACTACTTGATAACCGTCTTGAGGGGCCATAGCATCTTTGTCTGAAACCTGTCCTAGAGATTCCTCGGAAACCTTCACAGGCACATCACCTTGTTGAACATTCTCTGATGCGACCATATCAGTATGATCTTCGACACTCAGAGATGCGACAGTAGTTAAATCATTCCCAAGTTTCAATCTTTTGGTCTCTTGGGAAGGTAAAGTCGTCTCTAAGGTTTTCTGAATTGCATTGTTAGAAGGAACATCCGCCTTTGCCAGCCATCTGTTGCATAGATCATCGCCATCATGAGCAATACCATTCAAATTATTCAGATTAGGATTGTTGTGTTGTTGGCTTGCAAGGGAATTGCTTCCTGGAAACCAGTTGCTAAGTGATGGGAGACCATCAAGTGGAAGAGCCCTCGGATGTATGACAACTTCAAGGGACATGAGAGCTTGAGCACAGAATCCGGCAACTTTCATTCCAGCCTGAAGTTTACCTGTTCAAAGGGCACCGATATACGCATCAAATACTTTCCGTTTCTGGTTTTTTAAGATTAGTTAAATTTATGCCAAAAATCTTATTCACCTGTTCGGAAAAGCTCAAGCCCTTCAGCTAAAAATGCAGGCCGTACTCGTGATGGAGAAACGAGAGATGCCAAAAAGGCACGGAGTGCTGCAAGCTGAAACTCAACCAGATCTGTAGTCGACTTATTGGGGAAAAAATGATAAGTTTCAGAATTGGCCCATCTTCCTTCACAAGCATTTGTTGCTGTGGTCATCAGAAGATTATCAACACGTTCTCTCCAGCTATCTGATCCAAATGCACCACCCTGAAACATAAAAGAAATAAAAATATGTGATTAACTTATCAACTTGTAATAACTATTAACTTCCAACTAAGTGTTCAATAGTGTCTATGAAAAGCAAATAATAGTAGCAATAAGTTAAAAGAGCTTACAATGGTCAGAAGAGTTTCCAGTGCCTCAAGAGATGCAATCTTCAATGTAATTGGGCTACTCGAGTGATTGTGAGGAACTCTCACTTCAAAAGCAGAATTATCTGCCTCAACTCCTGAATTAGTTGAATGCTTCCTTTTTTTACTGCAAGCCTGAGGAACAGCTCCATTAGTAAGCGACATGTTTTTGCTAGATACCGCATCAAATCCTTCAACACTTCTTGGGTCAAGATCCGCAGAGGCATTAGTGACAACATCCTGTGCCAGTTGCATTGCCATTCCTGGTCAGAGAAATATGTTAGCAGAAGTGATTTTATTGTCATCATCAACCTGAGAAATGAAAATACAAGCAAAGGCAAGATAATGTAAACTTACCTATACCCATGGATTTGAGCAAGGTTGTAGTGATTGAGTAGAGCTTTATCCTCAATTCTGGCAATGAACATTTCCTGAAGTAATTACTAACAAGTCTCACCACAGATGCAGCATATGGTAGAAGTTGGCTGCAAAATGATTAATAAGAGGATTGTTGTTAACTTCCTACGACACAGGAAGATGTAGTAACAAACTATTATTCGGAAAAACGAGAAAGCGCGAAACTATTATCAGCCAAGACATAAATTACCGAAGGAATGACTCCTTAATTATCAGTGTCAATGAAATTAAGGTCAGGTTTTAGTTCAAAATATAATCTTTAATGTGTCTTACATGTAAATATTTTATAGTTTTCGCCAGTGAAGGTAACAATCCAGGTTAAATGGAAATTACAGTTTCTGCTAGTAGCGAGAATTAAAGGAGACCAGTTACCTGCGGATACTCTTTATAGTAGCACGCAAGAGTTCCAGAGCAGACGAATGCAAAGTTGGAAGTTCTGCACAAACCAATTCTTGCTGGATCCCTGTCATGAAGGGTGACATGGCTCGAGGTAGAGAGCCGTTCACCGCTAGCACTCGCTCAACAAGGGATAATAATGAGCCAACGGGAATATCGATCTGAAGGTTAAAAAAAAAGAATATCAGGATCTATTAGAAGTAAATGGTATGTTTGGGTTACGTAGTAGCACATATCAAGAGAAACGAAAGAAGTCTGCTGAGCGGCAATCGAAAATTTGGACATGACATAAGCAGGGACATGCTTAACTTGATGCTTTAACAATGATGCTTAATCTAGAAACCTGAGTTGCCACCCTATCTATTTACGACCAAGTACGAAAAGGCTAACACAAATAATCCAATCCAAAAACGATATTGCACTACCTTGGATTTGTACAAGCTAGTTAACATCGTTGAGCTGCTTAACATGAGTGCAGAAACTCTGGATACAATCAATTGTTCAGAGTTCCACGCTGCATCATCCAAACCCCCATTTTGACCTCCCAAGGGCAAAGGAGAGTCTTTTCCAGGAGGAGTCAATCTTTGGATTGCTTTTGTTCCTTTTGTTTCTGCAACACATGTCACCGTGTTCTATCAGGAAAACTATAGCCACACACAAACAAACAAACATAGAAATGAACAAATTACCTTCTTCTAAACCTTGGAAAAAATTATTTAAATGTACGTTGATAGATATCAGTAACTTTTGCATCATCAAGGACCAGCTGCCCTCGGTTCCTTTAGCTTTGGGGAGCAATGCTAAAAAGTGGGCAAATTTCTGAAAGTTGAGATAGAAGGAAAGAAGTGCATGTTAATATATCTTTGCTAAGTTGGTGCCTTGATGGACAATATGAAACAGAGGATATAAAAAAAGACGAATACCTTTAACATATTAGAACTGGTTTTGGCAGAAAATATTTTGGAGGCAATAGCGTCTTCAACCTGCAAGGAATAGCATTTCAAATAAACTCATATTGGTAACATGATTATGATAATGTAGTACCATTGGGATGGAAAATTTTGTATAAGAAAGTCATATGTGTGTGTGTGTATTCATTAGACTACGAGCTGTTGACATGTAGCTATCAAAATACTACTATTAATAAATTCGGGAAACTAGACAAACAAAAAAATACATTTTAAGCGAAGAGAGCTGACCTTGTCATAATTACTGAGGAAGGAAGCAGGAAACAAGATTACAATTGTACTTAGCAGATGGACAATGCCTTCCTGCACATCGAACAAAATCAAAAATTCAAATTGAAGATTCTAGCAATGACAAGAGTGGAATAATCGTTGCCAAAATAAGATACTTCCCTAAATTCTTATAGCACTCAGCAGTTCTAGTAGGTTATGATTCTGCTACACAGGATTCAAACAGAGGAATTGATGCATAGCTCTACATGTTAAACATCTACATTTAAGTGGTTGAACAGTCTTGGCACAAAACAATTATCATAGGAATGAAGCTGACTGCTCTTACTTTTACATTTCCAGGTTGGCTTTAAGAGCATTATGGAAAAGAAAAAAAATCAAATACATAGGGCAGCATAGAAAGAGCATACTAAGTTACTAACTAAATTAAGAGAAAAACTTAAGGCCTTCTTATATGTGACACCTACCCATAATGCTTCTGAAGAATCTTCTTCCAATAATTTAATGATAGGTAGGATTACTTTCGCAGCGTGTGAAGCTGCATCTTTCTTTGTATTCGAAAATCTAGACAGCCTGTATCAGTTTAAAAAGGAAAGAAACAAAAGTATAAGATTTTCAAAAGTTCCTCGTTACAAAAAGCTTGAAAAGCAAACCCAAGGAAACGGTAGAACACAAAGAAACAACTATAAAACTGAATAATCATGTACAATGCAATGCAATATGAGAAGTCTCTTCATATATTTTGAGGAAAAAAAACTAAGCATTTTCTTGAGGACAAAACATATATAGAACATTTACCAATAGAAGTAAAAGAAGATAGATAGATCAGCTAAAATTACAGACTCTGCGAGAACACCATCAGTAGTTGTCTAAACTCTAAAGCAAATCAGTCTGATAACATAGATTCTCAAAGTAAACAACGGCAGGCTTTGTACCAAACATGAAACAGAGAAAATTATAGAAACAAATAGCAGAAGAAAGAAGCAAGTATAACAAATCCAAATATTTACAGACCTAGTAAGGAGATCAGATATTGAGGTACATGAAGCCACTCGGACAATTCTAGAACTTGCTGGATTCTGTTTGAAAACAAAAACAAAACTTTAACTTTCAAGAGTAAATAGAAGAAAATGGAACACACCTCATCATAGGAGCTGTTACATACCTTAAGATGTGATAATAAACTGTTAAACCAAACAGAGTATGAACTAATGAAACGTTCTGAGCTGCATTCTTGACAAGTTACTCCCATCAAACAAATACCCACCCAGCATTTATCTGGCTACAACAACAACAACAACAATTCACACAGATTAGCACCAAAGTTGAGAACTTTCACATACAGTTACTTGATTCCAGAGTAGGGTAATCGAAAAAAACACAATTGAAGACAGATTCGTACCATATCTGAAGAAACCAAAGCTAATAACCTATCAACCCAATCATCAACAGCTGATTTCGATAAAGCTTGATGCTTCTGGTCAACTGAAGCTAGAGGAGACTCAGATAAGAGCTTGTGAGTGGCGATGTTAGATACAACCTTGGAGAGTGATAGGAAGTTGGTCAAAGGCTGCTTCTCGTTTGGAACATACTCGGAGAGAAGGTTTCTGAGAATCTTAGGTTTCAATCTTAAGTCGCACATGTCTTCGAAACGATCAAAAGACGCCATTGAAGCAGTGAGAGATAGATTCAGACGGGGATGAAGAGAGAGAAGGGTTTTTGTACGATTAGGGTTTTAGAACTGAATCGGACCGACGGAACAGGTTAGAGAGGAGAGGATTCGAGATTTTGAGGTTTAAACGAATCGGGCTCGCTTCAATCAGATTGTACCGGTAATTTGGGAGGTTTACTAAACCGAATGTATTTGTCTTGTATTTAACCGGGTGTGCCTTTACATAATTAGTAATTATTAATTACTCCAAGAAATAAAATGAGTTAAGCCTCAAAATATAATTTTTCTTTTAAGTTTTATATCAAATTTTACATTTTGTACATAATTAACCAAAAATCAAGATTATAAATTTGGTTTGGAAAATTCAATATACATATATTTTTGGTGGTTTAAACAGCCAAATTGTGCAAACTAATACCAAATCTTTTGCATAAGAAATATGACAGAAGTAAATTCTTATTCAACAACAACAAAAAAAAACATGTTCTTTGGGTTGCGAAACCAATAAGAACATATTTTCAAACAACAGTTTCACAAGATTTAATAATTATCTGTGGAAACTATAAAAGAAAAAAAAAACTTGAACTTGACTACTGAAAAACAAAACACTTGCCATAGATGACAATAGTGATGTAAATACATCACTAACTTATCTTTGACAAGAAAAAACACAATATTTGTGGTGAAGATCATCAAGGGCACTTGTAGCTATTTGTAAAACAGAAAAAGACTTGTTTCTTGATGTCCTAGAAACAAGAGGTCGCTGGACACACCAGAAGAGAATCCATGGCAATGGCAACGCTTGGATGATCTTCTTCTGGCGCTATCTCTTCCTCGAGGATCATTTCAAGAGTTTTGGCAGAGATCATGAGGCGGCAACGTCTTATGGCTGAGGCACGGTGCGCAGTCACGGCAGAGAAAGGAGTCAGAGGTTGAGGTGCGAGAGCCTGATGGTCTGGTCGGAAGACGAAAAGGGTGTTTTGAGTATCAACCATTTTGACAAAAGAGTTTTGTGTTTCTTTTAGGCTGAACTAAAGTGTTAGGAGCTAGAACTAGTGAATCTTTTGCTTTTATTTTGGTTGTTGTGATGTTGTTGAATTGGGAGATGGGGTTCCTCTGTTTATATAGGAATTACCTAGACGAGACTGCCCTCATCCCTAAAATAAATTCACTTTTAGGCTTTACACCAAAATAAAATTTTGGACGTTCAGTGCTAAGGACCAAAGAAAAAAGACAGCACTAAAGAACTTTATGAATTAAATGCATGTTTTGGACATACACCCAAGAATGAATTTTCAGTATTGAGCTAGCGTCTTGCTTCTTCTTACTCTCAAAATATACAAAAGCCAAATAACGATATTTCTAAATAGCGATAGTCTTATATTCGATTCGAGATAAGAAGACATTACTGGTGCAAGTTGTTTACGTACATTTGTCTCTTCGATCGGTTTTTAACATGACCTTTTATGATTTAAACAACGATGTGTACGTTGCCCTATCTCATACATATATATCATAATATATGTAAAAATGTATGTTTATGTGCAACTGATTTGTATATGAATAGAAATAATAAGGAATCCGAAACAATTCATTTTTTCACAAAGATTTAGATACCCCAAACCCCAAAACATTGCTCCCACAAAACAACTCGTAAATTATCAAATTAAACGAGTTCCCACGACATATACATCTCTCGCTTCTTTGTGTTCCAAGCTCTAACATGCATATTCCTCACATAGTCTCATGTGTTCATCTCTCTTACTCTGATTCTCTTGACTTAACGTTCATTATCATATGTTTGTATATATTCGTCATGCTTACGGTCTAATTATCGAAGCAACCGCGTGAAATTGTATAAGAGGCCGATGGCTATAATATTACAAGAAATGTGCTCTTTTTAAGCTATCAATATCCTTTTCGGAATTATATTACGTGGGGAAGGGATCGATCCTCCAAATATAGAAAATATAAAGAAGAAGTTTGGTGTTTTCTGCAAAACCTTTGTCTCGACTAGGGCAAACATTAATGGCAAAAAGTTCGAAAACTCTCTTTTTTCTTTTGCCGGTGGATATTGTGCCGTGTTTCTGACGGCAAACATGAGAGAGGTCTGTCTATAACAGTGACGCCTTTTTGGCCTTCACTGCAGTATATATTGAGATAAGTCCACAAATAGGTATATTACCAAATTATATACTACGTTATGGTCAAGTACATATCAGATAATTAGATATGGAGTAATCCGAACAGATCTTCAGGGTGTTACGCGTGGTAGATATGTGACCCACCATATCCTATTACATTTCCCTTTTTTGTACGTCTTTCATGATTTTATAAAAGTCGATTTTGTACTTACTGCATATAGAGATCCGTCTCTGTATGAATCAATTTTAGACGGTATGATAAATGTGGTAATAATATGCATCACAAGATAAACACAATTTGTAACTTTCTTTATAGGGTAGGGTGGTCCTAAGTTGATATATACTTGTAAAAATAAACAATAATGAAGTTTGGCTAGTTAGTGAAAAATCCAAGTGTGGAAACCAAATTGTTATGACTTTTGTGCACTTTGATTCTTGATGCCCTAGTCTACAGGTTAACACCGTATTTAGGATTTAACAATGTTTAGAGGGTGAATGGGTGATCAAACTACAACCAAACGAATACAAAAAATAGAAAAACTCAACGTAATTACTGATGTCAGAAAACAACATTGAATACAAAATTTTTGTAGTGCCATATCTACTATAACTTGTGAGTGGCATTGTAGCTATGGTTAACACTAAACTCCACTTGGTATGCATGGTTGGTGAAAACACCACTTTGTGAACAATTTTTTCCTATTTCATCACTAGTACTTTATATCTTTTGCACTTTATTTGATGTAAGTACTCTCTTCTCTTCTCTTTTTCTTTTCTTTTCTTTTCTAGACAGATTGAGAATATGAGTGATAACGAAACTTGCCTTTTGGTCACACTAAAGTTAGGGAAATAGAGACGGCTATATGTAATTTAATACCAAAAGCAAGTGGGCGGCACTAACCGCTAAATTACTCACATCAGTTTTTGCTTTATAACTTTAAAGTTTATCATGTACTGTCGACATATCGAACTCACACGAAACAAAATTAGAGTGTTTAATAATCTTTTCTAGAACAACCACTTTCCAAACATTGTCTCCAACCAAAATATCTTCCCAATTGCTATGCTAATTGCTAATGATCAGAACGGTTCTTTTGCAAACCATATTATTAAGTGTAATGTAACCATTAAAGTATCAAGTTTTCCCGTCAAAACGTTTTATTCATCAATTTTCGTGAATTTCTGATACAAGTATAACCTCTTTTTTTTTTTTTTTGGGGTCAAACCTGATATAAGTAGAAGGATAAGTGTATAACCATATAATTTATTTTGTACATTATTTTACTCTTTAACACGTGTTTCGATTTTGATGAAGTTAAGGTCCTTTTCAAAATTACAATAAGAAATGGAAAAAAAAAAAACTACAAAATTATCTACTCTCCGACGAGTATCCACCATAGGAAATACAATCGTTAAAAAAGTGACTTTAAAATAATTTTATCATAAAAAAAGTCATTTAAAAACAATGCAAGACATGATACGTGTCATGACTTACTATAAAACCATCTCTTCAAACCAAGTCCATCATCTTATCTCATCATCAATCATCATATCACCAATCTGATCTAATCTTTAAATTTCAAGATCATGGCGAGCTCAAGACTAGCGAGATTCATAACGGAGGTTGCACCACCACAATTCGTCACGGTGATGCGGAGGAGGACGGCGAAGGTACTTGACACGATCAAGGAGGAAGAAAGAGAAGTTGGCACTGCAGATTCCATATTTTCTTCGAAGATCATCTCCTCACCCTTTGCTTCTCCTCCTTATCCCTCCTCTGTTTCTTCAGCTTCTTCTTCTTCTTCTTCCAGTTCCGGTCTAAAAACGTTACCGGTTACAGAGAACCGGAGTTCTTTTCCGGTTTTCAAGAACTAAACCAATTTTCAGATGTAAATTAAGTATCTGTATATATATGCATCATGCAAATGTTTGTTATAATGATCCGAAGTGTGTGTGTGTGTGTGTGGAGTTTGATGTCCCGGTGAGTTCCGGCGATTTGGATGATCGGAGTTTTTTTCCCTATCAAAGCCGGATCAGCATCGTGAAGACCGAGTCGGGTTGACCCGATTCATTAGTATTGTTGTAATCAATATAATGTGGAAGGGACTCTGTTGGATGTCGTTTTCAATCTATTGTTTTTTTCTATTATAATGAAATGATCCCAAAATATCAATAATTTAGGATATTGAACATCTTCATTGACTTGGTAAAACCTTCTACAATCTTTGACTTGTGACCGTATCAACTGAATTTGTGAATGGTTCAATCTTTACAAGCAAGTGAATAAAATGGTTAAAATGGTGGATTGAAACATATGGTATTATTACTAAATGAATGGTGGCTAGACAAACCCTTCTTGAGAATATATAATTTACTCAAAATCAATAGGTCATTTTTTTAAAAATATGATAATTTTTCTTCCACGGTTTAATTAGAGAAACATTTTTTTATGTCCACTTAGACTTAGACCAATTTTGCTTTCACTTCGTTTCTAAACATAATTAAGCTTTACGTTCTCTCCCTTTTCGTGGACCGTTTGTTTTCATATCACGGTCCGGTTCAGTTTGTGTTAAACAATACTTTTCTTTGCAATATTAAATCTAAAATTTATATTCATTTGCTCGAGTATTATTAATACAAAAACATTGCCAATAAATACCATGATGATATTACAAATTGCCAGTTGAAATAACACAACTGTAATAAAATTTTGTTTCAGGTACTAAAACTCGGTGTATATATGATTTGGTGTATCAAACGGATGGCAAAGGGGAAACAAAGCTGACAATATATAAATTACAAATCAATCTTTTTCTTTTTACAAATTAATATAATGTTTATATTTTATTTTTCAGTCACTTGTGAATACAAAACGAGACTATCAAATCATCTTGGCGGTGTCAAAATGCCCTGTTAGCTTGCGAGTTGAGTTGAGTCAGCTCGATTTTTTATGAGTCTATTAAAATAAACAAAACAAAAAACTCCCATACGGAATAGGTTTTTGAGCATTCTATCATCTTTAATTAATTTTAATTTAATTTTAGTAGTTGGATTTGTTTTAATACTTGCAAAGAGGGAAAAATTGAGAGAACGTCCTGACCGCCGGATTCTACAGAAAGTTTTCGAAATTACATAGAGGGATTTAGGGTTTCTAAAATGATGGGGTATTTGTAGAGATTCTCTTCAACGGACCTTTTGTTATGTTATATAGAAACTTCAAATTTGAAGAAAAAAAACACAAAAGCCGTCTATTTCAAAATTAGAAATTTGAATGTTAGTTTTGTACACGTACGTCACGATTCTTATGTTATAAACGTTATTAACGTAAATAAAATTTTAATTCAAGGTTAATGCATCCCTTTGGATAACATTACAAAAATTCAACTCTTTGGACCTCAAAAAAAAAAAATATTAGCAAGCAAAATCAGAGTAATATAATGGGTTGTTAAACAACTTTAGAAACCTAATTAAATTTATGTAGTAACGAATTATAGTCGAGAATCGTGTATATATACAGTATAGTACAACGAGTATCATATAATATATGGAATGAAAAATAAAATATTTGGTTTTTGTAAATTATACTTGTAAGAAGAGTAATATATGAAATGTAAAACTATTAAGGAAAATCCAAAACGAGAAGCTCATCAATGACATAGAAATGAAATCGTTTTTCCAAGGTAACGAATCATATGCGAGGCAAATCATCTTAGATAAGCGTGTACAATTCCATACTATGAGTTTCGGGTTCCACTCTCATGCATGCACAATGCATTATTCTAATAGAATTGAATTCAATTTGGTTGGTGTCTATATATGTACGTTACTAGCTATGTCAGAAAGAGCTTCAGTAAAATCACTGTAAATGGTTGTTTTATTCTCCCATAATCTCTGCAAATTAGTAATAATTCATTTTAATTAAGGGGAAAAATAGAAAGAAAAAAACAACGTCTTGGTCGGCTCCAACAGACACTCGAACATGATTTGTTTCGGTTAAGTTCCGTTAATTTAGTTTTTTCATCTTTCTTTTTTATTTGCGGTCATCATCATCATCCATCGATATATCAAAAATCAAACACGGACTCGTGGATCGACGGTATATAATTTTATTTCCTTGGTCAAATATAATATTAATGAACTGACAGATAACATACGTTTCTTAATAGGAAAGTCACACAACTAATGCTTGCTATTTATTTCATAACTTGGAAAAAAAATCTGAACTATTTCTAGGTTTACAAAGAAAAAAGAGCTAATTATTTTTCAACTTATTAAAGCATCAAACAAAGCTTATGGATGCATCTACAAATGATCGACCAGTTGTTACAATTCTAGTAGAATATAGTTTATAAATTTTTAGATAAATATAAATATATATTAAACGACTAGACCAGTATGAATATGAATTGGATATATAACCTTCTTTTTTTTTTGTAAGAGTATGGCATCATTCATGGGTATATAGGTTATAATTTTAAAGTCAAAGCTTTCTAGAAAACGTGGCAAGTTCATGGATCTACATTTGCCCATCAATGATTTATTCTCTTATTATATAATATTATGTTACATTTCTTCTTGTCATTGATGAGCATTATAACATCAGAAGAAACTAAACTATCTGGGTTGACAACTTAAACAAGTACGTATAACTATTTAGTTTTGTTTTTACTATATATATATATATATATATATATATATATATATATATAACTATTTAGGTTGATAACTATATATTTGTATAACTAACCTTTTTGAAAAACATATATATAAACCATGAATGCAAAATCCAGAGTAGATCAATAACAATACCATACTTTATAAAATATAGAACCAAACCACAAGCACATCATCTAGATAGAAGATTCGAAACAGTTGATCAATCAAACCATCGAATATTAATTGTTAAGTGGTTCGTAATAATGCATTGTTTAAAGGTTTGTATATATCAATGCCCCTTTGTGAACCATTTATAGTCTTGAAAAGGGCACGTGGCTCTTTGATATTGCTAATGGCTTTTCCATAACATCAAAAGTTGAATTGGACAATTCAAAACTAATTGATAGGAGTATAATTTATTAGCGAGTTAATAAAATTAAAGATCCTCTTAATTTCTTATAAGCATATGTTTGGAATCTTGAAGTATAATCAGATAATATTGGATAAAATGCTGGAAGCTAATTGGATAAGTGGTATAGAAGCTTCTTTTCTTGGTTTAGTGTTTTTTAAAGTTCATTTCAAAACATTTTAATGATGTTCAATCAAATGACAACAACAATTAAATAACCAAAAAACTGTATATAAAATTTTGA
The DNA here is from genome assembly GCF_000375325.1 of Capsella rubella. Taxonomy (NCBI): domain Eukaryota; kingdom Viridiplantae; phylum Streptophyta; class Magnoliopsida; order Brassicales; family Brassicaceae; genus Capsella; species Capsella rubella. The sequence continues at coordinate 10,427,588 of NW_006238923.1, forward strand.
TTTTAAAGGGTCATATTCATAACAAAATGACCAGTTAACTAATCCTAGTAGCATATATTAGTATTTTTGTATATTACGGATTTAAATCTGTATAATGAATCTATGTTGATAAAAAAACTGTAACGAAAAAAAATTGGATAATGAAGACAATATAAATTTTGATTACATGAGGATTTACTACATGATTTTAGCACTACCAAGGTAACATTCTGATTTTAAGGCTTCATCTCTGAAGTTTTTATTAATTTATAAAGCCATAACCTACCTTCCTTTTTTTGTATTTTGTGTAACACTTAGTTTTTTAAAAAATTATCAAATTATTCAGACAAAAGTTCTCATTTTTTTTTTTTTAATAATAGACTTATGGTTTTGTACCTACAACGGATCCACAAATCTATAAGAGAAAAAAAAAAAACTAATTGCAAACCAAAACTAGAAATCAGATATGGAAGTTTGCTACCGAAAACATGAGAACCACTGCTAGCATTGATAGACTCTGCGTTACGGCCATTGTCAAGTTGATCGAAGTAATCAAAACTTAACGCAAAACCAATTCCGAACAGAAACCTGTAAAAGTTTTTCCAAAACAGAAAAACACAAGACAACCAAACTCTTATCTTGCTAATTTTCTATCTGGGAAGATTTCAAGATGTATCTCACTAATCAGAAAAGGTTTGATTTGAACATGAGAAAGAAAAAAATTTCTTAATACAACATTTTAATAAACATATAAAACCTCATAAATTTAGTCAACAAACGTCAAATACTTGTCTGTACACATTTGACCCAAAGTAACCTTATAATATTGTGTTCATACCAAATAAATATAGAAAATATTCATCGCAAGTAAAGGCACCAAAAATTCAAATCACATATTACAAACGTTACAAAAAATAAAATAAATCAATGTATTACCAAGAAGAAGAAAAAAAACGCTTTACTTTAGTAACGGTTTTTATTACATTGGAATTATTCTTACCCATATTTTTTAACATCTTATATTATATAAATAAATAAACTCTACGTAAGCCTAAAAATATATATTCAAATGTAACTACTGTAGAATACGTCAGACGAAAGAAGCCATAGATATAACCTTCCTCGTATAATCCCTAAACAGAAATTTTTAATTAATCCATTTACTTAATTAAACAATTATAATGATTAAATCATAAAGTAATCAAAGTAAATTAATTTAGTACTAATTTCTTTTTTTATTTACTTTAAATTCTATTCCACCCATAGATCTCTCTCTCGCTGTTTTCTCAAAACCGGTTTCGATTTTTCCTTTGTAGCCGAAATTTGCGATTTTCACCCAAAAAAAAAAAAAAAAAACTCTAATTGAACAATTTTTCACCGTGAGTACTGAACAAACAAAATCATCACTACAAAATTTTGAAAATCTTCGTCTTTTGATGGATCTTCGTCTTCGTCTTCTTCGTCCTATTTGAATTGTCTCCGCACACGAGAGTTGAAATTCCCGATTTTTTTTTTTTTTTTTTGAAGTTTTGGGGTCTCCGGGTCGTTGAGGGTTTTATTCAGATCTCACGATGAGCGTTGCCAAATCCCAAGTATGGCAGCCATGCAAGAAGAAGAGGTTCTCCTCCTGAAGAAGATTCAATAGAGATCTCTAATTTTTATATATATCTATATCTATAGAAGCGTACGAGATTGAGATTGAGATTGAGATTGAGATGGCTTCTCGAACAACACCTTCACGATCGACTCCTTCTCGATCGACGCCTTCTGGTAATGGTTCTTCAGGTGGTAGGACACGAGTTGGTAAGTATGAGCTTGGGAGAACTTTGGGTGAAGGAACCTTCGCTAAGGTCAAATTCGCTAGAAATGTTGAGAATGGTGATAATGTTGCCATTAAGGTTATTGATAAAGACAAAGTTACCAAAAATAAGATGATCGCTCAGGTACTACTTGTATACATATCTCCTTCTTCTCTTTCTTTTCGGGTTTACGCTGCTGTGATATAACATTTTGGATTTTGCTTTTTTTTTTTTTTTTGTAGATCAAACGTGAGATTTCAACAATGAAATTGATCAAGCACCCAAATGTGATCCGTATGTTTGAGGTTTGATTCTTAATTTTCTTCTTCTTTACCCATTTGATTTCATGTATTGAAGGAGACTCTTAAGAGCTTATATTCAAAGTTGTTCTTGTTCTTAGATTCTTCTGCAATAATCTGAGATTTTTTCTGAAGTTATGGAACATATTTGTGGTCCCTGGCTAATCATATTTATTTATAATATTACGGATTGAGATTATTCTATATTTTTCTTTTGGTATCTTTGTAGTTACCGATTGATTCTCTTCTTCTTCTTCTTCTTCTTCTTATTCAGGTGATGGCTAGCAAAAGTAAGATCTATTTCGTTTTGGAATTCGTGACTGGTGGGGAGCTTTTCGATAAAATTGTAAGCTTTCATTGAAAGATGTGTTTTTCTTCTTCTTCTGAATACTATGTGGAACAAAGATCTTGATTCTTCAAAATTGTAATGTATTAGTCAAGCAATGGGAGGTTGAAGGAAGATGAGGCGAGGAAGTACTTCCAACAGCTTATTAATGCGGTTGATTATTGTCATAGCAGAGGAGTTTATCATAGAGACCTTAAGGTTAGGAATCTTACTCCGTGATCTCTTGCGTAGGGTTCTTATGAATGAAGTGGCATCGGAATAGAAATTTGATGTGTTCAAAATCATGTTGCAGCCAGAAAATTTGCTTCTGGATGCTAGTGGTGCTTTGAAAGTGTCTGACTTTGGATTGAGCGCTCTACCTCAGCAAGTTCGAGTGAGCATCAATATATTGATTCCTTTTTTTATTATTTCATTGTTGTAAATATCATAGTTTGATAATTCAGCTATTATGGCCCTGAGGAAAAAGTTTTGAGTTATCAAAAGCTGATTTTGTGACCCTTCTTCTCTAGGAGGATGGGTTACTTCACACAACATGCGGAACACCCAATTATGTTGCTCCGGAGGTATCATCGAATGCTACTGAAAACTGACACACAGTTGTTTTGAAGCTGGTAGTCTATTATTTTCTAGTCTTTGTAACCTTCTATATTTTCTCTCTAGGTAATCAATAACAAAGGTTATGATGGAGCGAAGGCTGATTTGTGGTCTTGTGGAGTAATTCTCTTTGTCTTAATGGCTGGTTATTTACCTTTCGAAGATTCTAACCTGACCTCTTTATATAAAAAGGTATAACGCTTTGTTCTTCTTCTTTTGCTTTTCTTTTCATACATATTCATTTTGCATGCTATCAGAAAGACTTCAAGGTTTGCATTTCTAGAAGGTGTCATTTGGTTGTATGGGTCCTCTGCGTATATAGCATAAAATGCCACCTGAGTCTTCCTTCTTCATGATTACAGATTTTCAAAGCAGAGTTTACCTGCCCTCCCTGGTTTTCTGCAAGTGCTAAGAAGTTAATCAAAAGAATTTTGGATCCCAGTCCAGCAACAGTATATTTTTCTTACCCTATTATATTAGAGGGGATTTCCTTTGATGAGGCAAAGGCTTCTATTGGATTGAGTAAATTTGAAGGCTTTACACTGTTTCTTTGTATTGGGCAGAGGATTACATTTGCTGAGGTCATTGAAAATGAGTGGTTCAAAAAAGGGTATAAAGCACCTAAATTTGAGAATGCTGATGTCAGTCTTGATGATGTTGATGCAATCTTTGATGATTCAGGGGTAAGGCTTATGTCCTTTTGGTTGTTTTCTGTACTTTTTCCTGGATGATTGCTCAGTTTGTTACTGTTTGTTAATAGGAATCTAAGAATCTTGTTGTGGAGAGGCGAGAAGAAGGAACCAAAACACCAGTAACTATGAATGCTTTTGAGCTCATCTCAACATCCCAGGGTCTCAATCTCGGTTCACTTTTCGAAAAACAAATGGTACAGAATTCTGAAAAGTAACTGGTCCTTCAATTTCAGCCCTCAATGCTGTTATTTTGTTGACGATTTTCAACTATCTTTTTGCGGGTTTGGTCAGAACCTAATAAGAAGTAGATTTTTGCCAGAACCTAATAAGAAGTAGATTTTTGCCAGAAACTTTAGTGACCAATACTTCTTTGGAAGCCCATACTTAGTTTGATAAAGTCGTCATTCTGATTACTAAACATCTATGATTTCAGGGGCTTGTGAAACGGAAAACTCGATTTACTTCCAAATCTTCGGCTAATGAGATAGTTACAAAAATTGAGGCTGCGGCAGCACCTATGGGGTTTGATGTCAAGACAAATAATTACAAGGTTAGAATACTGTTATATATTTACCCGTGCTGTGGAGTTGTATTGGTTTGTTGCTTCTGATTTGACCCCTTTACCATTTCTCAACTCCTTCAGATGAAGCTGACAGGAGAGAAATCAGGCCGCAAGGGGCAGTTGGCAGTTGCCACTGAGGTTAGCTTTCACAATAACCAGTTATCAACCTTTGTATGGTGTCGCCCAGTGTTGAATGAACCTAATTTTAACCTAATTAACATATCTACCTTCAGGTTTTTCAAGTTGCTCCATCTCTTTACATGGTTGAAATGCGAAAATCAGGGGGTGACACCTTGGAATTCCACAAGGTATGCAAGGCTTATTAAGACTGAAATGGTTCTATCAAACACGAGCTTGTGCTTTTTTTGCTTGTCAAATGGTGTTCTAGTAATTGTTGTTTGAATCTTGACCTTTTGCCTCCTTTCGTGCTCTTCTTTTAGTTTTACAAGAACCTTACAACGGGACTCAAGGACATTGTTTGGAAAACCATCGACGAAGAGAAAGAGGAAGGAACCGATGGTAAGTATGAAGTATCTGCCTTGAATAATCTATTTGTTATGTAAGCCTAGAAAGGAGAAACAAGCGAAACATCTAAACACAAATCCTGTTCTGTTTCTTCAAGTTTCAGGTGGTACTAATGGTGCCATGGCTAACGAGATAGCTGCGAAACAGCCAGCATAAGCTGTTTACTTTTTCTAATATAGATTTTGTTCGTTTTTAAAGTACTATAGTGGTGGGTGGGGGTTGCGAGTGGTTTTGAAGTTATACAAAAGAAAGTAAACAGCGTATGCTGGCTGTTATACAAAGAAAGCGTAAAGAAGTGAAGCAAAGCAGTTTGAAACTATATTGGGGATTATTGATATTTAAATTTGTTTGATTCCATGGCATGTTGTGAATAGCTTGCGTGTTGCGAGTATCTTAGCTTGAATCCGATAAACCGGAAAGTAAAAGCTTTACAGATTTGTTAATTTGAGAATCGATTTGCCATTTGTTCCCTATCGGTTTTCACTTTGGATATTTGTACAGTGAAAGTCAAATTGATTCTGTCTGCAAATGTAAAAAAGAAAAATCTCTTGTGTGTGAACCTTTGTAAATTTTTAATCCCCAAACCATTAAGAAATCAATGCAAAGATTATATGCTAATCCTAATTAATGTTTTATAGCTCTTACACAAAAATGAATGTAAAGTTTAAAAAACAGATTTTGTTATTTTCCTATCTGATATCACAAGATCAACAAGTTTTCGATATTTGATGGTTCATCGTGATTTTTTTAGTCTTACTATAGTTGTAGCTCTGTATCTGACTATCTTCTATCAAGAAATAAAACTTCAGTTCGATGACTTCGAATTATGCATTAATGTGTTCTTAAAGTAATACTCGAACGTAAGTTGTTGTTTTTTTTTTTGTATAGAAGAACATTGACAATGGACGATAGAAAAGTAACACATGGGAATGTTCATATGACATTTACAACAAAGAAACCAAACTTTGCCTTTCCTTTTTATTTATTTCCTTTGCTCTTATTCTTCTTACATGATAAACAGATTCTGAAGAGTGAAGACCACCAGTTTCAAATAAACCGAAAGAATAAATGTTTGCGGATTCGGGTTTAGCTCGAGAGCCCTTCGTTTGTTACGTACACAGCCCATGCTTCCTACAATTTCCCAAATGGCAGCTAAGAGTTAGTGACAAGAACACTAAAAACCCGAAGCTTGAATGTCGATTTTTCGATTCGGTTTTAGTACCTGAAGAATGGCGAAAACTCTACTCGCGACAGATTTCTGAATCGGTGAAGCTCCTCCTCTTTGTTGTAGCTTATCTGGATGTAAACATAGCCGAGCTTTTTGATAAGCTTTCTTCACTTGTGATCCATCTCTAAGGTTTGCTAAAGGAATGGCGTGCCAATTGCTATTTGACCAAAGAACCTGTAATAAAAAAAACCGGTTTAGTAACCGGTTTACTTGTACGAGACGAAATTAAAACCAATTCAGACTCTGATTACACTTACATGATGTAACGTTGAGAGGAGAAGTCTAATGTTTGTCTCTTTTCCGGTTAACCAGATTCTTATCTCTTCATCTTTCATCTCCATCTCCATCTGCATTATCATTCATTTTGTCTCATCAGTTTCTTGAGAAAAGTTCATTCTTTCATTTTCCCGGGAAAATGTCGATGACAATGACACTAACCTCTTCTTCTGATTTGGGTTCTTCTTCACTTCTTCTTGAATCGATCACGTCTTCTTCTGTTTGCTTTGTTTCTGGTCTTTGTGATCTCTCTTTCGCCCAAGCTATTGCTTCATCCATGTCGTTTGAATCCGAGTTCCCTCCTCCTCCTTCTCTGTAACGATCGAATCGATCTGAGTTTATCTCAATCACGTAAGAGCTCATCTCTTCCTCTTCTTCGTCTTCTTCTTCTTCTTCTTCTTCTTCATCTTCTACTACTACCTCTTCGACTTTACAGTCTCTGTTCGTTCTCTGTTTTGCATCAGTGTTGACTACTTCTTCTTCTTCGCAGATGAAGGAAGAAACAGGGGAAGATGCAGGGGAGCTTGGTCCGTAATCATCCATTCTTGTGAAGGAATTAGGATCTAAGCTAATTGTCTCCGGCGAGGCTCTCCTGGATCCGCTGAAATGCGGTTTTCTGTAGTAAAAATCTGCTTTTTCCGGTGTGTTGTTTTGGCCGGAGAATGAATCTTTGGATGTTGGAAACGCCGGAAAGCTCTGTTTCTTTGATTCTCGTTTATGACTTCTTGAAGGGACGTTTAACGGTCTAAGGAACAAAAAAAACAGAGCATGTTTAAAACTACGAAACTGTCCTCAAGAATTGTGAATGAACCAGCAATGATGTGGAGGATAAAATAGTAAAAGTCCACTCACCTGAGTCTAGAAGTGAAAGAAGAGAATCCGGCGTCGTCACCGGAAGTTGCCGCCGGTGGAGGATAGTGAGGACTGAGCTCTTCGGAAGAGAGCACCGATGAAGAATTAGATCTCGATTTGGCCATTGAGCTCTGTTTCTTTAATCCCTCCTTGGCCGATCCGCCGCGGCTGCCGAACACACCGTCGTAGAACCCTTCTCCGCCTGAGGGAATCCTGAACGCCGGTAAGTTTCTGCCGTGAGATTTAGAAGAAGAAAGGGATCCGCCACCGGAGAAACTCCCCGGCGGTCGGAAAATCTCGTCGTAGAAACAATCAGAACGAGAGAAGTCGCCGGAGAATTTTCGGGTGAGGAGGCTTCGCGGCGGACCACCGAAAACATCAGCGAAATCTTCGGCGTCGATCCGAGCGTCCATAGATTTACGAGCGATGGAGAAGAACGGATCAACGCTTAAACCCATCTTCATACGCCACGATTCGTCCATCTCCGCCGGTGAAACTCCGGTAACCGAGAGTTGTAAGAAAAAAAAAGAAGTAAAGAAGAGAGTGTGTTGTGTTGTGTAATAATGTACACTAACGTACATGTGTATTTATAGTAAGCAACGAAAACTAAAATAGAAGATTTAATTTTAATTATTAGTATTATTTTTATCATGGGTGGATTTAATTCGTTTTCAACTCTTATTTTTTTTCCTTCAATTAATTTTTTTTTAATTTTAGTGTACTTTGTGGATTAGTATTGCGTACGACACATTACACATACTACGCATTTAATGATTTTATCCAAACATATAATTATCTATCATAAATCATAATTGTGATTCGTTTTCTTTTATATAAGGATCATAATTGTAGCTCATTACCAATATCTTCATTTTGATGAATCGCAAAACAATACTAAAAATATATAAAACGATTTACTCTAAGTCTATGCACACGCACACATATTTCTTAAAAAGGCTTTGCTTTGGTTATATATTTCATGAAAAGGTTTCACTACTGAATCACCTTCTTCTACATATGTGATTCTTTTGCATCCCATTTTATTATATACTAATAAATTAATTATCTTGGTATTGATATTTGTTTTTGGACTTGCACAAGTATATGTTTATGTCTTCTAAACTCGAGGCAAATTCTTAAAAAACCATGTATGTAATAACAGATTTTGACTTCTTCTTTTTTCTTTTTTTCTTTCTTTCTTTTTTTTGTTGTCACCAAATAGCATGTTACCACTTGGGAGTCCCTACTCTACTCAGAAGACATGATTTAATGGTTTCCGACCTTTTGCTGTATCATTATTATTTTTCTCTCCTCTATAAAAATATAATTTTCTTCAAAAAAAAAAATGTATTATTCATTAAGTTTTCAGTTATCTTTGGGTGATAGTGGTTCCTAGTGGAGTGTAAAACCAAAACACAACAAATCTCATCTATTTAGATTATAAAAAGTATATCTAATTTTTTCAAATAATTTACAATGGATTTATCAAGTTTAGGCCCTACCTCATAAAATATCTAACTATGATATTTATAAAATCCGATGTCATTTTTTGCATTTGTGAAAAGTGAAAAACATTCCAACATGTCTCCCGTTTGTTGTGTATTTCCAAACTGAAAATTATATACTTTTCTTACAAGATCAAAAGTATTTAGACTTTGATTCATTTATATATTATCTCTCCGGTTAGCTTTTTTTTTTATATGTTTCGTTAAAACAAAGATACTATTGTTCTATAGAATTATTCAATAAGAACTAAAACATTATGCTTTTTAATTTATTTAAATGCATGTAAAACATGATATAGTAGATGTCAGAATACCAAAAACAATAAATATGTGTTTAAAACAAATCATATTTGACGAAGAAACAAACACCCCACTTATAGTACACTTGGTAATAGATAGTGTAAGTGTGTAACATGTCTAAAGAACAATATGATTGTATAAAACTTCTTGTAGTAAAAACCATTGTTAAACTCATATTGTTGAATACTATTGATGAGTGATGACTAAGATCACATTTGTTTTTTTTTTGACAAGTCATCAATACGATATAGAAAATGTAAACCAATAAATTGATATATAATTAGAGTCACTTCCTATAGATATTCATATAATGTTAGGGGAAGGATTATTAAAAACATTTACATGAATGTATATAAAATGAAAAATAAAAATAAAATAAGTGGGTGAAGGAATGACACATACCCTTTGGAGGGGACAATGCATGCTATCATTTGATGTCAATAAAACATTCTTCCCCACCAAAAAGCCAATACTCTTCTTACTTTCCAACACATGCTTATCATATTCCATTATTCCCAATACTAATTACATAGAAAACAAACTTCTTCGTTAATACAAGTTTAATTTATATATATATATATATGATGCCCTCGAATGGACAGATCATTAATTTATCATCACATTATAAAAAAGTGGTTGTTTTATATTATGTTATTTTGTAAGCAATTGTGTTTTGGCATTTTCATCATATAAATTATCTTGGTTATCAATTCTATTAATGTTCAATAATCATCCCCTAAGCATGATCTTAAGCTCAATTTACTTCAATGGATCACACATTTTGGCTGTTGTAAAAGATCTTTCCATTTTGGCTAATAATTAAAAACTGAGAAAACAAGATTTTTAATTGAAACCACTTTTCCGAAAAAGACCATGCAGTTTTTTTTTAGTTGCCATTTTTGCAAGGAACAAGCAAAGTGATAAACATATACTAGTTTAGAACATGTATCAAGATTCAAAACCATTGAACAGGAAACATTACAGGTAAAAAATGCAGATCAGGTGGTCTTCAAGGGGGACAACTTTATCTTCTTTCTAAAAAAAATACTATATACTATATAAAACCAGATACAAAAGCAATCATTTCTTCTGGGATTTGCTCCCTTAAGATTCGAGCTTAGATCATTTTTATTAAATTAATAACAAAGGCAAAAAATTAGATAAAACTAAAAAAAAATAATCATGGATGTTTAGCTGTTATAACTTACAAGCATGTGTGTGAGCTGTAATGCTTCCTTGTAGTTTTTTTCAGTATGCTATGTTGCAAATTAAAGATGTTGCCCTCTTTGTTATATCATACATCAAATCTTTTTTACGATATGACTTTAGAGATCAAATCTCCTTTTTCTATAAAGGAATGAAAAATCTTAGTGGTCCATTAACACAATTTTTAAAACAGTAAAATGAACGAACAAATAAGAAGTATAAGCATATCAAACAAATTAGAAGTATTGTCAACTAACACTGGTAGAGACTCAAAAGGAAATATTTTCACTGCTGTGAGGCTTAGTTCAGTAAGTAAGTTGCAGTGAATCCTCGTTCGACTAGCTTTCCAAACCACAATGGTCGAATCAAGGCTATGACACCGCTCCACAACTAACTCGGCTAATCGACAAGCGAATCAGCTCTTAAGGCGGCCAACAATGCATCACCTGGAAGACCTTCATCAACTATGTTTCCATGTTAGACTATATGCTTTCTTCCTTTAAAAACCAATGAATGTAATATGTTTGATAAGCTTGGATATACTCCCAAAATCCCAAGATATTTACTCGTTTACCCCACCAAGTGTGTCAAGATGGGTAGGGGCAAAAGAGGATTTACACAACAATTTGACCGTACATAGGAAATGAATGATCTATGGGTGCAAATTGGAGGACAAACGAAGTAAACAGAACATGGGATATGATTCAACAAGCAAAAGCATAAGTGCCTTTGGATAATACCAAACACAAAATCCTCAAAGGCACAGTCCAGTCCAGGTCAAGCACAAAGAATGGATGGCCATTACCAATGAGCTTTCTCCTGACGACGCGTAATAAGCCGACGAGGAAAGCGATTGTAACCATAAGCAGACAATATAGACTACAGTTATATTTAACCTATGTCACTTTTAAACCACAGTATTTGCAGAGATGGGTGAAAACAAATGAATGAATATATCTATTTTTAAGATATTTATGTTGCCAATGGTGTTGTTATACATACCCATGAGTTGAGGAGATGGGGCAGAGTGGAAGGACTCGTGGTGTTTTGTTGCAGGGTGATTTGACAATGCAAACTACAAGCAGAAATCAACCGACATCATAAAAAACACATTTCATTTGCAGACAACGGTAAAAAGAAGGAAACTTTATATATAGATATTTATGTTTTGAGAGAAGAGGGCTAAAGGAACTACATTACTCATCAGGCCAATGGCATGGATTCGTTGCGGGTGACTTCAGTAATGCGAACGACCCATCTCAACAATGAGGCTGTATAATTCATGGAGATGTAATGAAGGATTCACCAATGTTGTTTATACATTAAGCATAAGTTAAACGAGCTTTTTGTATGTTCTCTTAGCTTCCAAGGCTGAAAATCCTAACCGCAGGACTCTCTTGCTTAACCTAAAGTGTAATCACTTGTATTCATCCATTTTGCCAACCTACAGGGTACGGTTTCAATACATAAGATGCTAAAGACCTTACTAGGTGATGGGTTCAGTCAGAGCCGTAGAGTTTCTAGAAACTATTTTTCTGTAAAGTTGGAGACTCTCAGTACCTGCGCAGTGTACAGTCATAAAACATCTCTCGCTCTGTCGCATGTAAGCAATAAAGATCCTTTGATGCTCCAGTAAAGATCCTATGAAGCTCCAGTGGCATTTACTGTTAAGTGTTGATGAAAATATCATAAATTCGAAGGTAGAATCCTGTAGATAAGTCAAATCCTACATTCACAGACAACAACAGTTATAATCGCTGTCGTATGCTGGGACATACCATTAAAACATTACAAACAAAACAACAAATCACATCACTAAAGATCAATTCAACATCTTTTCTAAAAAATGAATTTCACAAGAGGTTCTGAAAGCAACACTTTCTTTTTAGCAAGATGGTGTTTGGAATTATATGGTAACAGCGAATGCACAGAGTAAGGAACGAGTTTCGCATAAGGTTCTCTCAGCCTTTTCATGGAAAAACAAACCGCAACACGCCGAAATGGAAATTGCTCAGTAAGTTCCAAGAAAAAGTAACAGTTTAAAACCGTTAATTGGACAAGCAGAGCAGACACAATCTTTTGTTTGCAGAATATAAACAATCAACAACAAAAGCAGTCACTGAGGTTGGTACGCTCTTTACTCACTTTCCCAGCAACAGTTTCTAGCTTTGGCTTACTATCAGAATCAGCCAAGATGCAGGCATTATCGTGGAAATATTATTTGATAAGTATCTCTAACATCACCAGGATCACACGAAAAAAAGCAATGATCGACGAGTTAATTCCGCGTTAGTACAACATACAAAAATCAACTAAAATACAATAAGAAAGAAAGAGACAGAGAGAGTTAATGCAATAAGTAAGCTATCAGCTTCACTATACCAAATACAAGAAATAATGGATATCTTTATTAATACCCCATCAAGGATAAGTCATCTATCGTATTTCTAACCATAGAATTCTGTCTGTCCCAAAACTTTTCCTTTTTCTTCTCATAATTGATAATATAATTATCATATGCATTCAGAGAAAGTGAAAATCCTACAAGAATAAAAACTCTTAGTGTTACTGTAATACAGTCACGCCTTCTCATTTGCATGGACAACTTTTTTCTATTTGCTTTTGTTTCTTTCCGTATTCTAATTATGAAGCAGCGACCAACGAAAACATCATGCTCTATGATGAAATCACTCCCCAGAATAATCAAAATGATCTATAAACAGTGAGGTATACTAAGCATTGTACGACCTGTCAAGTGTCAAACACCTCTAATTTGCTATAAAGTAAAATAAAATTTAGAGAGAGACATAATTTAGGTCACTATTGTTTCTTTCTGTTTCTGTTTGCTTATCTATGTTATAATGTTCTAATCATGGTAACATGGAAACACAAACGCAAACGCAAAGAACCAACCGTGGCGTTAATTTAAGTAAAGCGTAGAGCACAGGGACTTATCAGTACTTGATTGTATGGTGCACTTAATTATGGTTCCTGCAGAAAGGAAAAATCATTCCACCTTCTTCCTTTCGGGAAATGTCATTTCTTAGTTTCGTCAAGTCATTAGTAATGAAATTAATGAGTAGAAGTATTGAGAATAACAGGCTGCTACCAGGAAAATGTGATATAGAATAACTGGTTTCTGCTCAAACTGGTTTCCTCATGCCAAGAGGCGGCAAGAGCATCAACAAAGAAATCCATCACCGCTAACGGAGTGAGACCCTAGTTCCTTTGCTTGGGATCTGGAGACTGTGACTAAAAAGCAAAAAAATACAACAGCATGTTGTTATCATTTCTAGCACTTCGACAGTTGTATTATCAACATCGCTTTGCTTGAAGCCTGAATTAGCCTATCAAGAAGTTTGTTGTTACAAAAATTAAAGTAAAACAAGAAGTATTTACTAGACCATTGACTGTTTTGAGGATTGGGGTGAAATATGACCACGCTCAACCAAACGTAACATTAGCTGATCTGCGTCCTCTACTTTTCCGTCTAGAACCAGTCTTTTGCTAAGCTTCTCACACATCTTAATATCAGGTACCAGATTGCGGTTAAACATCCGACAGGCCACTTTATATGCTGACAGAGGCGCACCTTTCTTAAGATAGCCTTCAATAAGTACATAACATGTCTTAGCATCAGATACTGAAGCTGTCCTCAGAACCTTTCCCAAAAGTTTATCTGCCTCCTCGAGCTTTCCCAGACCACAAAGCTTCTCAATGACTTGATTATAAACTGTCCTGCATTTCTGCCTCAGTATCATCTTCTCCAGTATAGCCACAAGATCATCAACTTTTCCCATTTGACAGTATCGATGGATGACAGTCCTGTATGTAACAGGGGTAGGATCTATACCTTTATGAAGCATCTTCTTCATAAGCTCCGTTGCTTCTAATATTCTACCTTTTTTTCCCAACGTATCAATTAAAGTAGTATATGTGAAGACATCTGCGTGTTTGTTGATCAGGTACATGTCATCAAGCACTGAGAGAGCAGCATCTAGCTCATCGTTCTGACAAAAACCATGAATCACTGTAGTGAAATTCACGACATTAATGGCACAACCCTTGTTCAGACACTCCTCCATGAATTTTCTGGCCTCATGTGTTCGCCCATCCCGACAAAGGCTCTGGAGCAATAAGTTGATTTCAACTGGGCCAGGGAAAAAACCTTTTAGTACCATCTCTCTCACCACATCACAGGCCTCAGACAGTTTCCCTTCCCTTCGCAACCCATGCATAATTACGCTATAAGTAATCGAATTTGGACTCCACCAGTGCTCTTCGCTCATGTTCATCATTTCTCTTGCCTCTAACGATTTCCCTGTACGGCACATCCCATTTAACAGAGCTGTGTATGACACAGTATTTGGTTTATGTCCATGTGTGTGCATAACCTGAAGAAGCTTTTTTGCTTTGTCCACCTCACCCAAACGACAGAAGCCATTGACAACTGCAGTATATGTTACTACATCCGGAGGGCAATGTCCTTGCGATAGCATTTCATTAATGAGATCTTTAGCCTCAGACATTCTTCCCTCTTTGCACAATGCATGGACTATAGCACTATAGCCCACCTTATCAATCCGAAAACCTTTTTCTTCAGCATCATTTAGAAACCAAAGAGCCTCATCTGCATGATCATGTTTTGTGAGCATATGAATTAGAGTATTGTAAGTGACTTGATCCGCAACCAAACCATGTTCTTTTGCCATTTTCTTCATCAAGTCTCTCACTTCCACAATCCGTTTTTCTTTACAAAGATAGCCCATTATGGTATAGTAACTAACTTTATCCGGCAAACATCCTTTACTAGGCATATCCTCTAGTAGCTCAATTGCCTCCTCAACTCGATGCAAGTCACAATAACCTCTGATCATACAATTATAAGTCACTACATTTGGCATTATACCAACAACCTGCATACGTTCGAGAAACCGTAAAGCTTTCTCCAACCTATTCCCTCTCAAGAAAACATCAATAGTTGTATTGCAAATTAACAAGTCAGGTTCAACTCCAGCTCTCTGCATAAGAGTCAACACCTTCAACGCGTCTCTCAGCTGACCTGCCCTACTATATGATACCATAACAAACGAAAATGCTGTAGGGCTTCGATATATACCTCTACGTCTCATCAGAACGAGCACTCTCCTAGCACCTTGACACATTTTAGTCTTACTAAGAACCTCAAGCATACAGTAATACACCATGGGATCATGGCGATACCGCCATTGACGATCCGCCCAGTAGAAAAACTTAAGAGCAACCCGTTCATCTTCTTGTGAGCGTAAAACAGCGCAGACTTGTGATGGTTTAAGGCTCCTCAAAAGATTCCTCATCTGGGCTTCATGCTTCGGGTTCCAAGATGACCTGAGGCCAATCAATCTACCTATCTCTCTCACCAAAGGATGCCTAGATTCATCTTCTTGGACATTGAATCTACCAACGTCTTCTCGTGATTGTGGGATCTTCCCAACCGATTTCAGAACAGCGAAACCATCATCACGCTCTTCGCCACTTGTCCCACCACCTTCATCTACTTCTTCTTCTTCTTCTTCTCCCAATTCATCTACCTCATCAAACCTAGGGTTTTGAATGTCCCCAAATCCAGCTTCGCTAACGTTCGTAGCATTCAAAGCTGATGACTTTCCGAAACCCAATTGACTGAACTCTTCTAAATGGTCATCTTCTTGACAGGAAACTCCTCCTATCTCCGGAACATGATTAAAGACAGGGGTTTCCGACGAGAAAGATGCATCGTCGTTAGAGATTGAGCAAGGTAAAACTCGGATTAAGGGTCTACGGAGAAGCCGATTAACCCGTAAATTCAACATCAATCAAACAATAAGAACAGTAGAGCGAGAAGCTTCTTCACTAATTAAGCTACTCAAGTCTCAAGGTAACACACACAAAGCTATCTCCGTTCTTAACTCAAAACTGAGAAATGTTTGCAGAAGCATAACAACGGAACCATGCGAAAATTGAAATCAGAAAGAGGGTGACGAACCTATAGAAACAAACTATAGGTCGAAAATCGAAAAATATATTAAAAACGTGGGCTTGGCCAAAAACCGTTAAGATTACGCCACGTGGTGTAGACAAATTAGACAAAAACCGTTGATATATTTATGTATTTATATTAAATTAATGTTTTTATTCTTTTTGCTTCTCTCCGTCCTCTTGTGTACCCTTTGCGTCGTCGACACTCGACACCCTTGTCTTACCATCGACTCGAGATTCCTCCTTCGCCGGAATATTCCATATATATACACACAGATAGATACCTAAAAATATTAACATCGCCGATGATGGACTGTTCGATTCCGACTGAAAACGGCTCCGTTACCTCTGAACGTGATAGATCGGCTCTGATATTCCTCGGAACGGGATGCTCCAGCGCGGTACCAAACGCAATGTGCTTGATCCAGCGATCTGATAGTCCCTGCAACGTTTGCTCCCAGTCGCTTTCGATTCCTCCTGAGCGGAATCCTAACTACAGGTACATTCTCGTGTTGCACTTATTTGATTTGATAGATTCTATGTAATTCCAATGCGAGTCTGAAAGTTTCAGAGATTTTTGGAGTTGCTTTAGGATCTTTTCGTAGTGGAACTAATTTTGATTTCCGTAAGAATTGAGATTGAGATTTGGGATCTCTTACTTCTGTTTAGCTAAACTGTGTAGCACATTCAATTTTTCTATGTTTGTTGTTCTACTTTGATCCATGGTTGAGTTGAATCATATGAAGCTTTGAAGATTTCTCTGTGGAGCTGCTTGAGTAGATTCCATCTCATAGCTGCTTGTAGCTTGTCTTATTCATTGTAAGAGATCTTGTGGGTTTTGGCAGGGGGAATACTTCACTGCTCATTGATTATTGCCAAAGTGATGGCAAACATAAATACATTCAAATCGATGTTGGCAAGACTTTCAGGGAACAGGTCCTTCGTTGGTTTACTCTTCACAAGATTCCTCAAGTTGATTCTGTAAGTTTTCGTCTTTTAATCGTTTTTTATTTCTCTTCAATCTGCCTGTCTGATGTCTCCATTGAGATTTTCTTTTTCTGAATGATGTTTTAACTTGCCTAAGATATTTATGAAGAAGCTAAGATGAACCAAATCCTAACATTTTTGTATCGCAATTCTCTAGTTTTCCTAACTGTATCAGGGAGCTCTCAGTGCATATGAGAATTAATTTTTGCATGAATTGCAGATCATTTTGACTCATGAACACGCGGATGCAGTACTTGGCCTGGATGATATACGTTCTGTGCAACCATTTAGCCCTACTAATGACATAGATCCTACTCCAATATTCGTAAGCCAATATGCTATGGATAGGTAATAAAATCTTCATGATCTTTGGTAATCTCAGTTTTACCTTCTAGACTTTAAAGCTGTAGTTTCGACAATCACATGCTTTTCTGAAAACAGTCTTGCTGTGAAGTTCCCGTATTTGGTTCAGAAGAAACTTAAAGAAGGCCAAGAAGTTAGGCGAGTAGCACAGCTAGATTGGAGGATAATTGAAGAAGATTGTGAGAAGCCATTTGTAGCTTCCGACTTATCATTCACACCACTTCCAGTAAGTTTCTCAAAGCCTCTGAAGAAATAGTGAATCATGCCTCCCTGCTTATCAATGTGGAAACTCAATCTTATTAAATGCCGTAGGTGATGCATGGAGAAGACTATGTATGTCTTGGTTTCCTTTTTGGTGAAAAATCAAGAGTGGCGTATATATCGGATGTATCACGCTTTCTTCCAAACACCGAGTATGGTAAGTCTTACAAACCGCTTAGCATGTCTGCATTTTGACATACTTGAAGATGACTCAAACTTAGTTGCCTTTGGATTTAACAGCTATATCAAAATCTGGTGGTGGACAATTGGACCTCCTTATCTTGGACACATTATATAAGGTGTAACAGATCATCACTAAGGCATTACATTTTGAGGTTGAAAGTTTAATGTGAGCTGATATATTCACATTTTTTTTTGTCCTAAACTGTGATTGCAGACAGGATCGCACAACACCCACTTATGTTTCCCGCAGGTTAGCATAATTTAAAGGTGTTTGTTATTGTATTTGTATGGTTTATCAGTTTATGTATGCTTACTTTTGTATTATGTAGACACTAGAGACAATCAAAAGACTGAGTCCGAAAAGAGCTCTTCTAATAGGAATGACTCACGAGTTTGATCACCACAAGGACAACGAGTATCTTGAAGAATGGTCTAAAAGGTAAGAAAACTATAAGAAAACCCTTGATAACATAATCTACCTGACGAGTGCATACCATAGAAAGAGAGAAGTAATATTATTTGCTGCAATGCTTTGGTTTGGTAGGGAAGGGATTCCAGTAAAACTCGCTCATGATGGCTTGAGAGTCCCAATAGACCTATGAAGAGGTAAAAATGATTACAGTACTAGGCCTTCTCATTAAGGAAACTAAGATTATTGTCTTCTTGTCTTAAGATACAGGGAGAAAGAGAAAGAGAGATCTCACATGGCTCCACATCAACATTATCACCGAAGTTTTTGTTTTGGGTTTTGTTTACTCGTCAAGTTTTAGTTAGAATTTCTGACCAAACGACTGATTATTACTTTTTTTTTTTCAGCAGATATACCTGTTATTTTACGATGTTGATTAATACTTTGTCAATCAATTTTATAAAAGGAAAATTGAAGAAAAGAGTAGCAATGGTTCCACTTCGTATAAATTTTCAAAAAAAAAAATAGATCCACTAAGTATTTGATGTGTATATCCCTTTAACTGTAATAGGGCTGATATAAAGTATGAAAAAGGTGTTTTACCATTTTCTAAGCATTCCTCAAACAGAGAAGTGATTGATTGGTACGCAAAATTTAGTTCCCAAGCGGACCAAAAGAGGTTCTTGTCAAATCCACAGCAATCCCCAAAGGCCATTGTGAAATAGATAGTATTCTGTGATGGTTAAAATAATCATGAATAATTTATTTTATTATTGAAACCTTTATTTATAAGCAGAGTAAATTTCTTTGCAGTTATAGAAAAACCTATGTTTGAAAATTACAAAAAAAAAAAAAAATAGACCACTCAAAAAACATTATTAACTTAGTATATTTTATTAAATGAATTTCTAACTTTAGTATACACGATGTGGAAGAAAAAAAAGATTCTTGATGAAATATTCAAAACTCAACACACAACAGTCAAAACTCAAAAGAAACTCAAGTATTTTATTGAACCTTTGCAAATCTTTTTTTTTTTGAAAGTGTGTTTTTTGGACCCACTAGAGAAATGTTTTGTCTCTATTTATATTTTTATACTATGATAAGTCAAACCTCATGGTTTTGAACATTTGCAAATGATACAAATTTTAATTTCACGGCATTTTGATTTTCAAAAAATTGTAATAGACTAATTAAGAGCAATGTGAAATGGACAAAATGTCAGAAATTGTGTGCCGAGGAAAATGAAGTTCTACTATTGGCTTTTTTTGACTTATCTTCTTCATAACACCGACCACCAAAATTCCAATTGACGCACCATTTCAATAAGCCCATTTATGAAACGTCGAACTTGTGGGGGTGGTAACGACATATACACCATTTGTTGTATTATGCTTAAAACATTTTATTTTTTTAAAATGATGTTTTCGTTGTTGACCAAAGAATGAATATACACATAAGAGAGTACAAACTTTTCGTTGCCAATTGATAAAATCAGCGAGTCACAATCAAATTCTGACGTTGATTTCATGTAACAAAACACGAAAGATCTAATTGTGTTTTTTATTTCACTATTTGTAAAGAAGAAAGAATGTTGAATTTGCCGGTGAAAATTAGTCAAAGATGTTTCTTCAAGACTCCAACCTAATCCTCACTACTACTTTTCTCTACATTCCATACTCGTCGTCAATATGAATCATTTTTTTATATCATCAACCTTTTTTTCTTTTTTTGAATATTTGATACACCACTTTTACAATTTTTTTATAAAGTTAACTAATATATTATACACATATTTATGAAAGAAACAAAAAGAGGTTCACCATGTGCAACACTCCAAAAATTAACTGGTTTTTAAAACATTTCTTATTGCAATCTTGTTAATAAAACTATCATAATTTCCGTACAGTATATAGCAAATTTAACCCCAAGTGAAAAAAAAAAAAAAGACAAACTAAATAATTGGGATGACAATGTAGATCAAATGTACCACATTCACATGATTTAGTAGCAGCGTGACATCTTGTTTTCTTAGTTAAGAATATTTTTAGAATTGAAATTTATGATTAAATGAATAAATCTCACATGTAGGAAAACAATCCCATACATTTTCATTATTTTGTGTGCAAAAGCATGGCTTCTTGAAGTAAAATAAGTGTTTTTCTATATCTATTAAAGAAAAAAGAAAAGACATTATTGAGGAAAACAAGGTTAGGCTAGAGGAATCTAGCTGAGGCTCGAGCCTCGCAATACGTACACACGCTCCTCATTCTTAAACATAATAACATTCGTATGTTTTGAGTTTTTATAATCCCATGAAAAAAACATAAAATTACTATATAATAGTATAAGTTAATGTGGTTAAATGATAAATAAGAATAACTGAATAACCCTAAGATTTCTTTAAAAAAGATAAATAAATATATTTAAGAGAACAAAAAAAAGAGGGTAGTCAACGGTCAAAGTGACAGAGGAAACGTAATGCCCTAAAGTGGAGAAAAAGTGTCAGTTCGATTTCGATTGTTTTTTTTTTTTTTTTTACTTTTGTTACGTTTCAGTACTCTCACTCATCTTTGTTGTGTCTTCTTCATTGCTTTGCCAATCTACTACACAACTACTTCTTCGGTTTCTTCTTTAAGACAACCAAAAACAAAATTATTTGAGAAAAAATAAAATAAATATATACACAGAATAAAATAGGCAAATACTGTATGTTGTTCTTTCTTCAAATCCTAGGGGTTCTGTTTTTTTTTGGATTGGGGTTCAATTATTAAGTTAACAGTGAAAAAGAAATGATTCTCTCAGAGTTTTCATTATTATATGAGTAATAATATTAATAATAAATACACTTTTACTAGTGAGCTATTTATAGACTCTTCAGAATTCAGATATCAGTAATAATATTTATTAGTATCTTTATGAATTTTTCTTTTTGGCATTTAGTATAGTTCAATTCTCTTTTTTTTTTTTTAAATTCTTTTCTTTTTGTCAATAAAGTCCCAAAATCATTACAATGGGAAATGATTAGACCCGTTTTTCACCTTTTTCTACTCAAATGAAACTTTGTTAAAATACTAATTTTATCTTCTTCTATCCATTTACTTTGTGTCTCTACAGTGTTACATCTGTTTTTTTCTATTTCAATATTTGGAAAAAACTTAATTTGATAGAAACAAAATTAATATATTGTTATTCATGGATAATACATATAAGAGAACAAAAGTTACCCAAGAAAAAACTGTTGATGTGTAATTAAAAGACAAAATATGAAGTTAGGTGACGTGTCAAAATCAGAACGGTGATATGATGAAGAAGCTACCAAATGTGGACCGGCGTGCACAGCCCCCCCTCCTCTCAGCCTCATCTGAATTCTCATTTTCTCTTAAGTGTATGTATATAAATTACAAAATATATTCGTCTTTTGTTCCAATCATTATCTCAAAATTCCCAAAAACCCTATTTAGAGAAAATAAAATGGAAGAAGCTAGGAGTTAGGAACAAGTTCAAAAAAAAAAACCCCATTTGTCTCTCTTCCTCATCTTCTTCTCCTTCTTCTTCGTCTTGTATCTGTAAATATATTATAGAGATAGAGAACAAAAGATTTGGGCATTGGCAATGGATTACGAGAGGATAGAGAAGGTATCTCTTTTCTTTTCTCTCTCTCTCTCTCTCTATGTATCTCTCAAGTACAACATTTCTCTGGTTTTGAATCTTGTTGTACTTCTCTGTTTTGTCCTCATTATTACACCTCTTTGCTTAAGTTTCTTCCTTTTTTTTTTTTCTATTATGGAATTAAGATTTTAGCATCCATTTATCTTACAGTGAGTTTCACTTCTACCTTTAGTTTTTCTACTATTCAGTTTCAGAAATTTTTGTCCTTTTAGTTGATAGCTCTATCAGAAGATAAAAGTTGATATGTCTATCTTTTGAACTATTGAATTTTCGTAGAAAGAAAAATTGAATAATAACTTTTTAAGGTTTTTTCTTTATATAAATGTATATTTGCAGAAGAGCATCATCTCACCAACGAAGCTGCGAATGAAGCTAATGGGTCCTCACAATAACAAGAAGAAAGAAGGATCCAAGTCTAACAGTAACTCTTCAAGAACATCTCCTTCTCGTCTTCAGATTTCAGATGATACTGAGTTCTCCAAGAACAGCTTGTTAGCTTCTCAATCTTATTCAGACGACGACGACCATAATGGTTTTTTCTTTTTCTCTCTCTCTCTCTCTTCTTTCTCCATGTCTCGCTTTGATCATTTAATCAGCTTAAAGTCTGTGGTCTTTGCTCTGTTCTTGGATAAAGTTTGTGTTTTTTTCACCTGTTTTTTTCGTCTCTCTCTGTTATATGTTACAATTGAAGTCTTGAGATCGATTTAACTCCGGAACTTGGGCTAAAGTGTATGCCTTTGCTTTGTTCTGTTTTGGTGCTGAACACTTTGCTCTGTTCTTGGATAAAGTTTGTGTCTTTTGACCCCTTCTTTGTTTGAACTCTCTGTTCTATGTTACAATTTGAAGTCTTTTAATCAATTTAACTCCTTAATTTGGCTAAAATTTGTTTCTTTGCTCTGTTCTTGTTGTATGTGGCGTCTAGTGGCAGCTACAACTACGGATGTTGAAGTAGCTAAACTTCCAAATGAGCCAGTTTTGGACCTGACCCAGAGCGATAACCAAGCGTCGAGACATTGTTCTGATGATGTTATGAGGGAAATCGATCAACCGAGACCGCAACATTTTAGAAAAGGGGACTTGAGTATGGCACCTCACTTGATGAGACCTCAAGAAGATGAAAACCTTGATTATGACAGTAACGCTAGCTCTTCAAGCTTCGAGTTTCACCGAGCTCGTGGCGAGCGTTCGAATCAGAATCATGGCTCAAGAGCTTACCCATCAAGACAAATGCCATCCAAATGGAATGATGCTGAGAAGTGGATAATGAGCAGACAGAACATGGTGATGAGGAAGAATGTTCAAGGGAACCGTATGCCTGTGAGAGTTGTGCCTGACAATGCAGGTTATGAGCATAACAAATCTAGGATGGATTCGTGCCAATCCACACAAATTGATGGGTTCGAGAAGTTTCCTAACTTTGTTCCCTCGGTGCCACATCCAATTCTAACTCAAGAGTATGGTGGAAACTCGTTGATCGATCAAGCTACACAAAGCAATGATCTTGTGGATACAACAAAAGTTTCATCACATGACAACACAACATGTAAAGAAGGTGACTAGTTTTTTTTTGGAGAATTTTTTGATTCTTGCAGCTCGCTGAGCTTGACAAGGGAAGTATTTTTAATATGTGAAGGTGGTCCTGCAATTCGTTCTGTATGTATGAGAGATATGGGAACCGATATGACGCCAATACCGAGTCAAGAACCTTCAAGATCTGTCACACCAGTTGACGCAACAACTCCTCTACGCAGCCCGACTTCATCTCTCCCTTCTACTCCTAGAGGTGGCCACCAACAGGAATCTTCTTTGTCGCAAGACCAGTCGAAAAACACAAGAAGAGAACTATCTGAGGAGGAAGAGAAAGCAAAGACGAGGAGAGAGATAGTAGCTCTCGGAGTTCAGCTAGGGAAGATGAACATCGCGGCTTGGGCAAGTAAAGAAGAAGAGGAGAAGAATAAGAGAAATGGAGATGCAGAGGAGACACAGAAGATTGAGTTTGAAAAGCGAGCGACTGCGTGGGAAGAAGCAGAGAAATGTAAACATAATGCAAGGTATGTGTTCCCCTATGACCGAAACAAATTTGTTTGCTTGCTCAGTGAAGAACTATAGAGTAAAAGACTTAAAAAATGTGTTGTTCTTTTCTTCTTGAAACTCAAAACGTTTAGGTATAAGCGAGAAGAGATCAGAATCCAAGCTTGGGAAAGTCAAGAGAGAGCAAAACTCGAAGCAGAAATGCGACGAATTGAGGTATGTGAGAGGAGTTTTCGGATCAAATTCTTATTCTCTGGAAACATTTTTGTTGGTCACTTACACATAAACTTCTGTTGGTAGGCTAAAGTTGAGCAGATGAAAGCTGAAGCTGAAGCAAAGATAGTGAAGAAAATTGCAATGGCTAAGCAAAGATCCGAAGAGAAACGGGCTTTAGCGGAAGCTCGAAAAGTCCGTGATGCTGAAAAGGCAGTGGCTGAAGCCCAATATATCCGGGAAACCGGTCGAATACCGGCTTCCGGTTATAAGATATGTTGTGGTTGGTTCTCATGAGGCACACTTATGGTCTGAGTTAAACAGAATTAGACTCTCAGATCCCCTTTGTGTAATATATAAATGGAATGCATTTTTATGTTGCATAGATTCAAAAGAGATTTAAAAAAGAAAAGGATTCAATAGAAATTTCCAAAGATTGTCTTCCTCTTGCCTTCAGGAACAAGTTAACCAGAACTGACAAAAAATCCAAGAAGTGAAAGCCAAATCACTAGAAGTGAACTTTTTGGCGTTATGTTTACATGATAATACATAGATTTTGCTTGTTGATAAGACATTGGCTTCTAAAGACTCAAAACAAATTTGGAATGGTTCTCTAGCAAATCGGACAGCAATTGTATCTATCATCATCATTTAGAGGGCCTCTTAATTTGGTTACACTGATATATTTGGGCCTTCATAGATGGACTCAATGCTTAAAATGAGTACAATTGTTGAGCCCAAAAAATATCATTGTTATAAAAAGATATGAAATTGTCGGTTTGATACCTTAGACTTTCTAATTTATGTTTTTTTCGACCTTCGATCGTTTTAAGTATTCTTCTGCCACGAACCATTTCTATAATTCTTCTTCTCCAACTTTAAGTTTTTAAGAGACGCTCCGTCAGAGGACTAGTTGAAATGTTGAAGTTTTATAAAAGCATGGAAGATTGTTATACAAACTAATGGATGGTTTAATTGTCAAATATTGATGACGATTCCAATTCAAGTTGCATGTGTTTGAAAGAAACTTTTTTAAAAATAGAAGCTCATAATTGTGATAAACCGATGTCACAACAAGTGAGGTTGAATGAGTTGTCTTACTCATATAAATAGAATAAATTTGGTTAGAAAAAGTTCGATAATGAAAGTTTGGTGAAAATTTTGTAGAAAAAATATATACAAAATTATGCTTGTTAACATTTTAGAATTTTTCTGTCATTGTTTCTGAAATTTGATATTTTGTATGATAATTTTTACTATACAGTTTTGTATGATAATCGTAGAAGATACTCGTTTTCTTCTAACTCGCTTCAAACCTCTAGAAACATGGGTATGTACTACTAGGAGACTACTAGCTATATAAGTAGCTATATATGTTTTACATTGAGCAGTTTCGTGGAAGTTGTGGCATCTCAAACTTGAATCGTGTCGTACGTTAACAATGCATGGCTGTTCCATCGCATTGAAACCATCCTTAGTCCTTACAAAATAGAATTAATGTGATAGAGGGATCACTCAATGAAATGGTAACAGAGTAATTAGTACAACGTCGAAAGGATGGTCCAAAGTATTTTTTTTTTTTTTCTTTGGTCTAACAACTCAACAAAGTGCCTTTTATTTACTTTGTTCAAAAAGTGCTTCAACAATCAATAGTATCATATTTGACGTTTTCTGTTCGTCGTTTTTAAAAGAGATAAATGGAGTAGGATAGTCGCACAAGAACAAAATTACATATCCACTCAAAACCCTTATGCCTTATCGCTAAAAGCTTATTTTGGTTATATTCAATTTTTATTTTTTTTTAATTTCCATACATCTATAGTTAGAAAGTAAGGATTATATTTCCATTCCACTACGAGTCTAGCCTACAATGGTACTCTGAACACTGAGTTATGGAACTAACAGTGCAAATATCATTTGATTATTTCTATTTGGTAAAGAGACCAAATTAGAAAATAGTACTACTAGATAAAGCTAGATGTTAAGGTCTTTAATGGCTAACTTTAATTTAGAAGAGATCATGTACTATTCCATCAAAAAAATAAAGCTTGAAATGTTTTCAATTGTAAGTCAGATTATGGCTGTAAGATCCTACTCCAATTAACTAATCATGTACGTTCATCACAAAATAATATACTCCATATATATTAGAAATTATAGAGCGATGATGCACTGATGCATGCATGCTTTTAGATTGATGGATTCAAAGAATGTTGTTACTCGTTCACTTTCAGCCTTTGAATATCAAATAAAACAAAACCCATAATTGTATTTATTATTATGTAATACTATTAAAATCTGAAATTCTTATAAGACTGAAATTATATTGTAATTATGACATATATCTAGAAAAGACATATGATTCTATATGTGTAGATATATAGATAAAAGTTATATTCTTAGATCTTCATTTGAATCTATTCTTAACCACGTAATGAATGGCTACAACATCCTATGGATAACCAAAATTAATAATTGATTTTGTAAGAAGAAGAAGAAGAAATAACTTTTAAAAGGAGAAAATTAAATAAAATAAAAAGGTAAATAAAGAAAAGAAAGAAAAATAAAAAGTGAGAACTTTCAGAATGATGGGTCACCATGCACTATTTAATTAGGGTTCATGAAAGTGCCCTAACTTGTGTCATCTATATATGTCCCTACCACATGCACCCAACATTATTTTCAACCATTCCCAATTTTTCTTACTTAGAATATAGAGTCCCACCACTACTAAAGATTTATGTGAATCACATTCATACACCA
The DNA here is from genome assembly GCF_000375325.1 of Capsella rubella. Taxonomy (NCBI): domain Eukaryota; kingdom Viridiplantae; phylum Streptophyta; class Magnoliopsida; order Brassicales; family Brassicaceae; genus Capsella; species Capsella rubella. Next base: position 10,454,630 of record NW_006238923.1, read on the forward strand.
CACATCAAAACCATATACCTACAAATATCTCTTTATCAGATTTGTTATTTCTTTGACTCATCAACACAAAATTTTATACAACATGGTCTTTCATTAATTGGTCCTAATGGACATCCAAACAAGAAATATCAAATACCAAACTGAGTCATTAATTCTTCTAAACTATTTGAAGTAATTGTCCAATTCATCATCATAGCTACCTAACCTAATCTCATTCTGATGATATCCAACCAAAAAAAAAAAAAGTTAATCTGCAAGATATTTCCAAATTCACAACAGTTTCGATCAATCATCGAATTTGTAAGTTTATAGGAGTTATTACAACACTCTCTTTATATTTTCTAGCACAAGTTTACATTTTCATGTATTATAATAATCTTGTCATTATTAAGACGTGAATCGAAAACCTTACTCACTTCTAAAACTTTTGTTTCATATTGAACCGTCCTTGGTTATATTTCCCGAGGCTAGGGCATATATTAATTTAGCTACCAATAAAAGTGTCCTATGAACTACGGATCGATACGTGTCTAGAGATAAAAGGTTATTGCTGACGCAGAATGAGATCTAATTTTAGGGTAAAGCCCTAAATTGCGGGTCGGAATATTTTGGTGTTTCACACAACAAAACCCACAAAACGCTTTCACTTCCAATAAAGGAATTGGGACCCAAGTCACTTTCTATGTGGACCATTTAAAGTCAGACAAAGTCTTAATATAACTCCAAAGCAACACTTCACTATCATATTGATTGAAGAACTGAGTAAAGAAAGTGACATACAAGAAGAGTTCAGTAGAAATATTCATATAAGAAAGAAAAAAAAAAAGACCAAAAGATCTTATAATTACAGTATTACGACAGAGGGATTGATTATATAGTTTCTTGTTTCCACAAAGGCAAAGGCAGAACTCCCTTTTTTTTTATAAGTTATAAAGAGAGATTTTGCTAGTAATTAAAACTAAAGAGGATCTCACTACTAATTTATAAGATTGAAACTTAACTTGGATTAAAAAAAAAAAGGGGTGTTCTTTCTACTTCTAGTAGTTGAATGTACCCCCTACTGATGCGATACCGTTACCGAGATTCCTCGGGTCTGACCTGTTCCCAAAGTCATCGCAGTTCCCGTTGCTCGGGAGCTTATCGACATTGTTGGAAGATGGCGCGGAATTGAGAAGCTCAAGTCCTCTTTTACCCATTTGCTGCACTTCTTGTGGTGACAGTATCTTAATGCACCACACGCTGCTCACAAACTCCCTGTAGGTAATGTGGGTTAATAAACATGGAAAATGGACAAAACATAAAAAGCTGAGATGCGGGATTAGTAATAAACTCACGGCCAAGGGTCATCGCCGAGGAGAAGAACGTCGTTCTCTCGGTCAACAAATACAAGCTGCCAGCCTGATCTCACAGGGTCTTCTAATTGGCCTTCCAGGCCAAACATGCGAGCTAGCTCGCTTCGCAGCTCGTGGTAGCTGCTAAATTTTGATATGTCTAACGATCTCCCAAAGGACCCTGACTTGTACACCTGCAAAAAACATTTCCATATAAGTCTCCCTATGCGTCCAAAATCTAAAAACACTTGAGGCAGGAAAAGAAAATAACCACATTTTACCTTCACAAAGGTATTAGATTGTGGGTTCTCGGAACCAAGGTTTTCTGAGGATTGTAGAAAACCTGATTCATCTATACAACTGGAAGGCGTCGTCATTGCAAGATTACCCGAGAAGTCGTTGTTCAAATTAGATGATGTGAAGGGTAAAGTCGTGGAGTCGCCTCCTTCAATGCCAATGCTTCTAAGGTTTGACATTCCGTTCGGCATCAAAAGAGAGGATGAATCTATGTTGACTCCGAAGAGAAGATGGCTATGCGGGTCTGAGGCACTTCCTTCTTGTTCGATTGAGCACTCTCTACCACCAGGAAATGGAGGCAACGAGACAGCGTTAGGAGGAACGTTGCTTGTGTGGGACTGTCCCAATTGCTCCATTACGGATTGAGTGTTGTTACCAGGTACAGAGTGCTGGAACGATGAATCAACTGCAGGCCGCTTTGATGGCCAACCAGATGATGTCATTGCAGAGTTAGTCCTAGTGAGGTTGAGCAGTTGAGACGACTCGTCTTGAGAGAAGTTACTGAGAAGACTGTGAAGCGGGGAAATAGGATTGTTTCCTCCATTGGTGTCGGAGAAGCTTTGTTGATGACACAGAGAAGCCATGGACTGGAGTGGTGATGTGTTGGACTGAGAAGCGGAACCAAACTGAGACATAGCGGAAACAACAGCAGGACTGGATGCAGACGGATTATGATTATCCCCTACTTGCTGCTGCTGCTGTTGAGAAAGAAGATTGTTTGACTGTGATTGAGCCTGAGACTGAGGCTGGTGGGTTTCAGGAACGCCGAGATACGCCTGTTGCTGTTGCTGCTGCTGCTGCTGAGAGAGCTGTTGCTGCTGCTGAGAGATTTGTTGCTGCTGCTGCTGGGAGAGCTGTTGCTGCTGCTGAGAGAGTTGCTGCTGCTGCTGAGAGAGTTGCTGCTGCAGCATCTGCGGTTGCACTAAGGAGGGAGATTGCATCGAGAATCCTGAAGAATTTTGGAACTGAAGAAGTGAAGCAGCAGCCTTTGCAGGATCAATGCCTCTCATGTCTTGAAGTGCAGCTGCAGCCATTGCTTGGTAAACGTCGTTTTGCATACCAAGCAAGCCTGAAGTATCAAGCCTCGGCTGCATCCACGGGTTTACTCCCATACCTTGAAAGTTTAAAGATTGGAGTCCACGATCCCACATAAGCGGCGAACTCATACTCATACTCATGTCATCTTCTTTAAGGCCTGCAAGAAAAGGAAGGGCAACCAAGATTAGAAGATATAAAAGACTAGAATGAAAAATTCTTGGAGATGGACCAAGTTTTGAAATTTATAATACCATGGAAAGATGGGAGACCAGGAGGCCACGGACGTTTAAGCCTGAGAGGGAAAGGAGATGGATACATTGGGAATGTCGTTAAAGGTTCAATCTCCCACAAGGAAACCCTTGGTTGCCTCTCTCCTGCAGTAGACTCGTCCCACCCAACCTTCATTTTGCTCAGAGATGAATGATACATAAGAGAAAGTAAAGATTAATGAATAGTTTCTACTAAAGTTTCGGTTTGGAGCTAAACCTTAACGGACCGCCAATGAGAATTAGCCCAACGAGTAGGATCCAGATCACAAATTCCAGTTATTGTACCCATGTACCTGACAATAAACAAAGATTCTTTAGGACATTCAGCTGCAAAAAGCAGAGTATAATATAGGAATTCTGATAATTCACCTACCGACGAACACTTGATTCTTCGGTTTCAAACAGCATCCTAAACCGCATGCCAACAGAGACGCGAGTGTGATAAACCGCTTTCACATACTTAGCCAGGGGTATAACAAACTCTGATGGACTTGCCCTGAAGAAAAGCGGATTCCTTTTACCGCGAAACACAGAGAATCAACACATAAGTGCATTCTGATGGATCTAAGACAATACCTTGGATTATAGAAGATGGTGAATCGGCTGTTTGTGGCGGCAGCATGAGCTGCTGCAGCAAGAAGGCCTAAATGCATACTGTCACTTGACAAAACAGATGAAGGCATGACAGTTTGTGGTCGGTTGGCTCGTCTTATACCAAGAAGCAATTGATTCTTATCATTCCTAGTATTACAAATACTTGAGTCAGTTCCACGATTCGCAGGTATCAATAGAAAAATAAATAAATGAAAGGAACATTTCTAACCAGATGAAAAGCACAGAGTCGCCAGCAACAAGCCTTTTAGCACTTACAAATACGCTCCAACCCGTAGTAAGGAGATGTCTCTTTGGTTGGCCTGAAAGGCGAAACAAATGCAAAGTAGATAAACCTCTATGTTCTTGAGTTATCAATATATGCCTGAACTTGGATTTTTCACCAAGAAAGCTAACCTCGGAATATATGCCTGAACTTCCATTCGTTATCATGCAGATCCCTCGCCATCAACTCTTGAGCTGGAGGCTGTTGTGAGTAATCCTGAAGAACACATAACATTTTCTGGTTAAAAGAGGCAATAGCTAAGCTTAAAGGTTAAATTTCATATGAATGAGACGAAGAATTACCAAGGGAGGGAAAACTTTCTCAGCAGCTCGGCGAGGCACAGAGAAACCTCCATGAGTGCTTGTATCACTAGCAGTCAGAGTTTTACAGAAATAGTTTGTAGGTTGTCTACTCGGGACACCTAATTCCGCCGGAAGGTAAGGATCTTTTTGCTCTTGCTGCATTCAAACAAGATAAAAACAAAGCAACAAAATTTCAGGACACCGACATATTCGGCATAGATGAAGTATGGAATTAGTGGTAAAGTCTCATACCGCATTCAACGGTTGTAAAGTCATCTGTGCATAGACTTCATCAGTCTCCACATCAGCCTGAAAATGTAAAGAATCATGTTACTAACTAAAACGCAAACAGAGATAAACACTGTGAGAAGTTTTTCAATAAAACCAAGTTCCTCACATGCATTGTGACATTGTGAAGCTGACAGATAAGCTGCGGATGCAAGCTAGGATAGTTTGGTATATGAGCATCCACTTCTTTATTGGTCGAAGCAGCGACCTGAAAAATGTTCTCAGAAGTTTTTAAGTAATGCGTTAACCAAAAAGGAAAGATAAGAATCCAAATCACAAAGGAAGAAGACAAAAAAAGAAACCTGTTCACTGTGACCTTGAGGAAAATACACAACTCTGCTTCCAACAGGAGGTAACGAGACAAGAGGGCCAGCACAAGCATGCCAGAGCTCAGAATTAAGAACTCTTTTCTCTCCTGTAACTTTGAATCCAAACAAACCACAAAAGTTAGTTAATAATCAGCATTTGCAAAAAGTAGAAAGGAACATGAGAGAAGAGATGAAAAAAATTATTAAGAGAGTTAGTTAGTTACCTTCATGAGGTTGAGGATTAAACCCAGCTGAAGATAATCTCATTTTTGACAACTTATAAAAGCAAAAACAAAAACTTCCAAGTTTGTTTCTTCAAAGATCCAAGATTTCAAGACGCCGAAATGTAATTATGAGGAAGAGACACAAAAAAGCATAACTTTTTTTAACTGTTTCCCTCCACCTCCCACCCATTCACCAACCAAATCTTTTCACAATCTTAAAAAACCCCTAAAATAAAAATTTAACAAAGACTGATTTTTTCTTCTCCCCTCCTCACAAAATCAGCCAAATAAGCTCGCAATCTTAGTCTCGCCGACTTCAAAGCCGCTTCTTCGAATCTTCAACTCCTTCATAACTTGTACTCCAGTTACTTCCCCATTAAAAAAAAAAAAACTTTAATTGTCCTTTGGTTTTCTCCAGAAAAACCCACCACCGCTTAAAAGCTCAGAAGCCAAGAAAAAGGGAAAAAAAAAAAAACACAGATCTCGAGCTATAACTAAAACGACAAGAGGTGGTGTCGTTTCAGCTTAAGAACAGAGAGATCTTCTTCTTCGAACAGAGATCCCAGTTAATGGAGAAGGTCGGGAAATGAGAAGTAGAAAGATATGGGGCATGCACTTGCTCAACTGTTGCAGAACATGGGTACAGACAGAATAATCAAACCCCTTAACCCAAAAAACAAAAAAAAAAGTATAGACAAAGAAAGAAAGAAAGAGACTGTTTTTAATTTTAAAAAATCTTTTATTTTGGATTGGCAAAAGAAGAAGACTGATGTATTTTTTTCTCCGGTAGGCGAAGTACGGCGGAGCTGTTATTATTGTTTTGTTTATTCTCTCTGCTAAAGTTTTCACAAACTTCTCTCTCTCTTTTATTTGAATCAGAAGGAAGAAGAAGAACGACAATGGCTGTTTATGACCCGAACCCGAACCCGAACGGAGCGGGTCTTTGATTTTCTGATAAAAACATTTTTAAAGCAACTTGTTGTTCTGAAAGGACACTTAATTTACTAATTTACCCTTTTATTTCCTTTTTTATTACAGTTTGGGACTCGTGCCTTTTTTAAAAAAAGTTTTAATACTACTAGTTAAGTAATTATGCTTCTCCCGAAATTTCGAAAAACCTGGTTGCGTGGTCGACGTAAATAAATGGAAGTACTATATAGTATTAATTTAATAATACGTTATGGTACCGTCATATACTATTTATACAACATGATCGTAGTTCTTTTTCTTTTTTGTATAATTTTTAAAACCTATTTGTGGTATTTTTTTAAATTTGGCTAGTGGATGACTAACTAATTTTATATACGAGATTTTGAGTTTAGTTTTAGTGAGCTTTTGCAAATAATATGAATTGATTAATCAATTAAATAAATATAGTCAATATTGGAGAAATTTATTGGTTTAGTGGTCAAAGGGTTTCAAAATTGTTATACTAGATTTAAGAGTTTGAGTATTGTACATATACAAAATTGTTTTTTGTATAGCAAGATTTATCGGATGTATTGTACATATAAAACTTAAAGTCAAGAAATTGAGTGTTGTAAGAAAAGAAAAAAATTATACTTCGTTCAATGATTCCTGAAATCTTTGTATCATTGATACTTCTAGTTAGATTTGATCGAATAAATAAGTTATAATATAATAAATTATTATTTTCTGTAATAAATAAAATAAACACATACGTATAAAACTAAGTAATTAACTTATTACAAAATAGAAAATTAAGAAGAAGAGTGTTGTCTTACGGGTTACACCAAAAGTATGGTACAATTTTTTAAGTGACAGGTCGACAAAAAAATAAAGTGAAAGTTAATATTTATAGTAAAAGAAAATTACCATAGTGTAATAACCAACCATTCGGAAACTATTAGAAAATTAAATTATCGTGCAAACGAGCCTTTCGTAATTATATCAGTAATATCAGTACACTTTCTTTTTCTTGGCTATATTTTTTTGCTTCGTTGTATATACTGATAGACATATATAAATTACGTGAGAATCAAAATGTGCTCGTTACAAAAATAATATATAATTTTTTTGTGTATAAGATAGCAAATAAGTCAAGATAGACAGTGAAATCACCTGATAAAAATGACAGGACGTGCTTTTAGGGTTTCTTGATTCTTCTATACATTTTTATTTTATTTCTTTTTATTTTATCTTCTGCATATAATACTTTCGAAATTGCATGTCGGAGTGGGCAATTTTGGCAATATATGTATATATAAAATACACACACTTTCTCGTTTCGGAAATTTTTACGAATCTGATGTCTTCAGCTAATAATAATATAAATTGTAACAAGGAATACATATATATATATACGTGTTTTATTTTTATTGTTTTCCAAAATCATTTTAATTAGAGAAATTACTTAATAAAGAGTTCTAGGTGTTTTCCACTCTTTCTCTTGCAAATGACAAGACTATCCTTGAGGGGGCACGTGCAATCTCATGACGTAATAAGGGTAACGTTGGAAACGACATAATATACAAATAGATCAGTAGTAGTATTCAGTACCATCGATCGTCATATCTTTTTGGGGGATTTATTTATTTATTTATGTGTATTAATTATATGTTTGCATTATTGAAATAATTTGCAATAACATGGGGACATAGTTGCTACAAAATTCTGCCAATGTGGTTATATGTAACATAAACACATCAGCATCAAAGAGTATCCAACTAGCTTTTGTTTATGCAACTAAATTCTTAAGCTAAACCAAAAAAAAAAAAACCTTAAAGATAAGCGACAAAACTAGAAACATAGCTAGTAACCTAGCCTAGAGTACTTGTTTATTAATTATATACAGATTTTATGCAAAATATGCAACAGTTATTTAGTTACTATATACATTAATTTAGATCTAACACTATTTTAAAAAATGGAGATATAGAAACATTGGTAAACTTAGAGAAAAACAATGGAAGATTGCAAAATGATATTAAAACAATAAATGATAAATAAGGTGAGTAATATATATATATATATATATATATAATCTGTTTTTTTTTTTGTCTATTTCGCTTTTAGAGACATCCATTTCTAATTTTTCTTTAACAACATTTTAATTTAAGTAATCATGTACGTTAATCTATTAATTCCTTTGTGGGATCCTATATATTGTGAGACGGCTGATTGAGAAAATTCCTTAATCAGCTTTTACGTACTCGTATTAGATGATTGAGATCTTACATCTGTGATGTTTTTATACTTTCCCGGCGGCCGTTTCCTAGTCATACATGGACTTTCATCATTCAAGAATCCGTTTCTTGATTCGTCTTCAAGAAAATAATAACCGTACGTGACTTGTTTACGAGTTAAGCAGGCAGTATAGGTTTTGCAATCGAAATTGACTTTGATAGATAAAAACTAAAGAGGAACTCTTCTTTACTCGATATATGCGTTTTGAACATGTCATAAAAGTCTCTAAAGCGAGACCTTTATTAAGTATAGCCCGGTATGGGAACCCGAATAAATAATTAAGTATACTAGTATAAAATGATTTATAATTATTTGTCGGCGATATATATATATATAGTGGACTTGACGGGTATAATAATATAAGATAATTAAAGTACGTATAGGATTAGATTTTCGACGACGTCAAAATAGGAAAATAATAATAATAATGTACCAAATACTGTCAATGCGTAAGAAGAAGAAGAAGAAGAAGAAATAGGACAGTAGTGTATGTATGGTTGTCCCTAGAAGGGGAAAGGGGTAGAGAATTAGAGATAGAGGAGAGGAGCGGTGTACGATGATAGGTTTATGAAAACAAGGAAACGAATCGTAGCCGTTGGATAAAAAACTGAGTGTTTGGGGGGTGTGGACTGTGGAGGGGACTCACATGAGTTGGAGATGGGACATGACATAATACTAAAAAACCAAGTAGGGCTTCCTTCCATTGGTCGTTTTCACAGTACTCTCACGGTGTTCCATCGCTACACGCTATTACACCTTCCCACACGTGTGTCACTGCTCGACACATTACTCGCAATTATATATATATATATATATATCTATAAATTCCTATATTTATTGTTTCTTCTTCTTCTTCTTCTTCTTCGATTACTTGTATTTATTTATGTAGCTTCAAAGGTCCAAGATAAGAAGATCTCTACTATATAGGCGTGTGTAGTTTTTGTGGTTAAAAGGAAACTGTGTTCCCATTCTTTTTTCTTGTGTGGGTCAAAACTGTCCCTATTCAAAGCCACAAATTACTGAATATAAATAGTTTTCGGAAAACAGTTCTGCATTTTTTTGTCACAGCCTATATCATACATGATCAAACGCATAACATTTACTCATAAGAATATACTCCATTCATTGAGAACAAGAAGTACAATTTGTTCGAAACACAAACTATATATTGACGGTTACTGAGTAAAATTATAGTAGTTTCTTGCATGTTGTCATGATCAGGATGGTTTGATGCATGGCTATAGCTCCTCGAACTAATCTTAAATGGTTTTGCTATCTAAATGAACATCATGATGACAATATCCAATAGATTTTTAAGATTCATCATAAAAGACTTATTTATAGCCTTTGATCAGTTGATGTGTCAAATGCGTTCTTTGCTTTCAGATTTTACGGAACACAAATCACTTGGAGATGAATGTTCAGTTAGGAAAGACTAATGAGTCAGAAATTTTTTAACTTCGTATTTTTTGGCTATTAGACAGAAACGGTATTCAAGTTATTTCATCTTACTATTCAAAGTTATTTTATCTTTACTTAAAGTTGAACATAAATTATTACACATACAGTACTTATTTACTTATGGATATTTGTAGAAAAAAATGTTTTAAAGACAAGGACGTATGTACAACTGAAAAAACACAGATATGACGATAACAAAGGATGTATTTATAGAAAGTAAAAACAATAAATACAATGAATCGATATATAGTTCAATCGGTTGAATCTAAAATCAAACTTTGGTGATCGATCCACTATTTGCTGGAAAAGTATGATCTGTTCTTTGTCTCTCTGGTCGAAAGAGATTTCAGAATTTTCGATCAGAAAATATGAAAAAAGTAACTAATAAATGCTAGAGTTAAAATAAAATAAAATAAAATAACCCTAAAGTAAGTAAGTAAGTAAATAAGAAGAGAAAAAGGAAGAGGCCATTCATGCATGTCCCTCGAAGAAACTGCCTGTTGGATCAGAGTCTCTGGCCCATCTCACATGCGCTCTCTCTCGAACAATGAAAAAAAATAAAAACAAACTTCATAACTTTATATGTGTATTAATTTTAATTCTTGGATTAATTTATTCTTTTGATACCTATTCTATCAGCATCACATCATTCTTAACACTTGGTTTACAAATCTCAAGTGTTTCTGTCTCATGCAAATTTGGCGTTATGACTTATCCATATGTTTGGTGTTTTAATATCGCGCATATTTATTCATCGTGGAGCATACCATTAATTATCTATATGCTAATAGTTTTGATTAGTCCGACTTTAATACGTTTCTAAACTCAATAACTTATATTAAACTTGTTCTTTCTATATTGTTTTGTTTGATTGGTGATATTAAGTCTAAGTCCAAAAATGTATTTGATTTTCTGGTCTATGGGCATTGCACGTGAAACCTGTCTTATCGAGTTTGAGCTTAACTCTTCTTTGGCTTTTATATATTATATAATATAAGAAAATAGAAATAGAAATTAACAAATATAATTGGCTAGACAATATTATTTGTATCTGACGTTTGAATAATTAGTTAACGCCAAAAAAAAAACAATGCCTTATTTAAAACACCGACTTCTCTGGCAAACCTGTCATTCAAGTCAACGTCATGGTCAAAATTTTATCATACATTAACATATTTTTAACCAAAACACATTTTTCGTTCTACATAAACCAAGAACTCAATTAAAACAACACATTAAATGCAAACATATGCTGTATAAAACTTATATATGAACTCATATACAAAAAAAATATGAACTCATATACTCTTAGACTGTGAACTGTTATGTTGTACGCCCAATTAATACACCAAATTTGGATAAAACCTACTTTAGGATCTCTGAGTGGTCGTTGTATCAATCTATCTATTCATATATTTTTGTTTTGATTAAAGTATATGCGGTTGTCATGCACCTATCACCGCCAAATTCTGCCTCTATATGTTTTTTAATTTAAAAATTTGATAATTAAATATGTAAATTACGAACAAAATAAAATATCTGATTATCTAGCTCCTATAGATGAGTTATATAACTTATTTTAAACTCTTTTTCCAATATATACATCACATTAGTTCACTATATAACATTTTAATGGCACTGTTTGTTTCGTACTGTACTGACAATACAAATCGTTTTTATTATGAGTCGACCGCACTGCCAACAATTGTACCCTGTTTGGTGTACTCATGTAAAATATCATACTAGGAAGAAGAAAAAAAAGAAGAACTAGGTTTGTGTTACAAGCGGCATATGTTGGATGTTAATTATAGAAAGGCCATAATTTTCATAATTTTATCATACAAATAAGAACTCTCAAGATTTGAAAATTTTACAATTAAAAAAATAATAATCAATCTCTCTCTTTGGTTAACAATACCTAAGCAACCCGATTAAGACAAATACACTAAACTATACCATTCGATATCTTTGTAATAATGGAGTTTGTATCGTACGGCGCTTATAACTAGGAAAAATAACTCTCAAAATAGATTTTTATAACATGTTTTAGCCGTAGAATAATGTTTGATTAGATGCATTATGCATAGATATATGATTCACAGTTCTAAAACATTAACCATTCACAAGAAAAAGAAAAAAAAAGTTGGTTCGTTTGTGGGAAAATAAAAATAATAAAGCAACAGGTCAAGTGTAAGATTTGGGAGACCCACCATTACATCGCTCAAGATTTCCCCAACCCATCTCTCTTTTTTTTACGTCATAATATTGTATCTTCCCACCACTATTGTTTCCTTTGGCTAACTTTATTAATCATTATCTTTTTGGCTAATTGCTTTTGGAAAAACATTATCGAAGTTATGAAGCAGCGGGAGATGAACATATATATAATCTAAAGTCTAAACCGAGAAGAAGAAGATTAAGTTATGTTTTAATAGTAACGAAAATATATATGTATATATATATATATATATGATTTCAATTAAAATGGTAATGCATAGTACGATTCCATTTTCATACAATGGTTTAATCAATCTATAATATCATTATGTGATAGTCAACAATTTTTTATATAATAAGAATATAAATTTGGAGTGTCTTACATCTCTTTGAGTATATATAATCAGTTCTGAACTATTAAGTTATGAATTTTTGGTCTAGTGATTTATCAAAAATGATTTTACACAAACTAGATCAATAATGAATTTTCTTCTTTAAAGCTTTACAATGTTCCAAATATATCATATTCAATATAAAGTTTCAATCACTTATTGATCAATTAAATTGTAGATGACCATGTGGTTCATTTGATTTTATTTTATTTTGCTATTGATTTGAATATAAAATAAATACAAAAATGATCCTTTCAAACAAATTGATATATCAATTAATTTGGTCCTACCATTTTATTCAAGTTTTTTGGTTTTTCTATTTTTTCCACGATTTAATCCATCGCTTTTCTCAAATAGTAGTTACTGATTTTTCAAAAAGAAAACGATCTCACTATGATCAAAATAATGCAAAAATTTCGTATTCGTTTTTACATAGAAAATAATTAAGGTGATTTTGGAATGAGCATGTCCGTGAAAAAATGTGTGAGGATTTATTTTTAACCGTGACTATAACTTAAAATTCGTGGATATAACGGAGAATTCATAATCCAATATGCACCATGCTTACGTGAAGATCAAAACAAAATTATTACTCTCAATATTATAATTGAACAGAGAAACATCCATGCCGACTTATAAAACTTTATCTAAAAATAAAACAAACAACCATACTTTTATAAAGATAACAATATAAGCCCATTCCACATTTTGAAATTTAGCACTTACTTGTTCTCTAATAAGCCACAAACATATACGAAAAATACAGTAGGTAAGATTTCACCTTCTGCCTATATTTAGCGCCCATGCCTTTCATTTACATTATGTCCACATATTTTTATATAATTATCTTTAAGTTTTAGATAAATAACTAGTTTTGGATGACTTTAGAAAACACAATAAAATATGAATTTTTATTTCTTATGTTCTTAAATAATAAATTTTTGACTTTGTTTTCTTTATCTAAAATAGATCATTTTCTCATAAATTTATATAAAACTAATATAACAATTTGTATTATCTTTATTATATTTTTATTTATTGAATTATGTTTAGATAGATATTAAATAATATGTTTATTTATAATATAAGTAAAAATTAAATAATTTTTTAACTAGTGTACATTAGTCTGGAAAATAATCTACTAAGAACGAGAAAATATATGTAATTTGGGACGTCGAACTAATTAATCTATTTTTAAGAGACAATTTTTCTTGTTAAAATTATGACTAATAAACTCCATTGGGAGAATATATAGACAAATACAGTACTTGTATAGGTCGTATCATGCATTACATTTGCTTTAATTGATACGTCTTTTCTCCTAGCAAACTTATGCACTTTATTTCAAATTAATCGCTAGTATCATACATTGTCATTAATAATCTAAAGCAAGCATGCAAAAGAACATATCACTACAAGAAAATGATTACAACGCATCTTATATAAGACGATGAGATCTACAAATTGCTAGTATAAGATAATCATGAAATTATTTTTTTCAGGTGATTTCTTGGAAAAGAAAGATACCTTAAATGAAACATTTTTTCTCTTTTAAGGATGTTTTCTTTAATTAGAACACATTGACCCCTCCCTTTTGTGCCAAAGGAAAAACACTTAAAAAAATGCTTAGAATTCAAAAGAAAAAAGAACACTTCTTTAGTGTAGGATTCTTCGCAACTTGTATCCTAAATATATATATTAAGATCACATAACCATATATTAAATTATAATCCAAGGCAATTTGGTACAAAATAACGTACCACATGAGTCATGAGCATCCAACTTTTGTTAAAGAGCTTAATCTTATGAAGCCTCCGTACTATAGTTCAACTTACTTTATATTTTTGGTTACACAAAAATAAAAATACAAATGGGCAGCTTTTTCTTTTTAAAACCACATACTATAAACAATCTTGATTTAGATGTAACTTAGTATTATATATTGCGAATACATTTCTAGTTGTTTAGTGAAACTAAACGTCTCATCAATTATAATACTTCTCAAACGAGATGATTATATATTAACATAACTAGTTCCTTGCGATTATTAAACTAATGATTAGTTACTATTATAATACGCTATGTACGTATTTAATCAGGACTCAGTGACCCAAAATTAACAGCAAGCTATAAGATGTATATATGGTCCCGTTGGCTGGCAAGATTATATATGAATTAGTTTAAAACTTGGAGATACAATTATATAAATGGCTTAGAAAAACAAATTAGAATGGAAGATTTGGAACTGAAACTTAACTTAATCTTTAGAGTTAATTTCTGCAGAAATTTATAACTTATATAACTTAAACTTAGCAATACAGTGACCGAAGAGAGAGTTGACCACACTATATTATTTGGAGTTATGTCTGCAGAAATTTATGGTATTATTTTTGTAATCATTTCTTAAAATATTTAATTAACGTAAAGCAAGTAGGTGATCGGACAGATTAAGTCAAGTTATAAAACTCGTAGAGACAACATTAAACAAAACACACCAACAAAGATTTTCTTTGTAACCTCGTAAGAGCATTAGATCATGACAAGAGAGACAAGACTTGAAGCTAAATGTTAATTAGGCTGTTTTTTCTAATAATTAAAATGGGCCCACCGTTCACTATTAATGAATCAAATAAGTTTAAAATAGTTATAATCATTAAACAAAATTAATGTAATCGTTAACAATGATTAGTCTGTGTTAAGTAAAAAGAAACCAAGAAAACAACAACGAAAAAGAAGACGAACATGTTCGAGTGTTCGAAAAGACACTCGTAACCCTTGTCTACTAAATTTAAAAGTCTTGTTGTGATTGGTGCTAATTAGCAGCGGTGCTTAATTAATTATGATATTATAAAAAAAGCTTGAGTTATAGATTCTTTTTCTACATTTACGCCGTTTCACAGAAAATATAAAGAGGAAAGAATAAAAAGTAGTCAAATGCAATCTGAATGATGATATTTTTTTTATTATCACTTTGATCACAAACATTTTTTATTATTTTATTATCACACACAAACATATATAAAATACAGATATGGCCTATCTAAATATAATATAATATAATATAAGAATAAGTAAAAAAATAAATATAGACTTGTATCAAATTATATATTTCTTTTTGAGATATAAACTTAGAGCATTTCTAATAGGTCGCTTCAGATTTTACTTCAAATCCTAAGTATTTCAACAAAATAAAGGAAAAAGTTGAAGCAAAACTTTTCAAATCGGTTCCTTCATTTTCTTCTTTAAAAAGATTCCAAATATGTTTTTATCTCTAATTTAATATTAAGTTATTAACAATATCTTTGATTTTCTAAATTTATAAAATTTAACCAATTTATTTTATGGTTAGCAAATAGTTCAACAAATTTTCTGCATTAAATATTATTATAAATAAATTCACTTTGACTAACATCAACACGCAAAAATATTAGTGATACGATTGTAGACATATACTTCTCCCATTTGAAAATACTTTAAAGAATTTAGTTGATCCGGAAGCAAATTGCCAGATTAATATTTATAATCTATGTTATGTTATGTATAATTTTTATTTCAACGTTGGTATTAATAATTTATGTTAAATTTTTTGATTTTTTTGGTTAAATATTAAGTTTTAATTTTGGCTATGTTGCTTGTTATTCTATTTAATGGAAATTATTATTTACTTTTTAATTTGATTAGATAAAATAGAAATATATTAAATTAATATTAATTGAATAAAAATGAAATAGAGCCATTTTGATGCTCCCTATGAAGTAAATGGTTAGAAGATCTTGCATAGTTGAACCAAACAGTATAAATAAATTCAACAATTTTGAAAGCAGAAGATAAATAAAAATAAATAATTTTGTTGTTACATGAAAAGCATGTTATATTTGTAAGGATCTTTTAAAAAAATCACCTTCAAAATGTGAAGATATGAACAGCATTCTTTCAAATTGTGAAAATACACTATTCAATCCTTCATTCTAAAGATTATAAAATCTATTTTCTATTATATTTTTGGGAAAGAAATTCATTCAAAAAATTTCTACCACCTTTTTATCATATTTTCGACAAAAAAATCTACAAAAAGAACTGGTAATAAATGATTGACAAATTTTTTATCTTTTTTTAAATCGGACATTACTAACTCTCAGTAATAATTAGAATGTTTTTTTCTTCGTTATACACCTTAAGAAATCAGAAATTTAATATCTTAGTTTATATATTATATGCTTTATTCGACATAACTAGAAAAAAATATTATTCCATATTAAAATGTATCATTAGCTAATAAAAAATACATAAAAACTTTAAGAATTTAGCACTGTAAAAGAAAATCCAAAATTCAGATTAATTAGAAACATGAGGAGTATAGTTTTGCAGATGTTGTTAAAAAACAAGTTAGTTTGTTAAAATAAAGTGTTAACCATATTATTTCTGGAATTTATTTCTCTCTACTTTAGGCAATTTATAAATTTGGAAGTTATGATGCTCCTTTGACTAAATTTTTAACAAATGTCAAAACGAAAACTCTTTTTATCATATAAAAAAGTGTATATTATAAGGTGGTATCTAGTCATCATAATTGATATACTTGAGGAAAATGTGAAATCCAAGAAAGAGTCAAATGCAATGTGCTAGAGAGGAAAAAGTTGCATTGAACTAAGGGTGGCCCGGTTTATCATGGCCTTCATACCTACTACGATTAATTGCATTTTTATTTATTGGAATTTACCTCTCTAATAAGCAATTTTAAAAAACTAGTAGTACTGTAGTACATTTCCACTTGATACGATGACAAACTTCAAGACTCATTTTACAACACACATGTACGTAATCGGAATCCTAGATATGTTGGAACTTGAACAATACGTTAGAAGTATATAGGGATGCACTAAACTGTAAAACACATATTGTAATAACGTTTTTGGATCTAAGAAAGTAACTAAATGTAACAATGTAAAAAATATATATCTGGTTCACGATATAAATGGTTACATGATAGGGATGTGGGAAGAAATGAAAATAAAGAAAGTGTCATAATTTGGTTTCACGATAAATAAATAAACATGAGCATGCACTTTTAAGATCTAGTAGTGCGAATCATATCGATGGTGTAGGCCACAAAAGTATATATTAAAATTAAAAAAATAAAGTTTTATATATATATATATCTGGTTCATATCTGTGAAGTCTAATAATCAATCCTAAAATATTTAAAATATATATTCTATTTGGTGGGGGATCTAACAATATTTCATAAAGATATTTTGATACAATGTGACTAAGATATATGTGTATGATAATAATTTGACAAAGATATTATATACAGCTCATCACATAAATAAATACGTGTTATCTAAAGTCGGATGTTCCTTCTTGTATAATTAAGCTTTACAAAATTATGAATAATCAATAACTCATATGTACTAGATATTTTTCTAGATGCACTTTATAAAATAAATTCGTTTTGAAAATGTTAATATTTTGTTCACGTTAAAATATATAGTAAATTTAGATCATCTATTCTTGTAACGTAAACAATTACTTATATACTTATAATGAGTTATGATTCTCCGAAATGATAATCATCTTTACAATATATTGGTGGATTTTGAGTCTGTTTTGTCAAGTTCTCTTGAAAAATATTACGTTTTAGAAATGATTTGTTTTTTTTTTCTTAAATAAACCTTTTAACCAAAGAAAAAAGTCCATTCGAATGCTGATTTGATTATACTGCCTTTAACTTTTCGGTACATCTTTTAACACACGTAAAAAGCGAAAGATAACAAATTGATAATATTAAAAAAAAAAAAAAAAGCTAGTAGTAATAATTCAGCTCAATTTTTTGCAACATGCTTTCCTAACGGGAGACACTGTTTCATGTTTCATCTTCCTTTTATATTTGTTTTTTACAAAAATTAAAATCTATTAAAATGGACCACAAGGTGTAGTTTTCAATATACGAGTTCGATCGCTGTTGGATCATAATTAAGAAGTTTGAATTGTCAATGTATATCACTATCCAATGGAAATTAAATAAAATAGTCTTTAGAATAATTATTGTAGTCTCATCAGGTAAGTTGATTCCTTCACTTAGCTTTGAATAACCCCTAGACCCCGAAAACAAGGTAAAAGAGGAAACGAGTCAAGGCCCATCAAAGCTACCTTATTGTGATATTGTGAACTGTCGAACCATCGATCTGATTTAAGAAGCCTAAAAGGCCCATGCAAGGTCCACATAAGATTGTAGGCTGTGAGTTCTTCGTGAAGATTCTTGTGAGGGGTTAGATTGGGGGCATGCTCTATCGACACATCCATAAGAAAGCCATTGATCTAGTTCCTAAGTTCGATGAGAAGCTATAAAAACATAATGAGTCATCACATCTCTTTTCTCACCAAAAAAAAAAAAAAAAAAGCACCAATGAATCATACTAATCTAACATTAAGAGAGAAATTAAATAGAGGACAAACTATAACAAAATCGATCCTTTTTCAAATTAAATAGAGGACAAACTATAACAAATAGAGGACAAACAAAATCGATACTCTTTCAAACTCATATAACGTTAAAGTCTTATATTCTGCTTCTGTCCATGTCTGAGATCATACTCCTCTGTGTTTTTAGGTATATATCATCCGAATGGTATGGATTAGGTACAACGTTGTTTGTTTTTAGGTATATATATCTCTTGTGTGTTCATCTCTTCATTTGGTAACTTCTATGCTCTGTTTATGACTTGTACTGTTTATTTCATCTAGAAAGTTTATACTGTCAAAAATAATTACATGTCAAACATTTTCTCAATGTTTAACGTACGGTGGTGAGCCTTTCTTATTGTCTATATCCTCCTACCAGTTTGCTTTGTTCCAACTACCAACTAGGTTCTTGCTCCGTGATTGAACTTTCTACGGTTGTCAAACGGTGAGGAACATAAAGAACCGCACAGCAAAAAATGTCTTATACGTTTCTTTGGATTTAGAACATTTCTTTTTAGTTGGATTTTTGATCTTTCTAATAGATTTATCTCCTAGTTGTACTATTTGCTCTTTGCCTACTTATGTAGTGGCCCATTTTAAGTGAAAACATATGTTTTTGTGATAAGAGGTCCTCATGTCCAAATCTCTTATCACAACAAATTAAAATCTCGAGGAATATGACCTTAAGTTTCTCCGATTTTTGCTTTGTCCTGAAGTCTCGTAAAAAAAAAATTGATTGGGCCGGGAATATTAACGGGCCATCATATTCGCGAGCTTAACTTTGAAAACAATTTAACGATGTGAGTTGACCAAATTGGGATTATAGGGCTCAATATACAAAATTTCATTAGTTTTTTTTTTCTATGCTTTGCATAAAATAAGTATATGATAATCTGGAGATAGAAAATGGTATAACTTGCTTCGGCATATGCAAGTCAAGTATAAATAACTTATTCTGGCAGGAGGGACACGTACCATACATTTAATTATTTTGTTCTTGTCCTATTGTCACCAAAATGCTAAAATATTACATGTGATTGATTCGTTGCATAGCGACTACACTAGAAATTAAGTAAATTATAATAACCTGATATTCAGTTTAGGAATAATTAGAATGATACTTGTTTTGTGTGATTAAATATTGCCTTTGATTGCAAGCCATGCCAATATAATTTCATACGAAGAAATTTACTAGTAGGAGTCACGTCTCCCATACAATGATTCTGGAATAGATACTTTAGTTTGAAAATCCTTTTTGTTTTGATTCGTTTTGATAGGAATCACGTCCACATATCAAATTAATAATACAATGGTCGTCGTTGTGTTCTTACAAAACCAATATTGTATTATATGTTTTAATTTGAATAAATCGGATTTCGTGACAGTAAGTCTAAAAAACTCTTACGATTCTAAGTCGTAGAAGTCAAGATTCTTACAATAATTCCTATTGCAATCTTTTCTCATGCAAATAACAAGTCTATGGACAAATTAAAATTACTAATAGATATATATTCCATCATGGAAGCGACGAAGCTCACAAAGTAAAATCTACTAAATTTGATACTCACGAATCTCTATCTTTTTATATGAATTATGAGATTAGGCTAGATTTTAGTAAACAATGCACAAGAGCAATATTTCTATGTAAAAGCTACTCAAATCCTCATCATTAAAAAAATGTTGTAAAACAAAGTTTAAATAATTTTTAACTACAAATTGTTGTTAAATTATAATTCATTAATATCCAATGGTATTAACGGCATATCGCATTGTATGCTAACATTTTAATTTTTAGATATATTTTAGTCTTGTTGGCAAAATTCTATATAATTTTTTGCTAATACAAGTTGATTAAAATATAAATCAGAGTCATCCCCATTGATACCTAAAATATCAATTAATCATTGTTCATACCGTAAGTAGAAGAAACTTGATGAGGTGGTGGGTCTTGGTTTGAGTACATGTCGACGCGAAAATAGAAAGAAAAAAAAAAAAATATCAACAGGAAACTTTGGCACCCAATCTAAATGATAGCCACCTAACGAAATATGTGAACCGCGTTACTTTCAAATAAACAATTACTTAAACTGAAAATATTTTGAAGATAAGACTTTAGGGTCTTTGGGATAAGGTTTTTGAGGACTTTTTCAAGTTATTTCCGTTGTCGGCAGCAATGAAGATTTTTTTTATAGCAACAACGGCTTTATTTTTCTTTGGGTCCTTTTTGTCTTTGTGAGTGACCCAAACTTTATCGAATTAAATTCGCATAAAAAATTTATCTATAGATTTATATTCTCTCGAATTAATGACCTGTCTAAAAGTGAAACCCACTGTTTTGTCCAGTGAATGTGTTAGGCTGTTAGCTATTTAATTCAGTTAGATGCCAAGAAAAACAATTATATTTAGATCTATCTATCGTGGATTTTACCCAATCGACATAAAAAGGAAGGACCCGTATTGATGATGATACTAGCTAGCTACTGGTCATGCATGTATAGATATGTATATAACACAAACAAAACAATAATTTTCTTTGCACACACAACAATGAACAAATATAGAAAAAGAAAAAGCTTAGTTGTCTCAAAATTTTTAAACTCCCATGGCAGAACAAAATTAAAGACGACTCCCCTCTCGTCACGTAGTCATAGTTATTGATTATTTGAACGAGATCGTTGTCAGTCACTTTAACTCTTATCTTTCAACTATGTCGTGGAAGTCTTAACGATCGAGTTTTTATCTGTTACTTCGAAACTTTTTCAAACTGCATCTACGGTTTTTTTTTTGTTTTTTTTTGTTGTTGTAGTCACCCTCTCTCGTATTTATCGTGCACACGTACTAGACAAATTTATTACGTAGATGATACACACACATAAGCTGTGATGGTATGTGTTTAGAATATAAAGCTCACATGCATAATCGTTCAATGTTTGGAGTAAAAATGAGAACAGAGAGGATTCTTACATTGGAGAAACATATATTAGAGGATATTCCACAAGTATTCAACAAAACCAAAGGAAGATGAAGATTTTTGTTTTTCTTGTTTCTGAATAGTTTTTTTTTGTGGAACTGATAAATAGTAGAGAATTTTTTTTAAACATTTTATTTTCTGTCTTTTAGTCATACTCAACCTATATGGCCATTATTATCTAATAGCAGGATCTCATAACACGGAAAACAAAAAACGTTTATAGAAATACATAGAATCTCGAACACACCTCCGGATGCGACGATGACGATTAAAGTGTTTCTAAACGTTTAACTAGAAACTTTCAAAAACGATCAGATCTAAACAGAATCCGAAAGCTGGCAAGTACTGAATCAAAGTTTCTCATCAATTTGACATATGTGTTTATAATTGTTAAATAATGATATATGTTTTTTTTTTTGTCTTGTAAAACATTGAAGAATTTTTTCTTATTTCCAATTCAGCCAAATATGACATAAAAAGTTAAAAACACCTCACACTTACTAGCTATTACATATTTCTTCCCAATTTTTTCTTTTCATTTCTTCTAATTTTCTTTAGATCTTTTTTTTCTTTTCTTTAGATTTAAATATAGACATCTAAACTTGTTCATTTCTTTTATTTTAAAATTTTGATTGAAATTATATATACATTTCCATTGAAATTCCTAATAAAAAAATACGTTATATACGTAAAACGATTTGATTTCTTAGAAAAATATATAGTTTGATTTCTTTTTGAAAATGATGTTTTCATACAAAAAGATTGCCATGTGACCGATGTCACCCTATAACCTTTAAATTGTACAAACTAAATGTAAAACAAACTATTTAAGGATATGTAAAACATGTCACAGTAAGTGAGTAACACAGCGAGTAAGTGTAATAACCGGTGATTTTACTTTTTACAAGTAAAAAAGTTTTCAAAACAAGACTACAAGTTGAAAAATAAAACAAGACTAGAAAATAGAAAGGAATAGAAACTTCAAAAGTACAAAAAGAGAAAAATTAATATCATCATATAAAGAAGAAAAAGAAAAGTTAAAAAAAGGAACAAATAGGGTAAAAGAGACGTCCCTGAAGTAGGGTTACACATTACAATCCACCTCCTTTGGTGTCTCTATCATCGACACCTGTCGGCCTTCTCACTTAAACACGCTCTTCACTCTCTTCTCACACCTCTCCTTCTCCCTCCATTTAATCTAATCACAGTTTTTGATTCCTCCATTACTACACAACACAAACTCACAAACCCACAAATATTAAGAGTAAACAATTACTAGAAAATACCCTAGAAAATATCTTCTTTGCTTTTTCATTTTCTGTGTATACATCAAGAAAGAGGACAAAAGAGAAAAAGCCTGTCCTCTCTCACCTGTAAAATTACCAGAAGAAGCAAGAACAACAACACCAAGATACTCACTTCCTCTCTCTTTCTCTAAAAACGGTTACTTTTTTTCCTTCTTTTTGTTCTAAGCATTTTCAAAAACTGCTACTTTACAAAACTTGAGAGGATTTAGAGAGAAGAAAAAAGAAACAGAGAGCTTCTTCATCTGGCAAAACCCAGATGGAATTTGGATCTTTTCTCGTGTCCTTAGGGACATCTGCAGTTATCTTCGTCGTTCTCATGCTTCTCTTCACATGGCTTTCTCGCAAATCCGGAAATGTTTCGATTTACTACCCGAATCGGATCATTAAAGGGTTGGAACCATGGGAAGGCACCTCCTTGACTCGTAACCCTTTTGCTTGGATGCGTGAAGCTTTCACTTCTTCTGAACAAGATATTGTCAACGTATCTGGTGTCGATACTGCCGTACACTTTGTCTTCTTGAGCACTGGTTCGATCTCTCTCTCTCTCTCTCTCTGGGCAACTTTAGTTTGTTCTTAGAGTGGTTCCTATTTATGGGTTTGGTTGAATTCTGCTAATTTCTGTCGGTTTTGATTTGGGTTTGAGATCTTACCCAATAAAGTTTCAGTCTTTAGGGACAATTGGGGAAATTTTTTTCCAAAATGAAGATTATCTTGTTTGTTTGTATTTTTCTGGTTCAGACGATTTTGTTATCTATGCTATGTTTTTTTTTGTAAATGTTGACCTTGGGGATTGAAATTAGAACCAGTTGACATAAATTTTGCCTCTTCTAGCTCTGGTTTTTGCTTGAGCTTGAAAAGTTTTTCTTCTGGATATGTTGTTTCTGATGTCTTGAAATTGGCTTTTTGTTTGACGCAGTTCTTGGGATATTTGCTTGTTCCGGTCTTCTTCTTTTACCGACTCTACTCCCTATAGCCGCAACAGACCACAATATAAAGACCCGTGTAAAGAACGGGACAGATACCACAAGCAAAGGAACTTTTAGCCAGCTTGATAATCTATCAATGGCTAACATCACAGTAAGTTAACACAACAAAAGACTCCATTATGCCTTTTGATTCCATTTCATATATCGTGGTTTTGATAAGTAAAAATGTGTGTCCTATCATTTGGACAGAAAAAAAGTCCGAGGCTGTGGGCGTTCCTAGGAGCTGTTTACTGGGTATCTTTGGTCACATATTTCTTCTTGTGGAAAGCGTATAAGCATGTCTCTACATTGAGAGCTCAAGCTCTGATGTCTGCTGATGTAAAACCCGAGCAATTCGCTATTCTTGTTAGGGATATGCCTTCTCCACCAGATGGACAGACACAGAAAGAGTTCATTGATTCTTATTTCAGAGAAATATACCCCGAGACGTTCTACAGATCGCTAGTCATGACAGAAAACAGCAAGGTATCTTCTGGTTCTGCACTAACAATTTTATGCATCATATTGTTAATTTGTTTAAAATCTTATGCTCTTTGTTGATTTGTAGGTTAATAAGATATGGGAAAAATTGGAAGGTTACAAGAAGAAGCTTGCGCGTGCAGAGGCGATATCTGCAGCGACTAATAACCGACCTACAAATAAAACCGGCATGTGTGGGCTAGTTGGTAAAAAAGTAGACAGCATTGAGTATTACACTGAGCTTATCAACGAGTCTGTAGCCAAACTAGAAACAGAGCAGAAAGCAGTTCTTGCTGAGAAGCAGCAAACCGCAGCAGTGGTTTTCTTCACCACCCGGGTTGCTGCAGCATCAGCTGCCCAGTCTTTGCATTGCCAGATGGTTGATAAATGGACTGTGACCGAAGCTCCCGAGCCTCGCCAGCTCATATGGCAGAATCTCAATATCAAGCTCTTCAGTAGAATACTCCGGCAATACGTCATTTACTTCGTTGTTGCGCTGACCATTCTGTTTTACATGGTCCCAATCGCGTTTGTCTCTGCAATCACCACTCTCAAGAATCTTCAGAAGATTATTCCGTTCATAAAGCCGGTTGTGGACATAGCCTTCATAAGAACCATTCTGGAGTCTTTCCTTCCTCAGATTGCGCTCATTGTTTTCTTGGCGATGTTGCCTAAGCTTCTCTTGTTTCTCTCCAAATCCGAGGGGATTCCGTCGCAGAGTCATGTTATCAGGGCTGCTTCGGGGAAGTACTTTTACTTTTCGGTCTTTAATGTCTTCCTCGGTGTTACCCTCGCAGGGACTTTGTTTAACACAGTGAAGGATATCGCGAAAAATCCTAAACTCGACATGGTCATTAACCTTTTGGCTACTAGCCTCCCTAAGAGTGCGACTTTCTTCTTGACCTACGTTGCTCTCAAGTGAGTTTTTGCTCCTCTTGACTTAAATAGTATATACATTGTTCGCTTGTTCTCTAAATCTTATGCTGTTAAATTTTTTAATTTCAGGTTTTTTATCGGTTATGGTCTTGAGCTGTCTCGGATCATACCTTTGATAATCTTTCATCTTAAAAAGAAGTATCTATGCAAAACCGAAGCAGAGGTGAAAGAAGCTTGGTACCCGGGAGACTTGAGCTATCAGACTAGGGTTCCAGGAGACATGCTCATCCTCACAATCACGTTCTGCTATTCCGTAATCGCTCCTCTCATCCTCGTATTCGGTATCACCTACTTCAGTTTAGGCTGGCTTGTCCTTAGGAATCAGGTCAGACTTTCTCCCTAATACTATACCCATAAAAACTTAGGTTTAAACAGATTAATAATGTGATCTTGAACGGTTTTATTTCGGGGTATGACAGGCGTTGAAAGTGTATGTTCCATCGTACGAGAGCTATGGAAGAATGTGGCCGCATATTCACCAGCGTATACTAGCAGCTTTGTTTCTATTCCAAGTATTAATGTTTGGCTACTTAGGAGCCAAGACATTCTTCTACACGGCCCTCGTGATCCCTCTCATCATCACTTCTCTCATCTTCGGTTATGTTTGCCGCCAGAAGTTTTACGGAGCGTTCGAACACACAGCTCTCGAGGTGGCTTGCCGTGAGCTAAAGCAGAGTCCGGACCTCGACGAGATATTCAGAGCATACATTCCACATAGCTTGAGCACTCACAAAGCAGAAGAACACGAATTCAAAGGTGCGATGTCTCGTTATCAAGACTTCAATGCAATATCAGCCGCTTAAAATTTGAAACCAGTCCCAAATTATCTCACAGATTTGTTTTGTTGGTTTTTTTTAGAAGCTCTTTATTGTTATGTGTGTGAATTTTTTAGGGTTTGCTTAGGATTCTTCATTGTATGTGTTCTTGGGTTGTTGTAACTTGTAACTTTGTTAGCTACTTTTAAACATCAACTTGATTTGTCAATCATTATCATTCTTCTACTTTCTATTATTTTTTTAAAAAAGGATCGAATCTGGTTGGTTCATAAGATCAACAAGACAACATCAATTTAGCATTTGTTTTTGAAAATTCCGCAACTTCTATTGGGTTAATTTGTTTGTTAGTTTAGAAACTTTAACATATCTGTAAGGTTTAATATTTCTTATCTGTCACACTGACACACGTTCTGTCTTCTTTAGCTGGTGCAAACATGTATTTAATATAGCTTCAAACATATATACGTTATTGTCACAACTTGATCTATGTTGATCGACTAGAACTGTTCTAATCAAAATTCGCAAGAAAAACAATTCAAGAAACGAATGAATGAATGGAATGGAAACTGATTAATTTCTCATAAGCTATAAATCGGTTTTGGTCCGGTCGATAAGGGAGATGGAATGTCTTCTGGCGCACGGACCGGCTTCACCCACCGGCCAGTCTGCTTGTTGAGGATCAGACCCTTATGTGCCACTTGGTACCAACACTCAGGTATTCTTAGATGCTCCAACAACATATCTGTGCTCTTGTTCACAGAAGCAACGTCTCTCCTCGCGTTCACCCTAAACCCTGATTTCTTGCTGTGGAAGCCATCCAAAACATGGAGATATACCTCGAGGTTATGAGACCTCCCTAAGTCCGAATCCTGTTTTACGTAAGGCGAACTGAATACATCGAGCTTTAGCTGTGTTCCAACGTGCCTGTAGACCCAATTGAACCTTGAAGTTATCGGGTTAAGTTTGTTTAGAACCTTGTTGAACACGATACCAGGAAGCTTAGGGACAATGTCTTGCTTGTTCACCACACGCAACACCTTGACACCTAAACTGTTAAGCCTTTCTTTGAATGCCAAGTTACCTACTCTTGGCGCACCAAACGAGAATACTGAAACGTTACCAGATAACTCTGGAACATCTCTAGCCGCCTCATAAGCATTCATAAGCGCCAACGCACCTCCAAGGCTATGGCCAGTCACGGTTAGGCTCACCTCTTCGCCTCTACCCTTAAAAAACTTCACTAGCCGCTTCACTTCCTCCATCGTCTGCTCAGATGCGCTCTCTTTATTGTACCGTGTGAGTTCGCTTTTTGAGGTATAGATACTAAAAAATCCACTTTGGACCTTGACCACGTTCTTCCCATGTTGTTCCTTGCAATCGAACGGCTCTTTACTCGTTCTAAGATCCATGACCCATTCCGTGGGAGTCACGGTTCCACGCCACGCCACAACAATGTCTCTCCGACCGATCCTCAACGACTCTCTGTCTCCACTCACAGCTACAAACCCCATCCAGTTCGAATCTTTGCTCCATGTCTCTCCCACAGATGAGCTCAAGAACCACTGAGGAACATCGACATGAGACATCGCGTAGATGAATTTGGTTACCTTGTAACCATGTTTGGTTAAACCAAGCTCTTCGAAGAGTTTGTTCCTATTGTACCTAGAGCTTCCGCAGAACTCGGACAAAGGATCAAAGTCGAGTGAATCGTAGACGGATTCAACAAATTCTCCATATTTGGTGACTTCTCTCCTCAGCCAAGGATGCAGAGGATCGAGAAGATTCACCCAATTGTTGCTACCGTGAAGCTCACGCCACATTTTGGATATGTTCTCCCTTGGAGAGGCAGCTGGAGTCATCAGATCACCACGGTCCAGGAAATCCGCGGCAGAGTATTTAGGAAGCTGAAGCAAAAACGCCAGCGATTTAGTCGAGTCGTTGGAGATTTTGCAGATCCTCCGGGCCACTTGAGACAGATCCTGTTCTTCCTTTCGTGATTTAATGTGTAAGAAGTGTTTCTTGTTGGCCAAGAAAGCCGGAAGATGTGACTTGACACGGATCTTGATAGACTTCCATGCCAGCTTCAGCTTCAGCTTCAATCTCCAGACCCGTTTTGTTCTTCTTCTTCTTAGCTTTCTCAATGGTGTTTTGACCAATGCGTTCTCCATTTTCTGAGTTTATCAGTAGGATACGATAATATGTATTTCAGGTAATGATTATGATTAAAGTTGTGATGTGTTCGATGTGCTTAAGAAACGATATCTATGAGTTATTTATATATATACGAAGAATACAATCACACGCGCATATATGTTACTTCTGGGAAGATACTCACATGCGAAGAAGAAGAATAAATGGTTGACCCGGTTTAGCTACATTGTTCGGTTTAGTTTTATATGTGTGAGTAAGCGAAGTGGTTGGTTGTCGCTAATTGAATCAGAATCCCGGTTCAGGTAAACTAACCAGATCGATATCATAATCTAAATTTCCTCTGTTGAAAAGGTTTAATTAAAGTCAAAACACATCTCATTTTCTAAAAAATGATCTAGTTGGTCAAAGTAATAATAATACGCCATGGTGTTAGTTTTTTTTATGATTTATTCTTTGGCAGCTTAAGGACTAAACAACTACGGCTGCTACAACACAATATGATTACTTGTTAGGAATATAAATCAAATCTTAGAACTTAGAAGAGTCTACTGTGTCGGCTTTTGTGTTAGGTCATATAACTTCAAATTTTTTCGTAATAAACGGGTCCACGTATATTCTATGAATATCAAGAAATAATTGTTATTAAATGTACGTAGTTTGACGTACGTTTCAGACCAACCGGGATGATCATGACTTGTTGATTCAATTTAAAATTCGGTGAGAATTTAATCTTTCCGAAAAGGATGAATCGTATATCAATTGTTATGATTATGCTAGCTTTTTAGAAGTTGAACCTGCTATATAATATATCATGTTGAAGATATAACTATATAATAAAGTTAGACGTAATCAATCTAATAAATTTAGCTTTTAAAATTTGTATAGTTATTTTTACATAAATTCTATCTAGATTACTTTGATTTGTCATCAATTATTCATTTTTTTTTGGCATACCAGTCATACTCATAGTGTCATCGGATAAAAACGACTCAATTTTAGGGTGTTTTTTTGTTTAGTTTAGAGTCTTTAGACATATAATTTGGAACTTGCATTTAAAATAACATGAGATCGAAGTGGACTTGAAGTACGGTTGAATAAGTTTGATGATTATTGTGGATAAGAATGTCAAGTTGATATTAATGTACCAGAAAGGAACGGATTGACCAAGTATATAGTTCATGGATGTGTACGGTTGGTTTGAAAAACGTAATTCACAAAATTGACCAAACTCGAAAGTGTTCTTCACGGCAAGTTCCTCTGCATGTCAATGATAGTTTTGATAAGACATCTTCCTATTCTCAGTCTTACCCTTCGTATCTTGTCACAATTACAAGAGTACTACTACTAAGCCCTACAGTACTAGATACTAGCTTTCCTATAGTCATGTGTAGAGTGGTTGAGAATATTATAACACCATATATGTATGTATGATTCGATTGTTTCCAAATGTAATTTATGTTTTCTTTAAACCATACTCTCTTGAAGTCCACAAGATATGGTATTTTAAGTTCAAATGACGTTTTCGTTAACCATACTCTCTTGAAGTCCACAAAAAATGGTATTTTAAGTTCAAGTATTTGTGCTGAGATTTAGCGAGTATAAATGGGCCTGAATGAAAGCCCATATGAGAAAGGTTCTGAAGAAGATGATGAGACAGCCTTATCCAGAGTTAAAATCCGCCAATAGACACTCGACGAGTCAGCAAGAAGTAACCTAAACAGAATCCATTTCTGTGATCACCAAAGCCACACGATGATTCTTGGCTAAATCATTTTAAAGTCTGTAAGAAGAACAAAACTGCGAAAATACAAGAAATCTGATAGTACAAGAAAACATAAAAAAAGAGTTTTTTAGATTCAACTAAGAAAAATGGCGAGCACTGTGATGACTACATTGCCACAGTTCAATGGTCTTCGTGCCACCAAGATCTCTGCAGCCCCTGTTCAAGGCCTGGTTAGTTTTCAACTTTTCTTGATTTAAGATCCTGTTTAAGATAATGAAAAGTGTCACTTGATGTTCTTTAATTTCTTGGGGTCAATTATTTCTTGGAATTTGATATGTTATAGACTAAAAAGTAACGGATTTGAAATCTTATATCACAATGCAATTAAATACTGAAGTTCATTATATGAAATATTTTTTTAATAATTCTCCTAGGCTGTTCAGTCCATGAGACGCAAGGGAACGGGAGCTTTGGGTGCCAAGTGTGACTTCATTGGTTCATCAACGAATCTGGTAACTAAATTAAAGAGATAGAACAAATTTAAATTGACACTAATTAAGGTTTAAGCAATGATTTAATTACGTTGATTAGATCATGGTAACATCGACAACGCTGATGCTGTTCGCGGGGAGATTCGGACTAGCGCCATCAGCCAATAGGAAGGCGACAGCTGGACTTAGGCTAGAGGCACGTGACTCTGGTCTACAAACTGGTGACCCAGCCGGGTTCACGCTGGCCGACACATTGGCTTGTGGTACCGTTGGTCATATCATCGGCGTTGGAGTTGTCCTCGGCCTCAAGAACATCGGTGCTATTTAAATTTGTTTGAAGCTCTCTTTTTTATTTGAATATGTAAAATGTGTAGATTTTTATAACAATGTTCTCATGATGGACAAGAGGGAG
Source organism: Capsella rubella (assembly GCF_000375325.1). NCBI lineage: Eukaryota > Viridiplantae > Streptophyta > Magnoliopsida > Brassicales > Brassicaceae > Capsella > Capsella rubella. Next base: position 10,485,518 of record NW_006238923.1, read on the forward strand.
GAGGGAGATCTAATGAAAGTTGCAAGTCTTTATGTTTATAACATTTTTAGCTCGCATTTCATTCTCTCAAATAGATGTGTTTTTGTTAGGCTTGTTGATCATATCCATGTTTGATTAGTTTTGTCATATCAGATAATAATTGATGATGGAGTCTGGAGATAATCTTCCAAAAAGTTTGATAGATTGTGATAGAGTTCACTTTAGTTTTTAAAAGTCTTTTGATCTAAATATGCATTATGTTATAGTTGGAACTTGGGTACTGATGTTAATGATACATAGTTGTTTCGGTATTAGGAAAATAAACATGGTCAGACATAACTATTACTTTCTTATGTGTCCTCCATTATTGGTTTACTCTAGTGCTCAACTTGGGCTCCATATTCGAAGATATAAACAACATACTTAATAGTAGATAATGTCAAAATGAGTCTCGTTAACTTGGAAGATTACTCAGTTTATGTTGACTTTATAAAGAGTTGAAAGCTATAGTTTTAGACTCGTATGTTAAAACGAGTCGTCAAGCTGACTCATGGAGTTATATAAAGTAATCAACGACTTGTGAGTTAGCTAAATAGATTATATACACCATTCAATTAATTAAGTAGATATATAAATTTTATATATAGAATGACAATGTTATTCTTAGGTCGCCTGTGATGGAGTACATTTGAAGGCCACTTTACTTAGATGATGATTTTATGATATTTGGATTAGTTACAATTTAACATTCATCAACTACTACTACTTTATTTTATACTTGGTTGGTTTTCACATCTAACTTCACGGGAATATTGTAGCCTAGAATACGAGATAGAGCCAATAAGAATTAAGGTTAGCTAGGCCCATAAATTTGTATGTATCTTTGAAGTAAACTTCTCTCAGTTTCTCATGTCGTAGAGAAGCAACAAAAATTTCCATATATAAGAAACATGCCAAAGACAACATACATGCGTGGTAATACATACATTGTTATTGGATCTTAAAACTAAAAGTATGAAGTCTTTTAATTCACAGTTTCCTGTTTGATCTTTAGTGTATACAAAAAATTCTGCTTATATTGTTGAACTTGAATTAGTCGGACCTTTCCTGCCAATTTATTCGAGTTTGAAACAAATATCTAATAATTTTTTTGGAAAAGAGTTCATTGTACTCGATCGATGTAGTGTATTGTATCGAGTACTATTTCATAGAATTTTAATTCAGGTATGTTAGTTAATATAGTGCATGTGCAAAAACACTTGGGAGTCATAGTCGGATCTAGCTAGCGTCAAGAGGCGTTTCTATGATCTCACAATGAGGAATTAAAAACTTTTGGCCACTTAGTAAATAAATTTTAAAACTGAAAGAAGATGAGAAGTTTCAAAAGTCAAAACTGTGCTATATAAACTGAAACTTGAACTGATCAGTTGAGTTCGACAAATGTTACTTTAGTTTCTGTTTGTAATTTAATGGTTATAAAAATTAATGGGGAAAAAGACAAAATTTGTCTTGAGTTTGGGGTATTCAAATCGAAAGCAGGCCAGGCATTGCCAAAAAGAGAAAGCCAAGATGATAAAAAAATAAAAGAGATACACTAGTGTAATAAGTGTAAGTGTAAGTGTCGTTTACATATTAATATCTCGGATCCTTCTCTGTTCTCTCATTCATTGCGTCATCATCTTCTGTTCGTGGACCATTTGGTTGAAATTATAAAAATGTTACACCTACCTTTGATGACCTTTTATTTCTCCACTGCTAGTCCAATGAGCCAATGAGCCAATAATGCATATTGCGAGTTGAATGATGATTGTTTCTTGAATCCGAATGTTTTTTGAATTTTCTTACAAAAGTTTACGTACACTTCTTTTGAATTTTCGTGTGACCCTATCCTGGAAAACATTTGGACAGTGAGTTGAAATTTGGTGGTCTAAATTACTTGTGTGACCTACACAGAGAAGTCGTGCTTTCATCTTTTTTTTTGGGTACTGACTTGCTATTTTTTAATAGTTTTATTATCTTATGGATTAGGAAAAGTCTATATACACTATTTGTTTCTTTTATGTGATAGCTAGCTAAGTAAATATTACGAAACATACTAGTAATCGTTAAAATGATTTGAACCAATAATGTTCGTTGGATTTCGAATATATATATTCAATATCATTTGTAAAAAAATTGTAAACTTGGACCATCAACAAAATTATTATTATCACTTTACATCACACCTAGATTTTCAGTGCATTTTGTTTGGTTAGTCTTAGTCATATTAAATACTTATAATTTCTAATTAAAGTTTAAGATATAATCATTACCTTTTTTATCCTTTCCAGAAATATACTAAAAATTGGATTAAATCATAAATGTATACAACAGAAATATAATAATTATTATTTAAACATATTTTGTAAATCAAATAACAAACTTTAAAGTTATTTTGCCTAATATAGACTTTTTTTTATTAGTTATTTACCTAATTCATCATCCCATTTGATTTTTTTTTATTTCCCTGTGTGTAAGAAAATTATAAAAAGAAAGAAGAGAAAAGGTGATTGTTTTACTTATGAAACTTTTTTGACTTTTTGGGGCTTAAATCTCCAAATATGTATGGATCTCTCTCTTCTCCTTCTTCTTCTTATAATTGTAAGCAGTGACGCACCCATTTCCATCGTCCCTATAAATCTCATCTCTCTCTTTCAGAAGCTGCCAAAGAGAGAGAGTCACATTTTCTCCGGCCAGAAATGAGCTCATAAAAGATTCTTCCGTTTACGTCTTCCTGATTATTATCCGAATCTCCGGCGGCGAGATTTCACTCTCGAGGTTTTTGTGTTTTTTTCTCCTTATTTGCTTTACGTTTGATCGGTACAGCGGCGAAGAAGTTTCTAACGAATCGATTACTGTTCATTGATAGAGAGAGAGCCATCTCACGACTTTTGTAGATTTTGTTTTTTCTTCTTCTGGGGATAGAAGAGAAACTTGCGAGTTATCATCTTCTATTTGATGATTATTTGTTTTTGTTTTTAGTTTTCTGTCCTGAGTTTTATGAGAATCTATGCCTTTTTTACTGTTGACTTGTGGTTGGTGCTTGTCTCTGTTCTTCCTTCTTTTGGGATAAAAGTCTTATCTCCTCCACTTATATGACATAAAGCCTTTTTCCCAACTTTTTTTTCTCGATAATAGTAATTTGGTTTCCATTGAGTTCGTTACCACATATTTATTGATTTCTGTATTCTTTTGATTGCAGATTGGAGGATTGTTAAGTTACTTGTGATGTGTAGTGTTTTGAGGGGATAAACTTCAAAAGCAGGGGATTTTGTGTTTTTGTGTATTGAGGAAGAAGATGGGGTTTGAGCCGTTGGATTGGTATTGCAAGCCCGTGCCGAATGGTGTGTGGACAAAGACAGTGGATTATGCATTTGGTGCATACACGCCTTGTGCTATTGACTCTTTTGTGCTTGGCATCTCTCATCTGGTTCTGTTGATCCTGTGTCTTTATCGCTTATGGCTCATTTACAAGGATCACAAAGTTGTCAAGTTCTCCTTGAGGTCTAAATGGTATAACTATTTCCTGGCTCTTTTCGCTGCTTATGGTACTGCTGAGCCTTTGTTTAGATTGGTCATGAGGGTCTCAGTCTTGGATTTGGATGGTGCTGGCTTCCCTCCGTATGAGGTGTGTGTGTAGTCACTTGCTTTTCCTGCTCCTATGCTTTGCTTTTTTTTTTTCTGTTTTGCCTGAAAGATGCTGTTGTTTTGTGCTTTCTTTTACAGGCGTTCATGTTGGTCCTTGAGGCTTTTGCTTGGGGTTCTGCATTGGTTATGACTGTTGTGGAAACTAAAACATATATCCATGAACTCCGTTGGTATGTCAGATTTGCTGTCATTTACGCTCTTGTGGGAGACATGGTGTTGTTAAATCTTGTTCTCTCAGTCAAGGAGTACTATGACAGGTTGGTAAATTTGCACTCTATGTGGTTTATGGAAAATTCGTTGCCCTGGTCTGGCAGGATTAACTTACATGTTTCATGTTTTTTCTTTCTGCAGTTTTAAACTGTATCTTTACATAAGCGAGGTGGCAGTTCAGGTTTGCACATTTGGACTCTTTTTTGCAAACTGCTCTTTAGCTGTGTCTAAATCAGACTATAGAGGATACACTTGTCTTTTGATAATGACGTTGAGGGTGGCTTTTGGATCCAGGTTGCATTTGGAATTCTCTTGTTTGTGTATTTCCCTAATTTGGATCCCTATCCTGGTTACACACCAGTGCGGACTGAAAATTCAGAGGATGACGAGTATGAAGAGCTTCCTGGAGGAGAAAATATATGTCCTGAGAGGCATGCGAATCTATTTGACAGTATGTCACTCTACATTTCCCATTCCCATCTTTTAAGTTTGGTTATGTATATGCATCTATTTTATTGTGAGAATCACCACAGCATCTCTGATCACTTTTCTGCACTTACTATCTATCTAGGTTGGAATTTCTTCTGAGGTTAAATATTTCCCTGAATCAGTATATTTCTTATGGAGTGCGAATAGTTGGTATCTGGTCTTTATAAGTGTTTTCACCTAAACAGCGAGTTGTCTATAGTCTTTTCAGTTTCTTTTTACTTCTTCCATTCTCCATAGAAATGAACTTAGGAAACTGAAATGTGACTGTGAGACCGAAGTTAGTGATCATCTCTTTGACTAAACCCCAACATCTTGTATTGTAGATCCTTCAAAATTTGTTGAACTTTGACTATTATGTACCTTACCAATCTATTTTTACCCCATAGGAATCTTCTTTTCATGGTTGAATCCGTTGATGACTTTGGGATCAAAACGGCCTCTCACGGAGAAGGATGTATGGCATCTGGACACTTGGGATAAAACTGAAACTCTCATGAGGAGGTATTTTTTTTTTCTGATAAATAATAATTGTTATAATAATGTCTATGACTGGCATGTTGTGTGATAAAATTTCATCTCCTTTTTTTAGCTTCCAGATGTCCTGGGATAAGGAACTAGAAAAGCCCAAACCATGGCTCTTGAGAGCACTGAATAGCAGCCTTGGGGGAAGGTAAGGAGAAACATCTTTGCAGTCATGTGCTCTTTGGAAAATATGATATGAGTATTTGGGCTTTGTCAGTATATGTAATTTTAAAGGGAAGCATTTGGCCGTAATAGTTTGTGCATGAACAACTAGAGACTGAAAAACCTCTTATGGCCGTAATAGTTTAATGCATGTCGACTTGGATAATAAATGTGTTACTTTTCTGGTCGTAATATGCTAAATATATCTCATCCTTATGAACTGTTTGTCTTATGGAAACCTGTTTATGCGTTTTGTAGGTTTTGGTGGGGTGGGTTCTGGAAGGTACTTTTGTTTCTCTTTCTTGTGTTTATTAAACATTATTTCGCAACAGTCTTTTTCTTTGTCAATTTGATATAGTGATGGCTTTGAAGGTCTTATATGTCCTACATTATGTGTATTTTGACCCTTTAATCTACATTGTATTTTAGATAGGGAATGACTGTTCACAATTCGTGGGGCCTCTTCTACTTAATGAGCTCCTAAAGGTTTGTTCCTTTCTAATTTCTTTTTTTCCCAGTGCACATTGTGCTACAAAATGCTGTGTAATTGGGCCATTCACATGGATCGCTCAGATGGATACATATCTCTACTGGCTATTTAAACGCTCTTGGTAGATTCACATTCATATCATCCTTTGGATATTACATTCTGACGATATCTCTTAATGTGGTCTTAATTTTTTTTGCAGTCAATGCAACTTAATGAACCAGCATGGATAGGTTACATCTACGCAATCTCAATCTTTGTTGGAGTGGTATGCAACAAATTACCTTTTCTTCCCTTTTTTTTTTATCTCTTGCATGGACTTCAAAGGATATATCTATGCATTCTCAATCTTTGTTGGAGGGATATGAAACAAATCTCTTCTTTCCGTGGCCTCATTTCTCTTTTGCTAGTACTTCCTGGTAATATTGATCTACAATAGATTCTACGACTTGTAGCACCAGTTTTTCTTTTTAAAGCTGGGTATAATCTCTGTCTGATCCGAGAGTTGGTAGTTTTTGTATTTTTTTTTAATAATAATTTTGCATTTTTAAGGGGTTTTGTTTGATAGTCAGGGTGAGACTTTGACAAAGAGACGCCTTAAGCGCTTAATGTTGAATGTTGACAATTTCAGGTATTAGGGGTTCTATGTGAAGCTCAATATTTCCAAAATGTGATGCGTGTTGGTTACCGGCTAAGGTCTGCACTGGTAAGATGAAGTTTCATATCATTTATCTTTTGTTACTTCATTTTTTTTTTGTTGTTGCTATGCTTCTCACGTTTTCATTCAAAACTTCTACTGATTTGTTTGTTGAAAACTATAACAGATGCTTTTAGATTGCTTATTTCCTGATGACTTCCTCCCTTAATAGATTGCTGCTGTGTTCCGAAAATCATTGAGGCTAACTAATGAGGGCCGTAAGAAGTTTCAAACAGGAAAAATAACAAACTTAATGACGACTGATGCTGAGTCGCTGCAGGTATATTAATTATCTTTGTTGCCTTTTCCCTCCTTAGCTTTGTCTGTTTTTTAATATTAGTTTTTACGGCATAGTTGTATATCTACCTCAAAATATGAGTTTCATATGCAATTTACCAAAATAATCCTGTTCTTGTAAGTTGTGGAATGAATCTGAAAGCTAATTATAAGATCAAGGAATCTAAGACAATGCTTTTACCTAAGCTTTGGCTTGCAATCGAAGTGTTTACCTAGGTGATAGCTGTTCTTATTCCTAAATTTTCTCCTGTTTGTGACAGCAAATCTGCCAATCACTTCATACCATGTGGTCAGCACCATTTCGTATAATTGTAGCGCTGGTTCTCCTCTACCAACAATTGGGTGTTGCCTCGATCATCGGTGCATTGTTTCTAGTTCTTATGTTCCCTATACAGGTTCTTATATCTTTATAATTACTCATTATATTGTTAATTTAATGGGTGCTTATTTCTTATTTGTTTCCCAATTATCTCTGCTTCTCTCCTCAGCACCTCAATTATTTTTCAGATCAATGACTATGATTCATTTTTATTTTTGAACCAGACTGTTATTATAAGCAAAACACAAAAGTTAACAAAAGAAGGGTTGCAGCGTACTGACAAGAGAATAGGCCTAATGAATGAGGTTTTAGCCGCAATGGATACAGTGAAGTACGATACTTTGGATCACTGGAACCTGATGTTTCTTTTTTTGCATAGTTGGATGTTTGAGGCAATGTTTTAACCAACTAAACCAATATACTGTAGGTGTTATGCTTGGGAAAACAGTTTCCAGTCCAAGGTTCAAACTGTACGTGATGACGAATTATCTTGGTTCAGAAAAGCACAACTCCTGTCAGCGGTATGGCTTTAAGCGCAATGACTAATAAATATTAATTACTTCTATAGATTGGATGCATAGTGTGAATAGTTGTCTTGGTCATATACTTGTCGCTCTCCTAACAGTATGGTTGTATATAAAGACAAATCCAAACTGCTCGTCTAATTAACTTTGACTATTTGAGAATGGTATCCATCACGAATCAAGATGTGTTTAGGGCATTTTCTCTACTTTTGTAGTTCAGCGAAACATTGTTTCAATTGTTGCGGCCATGTGTAGCAGCATGCGTTAACATACATTGCATTAATGTATTTCAATTTTTTCCTTTCCTGGTAAATTTCTGACTCATTTGTGGTCTTTCTATTTGTTCTGCAGTTCAATATGTTCATACTAAACAGCATTCCTGTCTTCGTGACTGTTGTTTCATTTGGTGTCTTCTCATTGCTTGGAGGAGATCTGACACCTGCAAGAGCGTTTACGTCACTTTCTCTATTTTCTGTGCTTCGTTTTCCTTTATTTATGCTTCCGAACATTATAACTCAGGTGATTTTTTAAAAATATTTCTTGAATCATGTATTCATGTCCAGTATTCATAATGCGATATCATTGTCATAATATATTTTTGCAGTTGCTGACCAAGCTTTACTTTTGTAGATGGTAAATGCTAATGTATCCTTGAACCGTTTGGAGGAGGTACTATCGACGGAAGAGAGAGTTCTCTTACCAAATCCTCCCATTGAACCTGGACAGCCAGCTATCTCAATAAGAAATGGATACTTCTCCTGGGATTCAAAGGTCTTCTTTGTCTATTTTATCCCATGTTCTTATGTCTTCTAGTTTCCGTTATTACATATTGTCATTGAAGTACAAAACGTGAGCTAGAAATATACATGTGCAGGCGGATAGGCCAACCTTGTCAAACATCAACTTGGACATACCTCTTGGCAGCCTAGTTGCGGTGGTTGGCAGTACAGGAGAAGGAAAAACCTCCCTGATATCTGCTATGCTTGGGGAACTTCCTGCAAGATCTGATGCTACAGTTTCTCTTAGAGGATCAGTCGCTTATGTTCCACAAGTTTCATGGATCTTTAACGCAACAGTAAGTTCATATATGCTGCTGTGTTTATAGTACGGTTCTCACTGTGAAAACGTCAAATTCTCCTCTTGGCATGATACAAATTTTGTATGGTATTATATGTGTTGTATATAATAATATATGTGATTTTGAGCTGATCATTGTAATCTACATTCCGTAGGTACGTGACAATATATTGTTTGGGGCTCCTTTTGACCAAGAGAAATATGAAAGGGTGATTGATGTGACAGCACTGACGCATGACCTTGAGTTACTTCCCGTAAGTTTTGTGGAGAATTCCTTTGCCATGTGCATCGAAATTTTCCTTTGGTGAAACGAACCATGAAATTTGTTGGTGCGATGTAAATCGAAAAAAACTGAATTGCATCAGATCCTTTGATAGCATGGCTTCTCTCTTCTAGTTCTCAGGTATCTAAGTTTATTTCCTATTCTTTCTCTTGATTGATAGGGTGGTGATCTCACGGAGATTGGAGAAAGGGGTGTTAACATCAGTGGGGGACAAAAGCAGAGGGTTTCTATGGCCAGGGCCGTTTACTCAAATTCCGATGTGTGCATCTTAGATGACCCATTGAGTGCCCTTGATGCGCATGTTGGTCAGCAGGTAAACTAGCCATATGCTCTTTCAGATACAACGATACTTTGTTATCTTTCAATCTTGCAAATCTTGAATTCTATTACGTTTTGTTCCAATCTGCATGGATATTCTTCGTGTTTGCCACAGATCTCTCCAATATAACTGCTTTTAAGCAACCGTTGTCACCTGATATTCGAAACTGGCTGTTATGTATAGGTTTTTGAAAAATGCATAAAAAGAGAACTAGGACAGAAAACGAGAGTACTTGTTACAAACCAGCTCCACTTCCTATCACAAGTGGATAAAATTCTTCTTGTCCATGAGGGAACAATAAAAGAGGAAGGAACATATGAAGAATTGTGCAATAGTGGCCCATTGTTCCAGAGGTTAATGGAAAATGCAGGGAAGGTTGAAGAATATTCAGAAGAAAATGGAGAAGCGGAAGCAGATCAAACGTCTGTAAAACCAGTTGAAAATGGAAACACCAATAATCTCCAGAAGGATGGAGGCGAGACAAAGAAATCCAAAGAAGGAAACTCTGTGCTTGTCAAGCGAGAAGAACGTGAAACTGGAGTTGTGAGTTGGAAAGTCCTGGAGAGGTAAGTTGGCCTTTCGACTTTTGCTCTTTCTTTTTGTGTTATTGGGGTACTCCTTTTCTGTTCTACCAATAGTGCAAATATCTGTAAATACGACGCATACTTTTTGTTTCAGCAATATGCCAATTTATCTGTGGTGTCTTTTTTCTGTAAAATGGACATACATTGTTTGACACCTCCTAGTCATGTTTCCTTGCTAAGCTTAGTATTTAAAGGTCATATTAATGAGTAGTGAGGTGTTCCAGGTACCAGAATGCACTTGGAGGTGCATGGGTAGTGATGATGCTCCTTATATGCTACGTCTTGACTCAAGTATTCCGGGTTTCAAGCAGTACTTGGTTGAGTGAGTGGACTGATGCAGGAACTCCAAAGACTCATGGACCCCTATTCTATAATATTGTCTATGCGCTTCTTTCTTTTGGGCAGGTAGGAGTTGCATTTCGTAATTGTTTGAGTCGTTAACTTACAGACTCATGATCGCATAACAATATATTTACTGAACATTAAAGGCAGATCAGTTAAGAAAAAACACACCATGTTTCTTCTCCGCCAAAGTATTGGGAAAAAAAAATGGAGAAGAAAGGGTTACAGAGATCTTTGTGCTAAGATTGTCTCTTTTTGTTTTTTTCAGGTCTCTGTGACATTGATCAATTCATATTGGTTGATTATGTCCAGTCTATATGCAGCTAAAAAGATGCATGATGCTATGCTTGGTTCCATTTTAAGGGCTCCAATGGTCTTCTTTCAAACTAATCCATTAGGACGGATAATCAATCGATTTGCAAAAGATATGGGTGATATTGATCGAACTGTGGCAGTCTTTGTAAACATGTTTATGGGTTCAATTGCACAGCTTCTTTCAACTGTTATCTTGATTGGCATTGTCAGTACTCTGTCCTTGTGGGCCATCATGCCACTGTTGATCGTGTTCTATGGAGCTTATCTGTATTACCAGGTAACATACCTTTTAGACTCTTTCTCAATTCATAAATATTTAGGAGAATACAGATTGAGACATCAAAAACTGAGACCAAAAGGAACACAGATAGTGTTTAGTCTTCTGTTATACTCTGCATTTTTCACATTAGACTTAGAGTTTTCATGATTATTAAAGTTTTCCCGTCTTTGGTACATCAGTCCTCTAATCTTAGCTGTCAGCAAAAAAAATCCAGTATCTGTTGTGTGGTAACCTGTTTTTTCCTTATTGTAGAACACATCTCGTGAAATTAAACGTATGGATTCCACTACAAGATCGCCAGTTTATGCTCAATTTGGAGAGGCATTGAATGGACTCTCTAGTATCCGTGCTTATAAAGCATATGATAGGATGGCTGAAATTAATGGAAGGTCAATGGATAATAACATCAGATTCACACTTGTAAACATGGCTGCAAATCGGTGGCTGGGAATCCGTTTGGAAGTTTTGGGAGGTCTCATGGTTTGGTTGACTGCATCATTAGCTGTCATGCAGAATGGAAGGGCAGAGAACCAACAAGCATTTGCATCTACGATGGGTTTACTTCTCAGTTATGCTCTAAGTATCACCAGCTCCTTAACAGCTGTACTGAGACTTGCCAGTCTAGCTGAGAATAGTTTAAACTCGGTTGAGCGTGTTGGAAATTATATTGAGATACCATCAGAGGCTCCATTGGTCATTGAAAACAATCGGCCACCTCCCGGATGGCCATCATCTGGATCCATAAAATTTGAGGATGTTGTTCTTCGTTACCGCCCTGAGTTACCTCCTGTTCTTCATGGGGTTTCATTCTTGATTTCTCCAATGGATAAGGTGGGAATTGTTGGAAGGACAGGCGCTGGGAAATCAAGCCTCTTGAATGCCTTATTCCGGATTGTGGAGCTGGAAAAAGGAAGGATCTTGATCGATGAATGTGACATTGGCAGATTTGGACTGATGGACCTACGTAAAGTGCTCGGAATTATACCACAAGCGCCAGTTCTTTTCTCAGGTACGTCTCCCATTGCGTCTCCCATTGCGTCTGGTATTCCTTATTTAAAAAACTTTTGCTTCTTATGTTTATCTTTCTTAAAAGTCAAAATAATACCGATAGTATCATTTTTTTATAGGTACTGTGAGATTCAATCTTGACCCATTTAGTGAACACAATGATGCCGATCTTTGGGAATCGCTTGAGAGGGCACACTTGAAGGAAACTATCCGCAGAAATCCTCTTGGTCTTGATGCTGAGGTACTTCAGTTAAACATTTTCTCTTTAGAAAGTCTCTTGTGTTCAGTAATAACTCGGTATGTTTGATCAGGTATCTGAGGCAGGAGAGAATTTCAGTGTTGGACAGAGACAGTTGTTAAGTCTTGCACGTGCATTGTTACGAAGATCTAAGATACTTGTTCTTGATGAAGCAACTGCTGCTGTTGACGTTAGAACTGATGTACTCATCCAAAAGACAATCCGAGAAGAATTTAAGTCATGCACGATGTTAATCATCGCTCATCGTCTCAATACCATCATCGACTGTGACAAAGTTCTCGTCCTTGATTCTGGAAAAGTACGCACAACTTCATCTTCCTACACTATTTGCATTAATCAAACTCACTTTTGAGATCTGGCTTCTGCATAATGTCTTGAACTAATATACATGTAAACGCCTTAGGTTCAGGAATTCAGTACACCAGAAAATCTTCTTTCAAATGGAGAAAGTTCTTTCTCGAAGATGGTTCAAAGTACAGGAACTGCCAATGCTGAGTACTTACGTAGTATAGTACTTGAGAACAAGCGTACAAGAGATGAATCATCACAACCTTTAGAAGGTCAGAAGAAATGGCAAGCTTCTTCTCGTTGGGCTGCAGCTGCTCAGTTTGCTTTGGCTGTGAGCCTCACTTCATCTCACAACGACCTTCAAAGCCTTGAAATAGAAGACGATAACAGTATTTTGAAGAGAACAAAAGACGCCGTCGTCACTCTACGCAGTGTTCTTGAAGGGAAGCATGATAAAGAGATTGACGAATCTCTTAACCAAAATGACATCTCTAGAGAGCGGTGGTGGCCATCTCTTTACAAGATGGTCGAAGGTAAACGTTATTCTCAAGATCTTGCTGATACGAAATGTCTAAGTTTCTTGGTCTAATAATAATGTGTAATATACTTTCAGGGCTTGCGGTGATGAGCAGATTGGCCAAGAACCGAATGCAACACCCAGATTACAATTTAGAAGGGAAATCCTTTGACTGGGACAACGTCGAGATGTAAACGACTAACAGCTTACATTACTTGACCTAAAAGTCCCATTTTGATGAACATTTTACTTGTGTTGCTTTGGATACACGGAACAAAATGCCCATTTTATTGTGGTGTAACTATAGTAAGGCTGAATGAAGAGTGTTGGGTTTACCTTTTACCCGAGGATTGGATGATAGACACAATTGGAATTCATCTTTAGAGTAAACTAAAAAAAACATGGTTTGAACTTTGAACTCGTGGACAACCATTTGACAGAGTTTCTCAATTCAGGACCATATTTTGTCATTGACATTTTCCACAAAAGTTATATACAAATCCATCAATAAGAGTATAGAATTTGAACCATTGTGCAAGAAAAAACAAAATGGATACATTGAAATACAAATTTATATTTTGTAAAGAAGAAAGTATTATCCCCGCGCATGGGATACAACCTAGTTGACTATACATATACATAAAGCCAAATACAAAGATGTTGATTGGGATGTGTCACGTAAGCCATGACCGATGGTACTTTGTCTTTTGTAACAAACAACATATCCAATGCTTATGATTTATGAATGAAAGGAAAATATTATCAATTCTTAAAAATAATTTGTCAATCGTAGCCATATTGTATAAAAGCTTAGTTAATTGCATTTTACATTAATGTTTGATGATTAAATTTTCGTCACTGACTCACTGTACGTCTGTACCTAATCACTTATTTCTGACAAACGTCAATGGCGATTAATAAAATAAATGTTTTTATTTTAATAAATTAAATCACACACGTGAATACATATATCATATGTGGAGATCGGAATTCGCGATTCTTATCATCTTCTAAGAGAATCTTTTCACTTTGTTTGAGTGTGTTTGGCTTTGATTAATGTATGATCAAACCCAACAGTGACTGGTTCGTCGTTACGCTGCTTTCAAGAGCTTCTCGAGTTGGCTTTCTCCTACCCAAAAGTCTCACCTATATATATATTTTGCTCAGGAATTATGAGATTACTTTCAAAGCTCCAATTTTTGGGTCTTATTGGAACAATCACGAAGCCAAAGTGTAATTCTTTTTTCTTCCTCCTAATTCATCTCTCTGTATTACCAGCGTTCAAGTTGATTTGGGTCTTTTAAGAAACACTAAAAGCTACAATTTTATGGTACTGCTGCTTATGGACTTTCGTAAAGGTTTTAGCTTTTTAGAACTGAGTTCGATGCTCTTGGAACCTTGAAAAAACTCACTTACGGCTTATAAAAAATGATCCTTTGTTATTCTACTGGTCCATTTTTGCTTGTAGTTATCAATGACAGTTGCGGAGTTTATGCTTTTGTGCTGATGATAGTTGCCTTGGTTTAAAGGTTTTAAATTTAGGCATGAAACTGTGTGTGTGTGTTGTATTAGTCTTTTTTGTATAGTATTAAGAAAATGCCTTTTTGTTTTCTTTCAGTTTGGGTATTCAAGGTTTAATTGCAAAAGATGGGTTTTGAAACCTTGAATTGGTACTGCAAGCCAGTTGCAGATGGATTTTGGGAAAGAGCGGTGGATGGTGCCTTTGGAGCTTACACGCCCTGTGCGATTGACTCATTAGTGGTGCTTGTTTCTCACTTTGTGCTTCTGGGTTTGTGTTTCTACCGGATATGGATCATCTTCCACAATACCAAAACTCAGATATATGTTTTGAGGAAGAAATACTATAATTGTGTGCTTGGAATTTTGGCATGTTACTGTGTTGTTGAGCCTATACTGAGATTGGTCATGGGGATTTCACTCTTTGACATGGATGAAGAGACTAAATTTCCTCCCTTTGAGGTGATTTTGAAAGAGTGTAACTCTGATTCTTAATCATATGGCCGTGTAGAGATTAAATTCATTTGCCCTTCTTGTTGAAATGAAAGTTCAAGATCAGAAATAATATATGATCCTGGTGTTATTCAATGGCAGGTTGCATCTTTAATGGTAGAGGCATTCGCTTGGCTCTCCATGCTTGTTTTGGTTGGGCTGGAAACTAAACAATATGTCAAAGAGTTCCGATGGTACGTGAGATTCGGTGTTGTTTATGTTTTAGTTGCTGATGCTGTGCTGCTGGACCTCGTGTTGCCTCTCAAGAACTCAATCAATAGGTTTGTTATTGTATATTTCATATAAATGAACTCTATTTGGTGATTGGACATTTAAATTTCAAAACTTTATTTGTATATTCTAACATATTCTTGTAAGTGTGGAAAGGTTTGGGGAATTGGTGGCTTTAGCCCTGAATTTCATAATAAGACTTCCTCTATTTTCTATTGCAGAACTGCCTTATATCTCTGTATCAGTTCGAGATGCTCCCAGGTTTGTTACAACAACTTTCTTATGTATAAGTTTGCAATTTATTGTTCTTCAGAATCGCATCCAAAATCTTCAAACTTACAGAAATATCTGTACAGTGGATGATATAAATTACATTATAGATAGCTAGCTATTAGAAGAGGCTAGCCATGTGCACAATCAAATTCTTGGCCTTACTAATTGTGTTTTCATTTGTCTTATATTGCAGGCTCTATTTGGAATTCTTATTCTGTTTTACATTCCTGATCTTGATCCTTATCCGGGGTACCATATTCTAAACGATGAATTATTGGACAACACTGAATATGATGCACTTCCTGGGGGAGAGAACATATGTCCTGAGCGACATGCCAGCATATTTTCCAGTAGGTATCCCCGGAACTGATAAACAAAATTTAGTTAATGCTCAGTCTATTGGAAAATGACACTTGTTTGGCAATATATATGATAGCCATGGTTTCTTTTTATTTTACTGATTTGGGTTTCTTGTCTTAGGAATATACTTTGGTTGGATCACGCCGCTTATGCAGTTAGGCTACAGAAAGCCTATAACTGAGAAGGATGTTTGGCAATTAGACAAATGGGACCAAACAGAAACTCTGATCAAAAGGTACAGAAATGTTGCTGCTTGGCTTCTGCCTTCTGGTAGAAGATTTCGTTTAGAATAAAAAACATTCTTATTCACTGGATGAGTGCTTTGGCAGATTCCAAAGGTGCTGGACTGAAGAATCTCGGAGACCTAAGCCATGGCTTCTTCGGGTACTAAATAGTAGCCTTGGTGGAAGGTAAAATATGATGATTTTTCTAAAAACGGTCTGTCCATGTAGTTTTCCTTAAAGCCACACATTATAGACACTGGCATTAATTTTCTCTTTTCTGTCTTTGTAGGTTCTGGTTGGGTGGTATTTTCAAGGTAACAAACTTGGGGTTTAGTTTTCGTTCTTTTTGAATGATGGTTGCTTAAACTCATGATCTTGCCTCTCGGCTGGTTAAAATTGATCCCAAAAAAGCTTTTGATTGTTATTTTCCAGTGCATCAGGTTTGACCTGCATCCACATTAATGTTCAGTTCTGTATATCAACTCTCAAGCAATTTATACATCATGTTTTCGCGTCTTGTAGATTGGAAATGATCTTTCTCAATTTGTTGGACCGGTTATACTGAGCCATCTATTGCGGGTAAGGTCTCTTTGTAACAAATATTGCATAGTTGTTTTTGCCCCCTGAGTTATGTTTAACATGAACTCAACGATCATTACTCATTGTTTTTTGAGGTTTTAAATATATAAAACCGAGAAAACAACGCAGTGACTTATAGTTCTCATACAGGAGTGATGAGCTCTATTTAATTGGCTGCTTGTACTCTGCAGATCTCCTTAATTCTTATCTCCCATTTGTAACAACTTGTCCCGTGTTACTTTGGTTTATTAAGTCTAAACCTAAACAAATCTTTAATCATTTTTTTTTAGTCAATGCAAGAAGGTGATCCAGCTTGGGTTGGCTATGTCTACGCCTTCATAATATTCATTGGGGTGGTATGTATCACAAAATTCGTCTCTGATCTCTAAAATTCTAGTGGTTCATTTACTTTTTCTCCAAACTGTCATGTTGTTTAATTTTGTTTCAGACACTTGGAGTGCTTTGTGAAGCCCAGTATTATCAGAATGTTTGGCGGGTGGGATTTCGGTTGAGATCAACTCTGGTAAAAAAAATTTGAAACGTACATATCTCTCCAACTGGTATGATCGCTTTAGTCATATTTAGTCTCCAACTAATTTTGCTAAATACTTTGTAGGTTGCAGCTATATTCCACAAATCTCTAAGACTAACTCATGAAGCTCGCAAGAATTTTGCATCAGGGAAGATCACAAACATGATAACTACAGATGCTAATGCACTTCAGGTATACTTAGGTTCAGTTAAACGTCCCGTCTAACTTTCTCAGTTTGATCCATACTACTTATCACAACGATGGATTTATAGCTGCTAATCTCCTGATTTTTCCAGCAAATATCGCAACAGCTACACGGCTTATGGTCTGCTCCCTTTCGCATCATTGTGTCTATGATTCTTCTCTATCAACAACTAGGAGTTGCTTCACTTTTCGGTTCGTTGATTCTTTTTCTCTTAATTCCTCTCCAGGTATTTAGCTTCATTCTGTTGTTAAATCTATTTTTAAATTGTACAAGTTTTGTGGTAAATGCATATGTTCACATACAATTCCACCTATTCTATATCTTTGATAAACAGACTCTGATTATAAGCAAAATGAGGAAACTGACTAAAGAAGGACTCCAGTGGACTGACAAAAGAGTCGGTATCACGAATGAGATTTTGGCATCCATGGATACTGTAAAGTATGATTGATAATCTTCATTTCTTCTGTTTCAGCTTTTTTGAATGGTAAATTGTTAAACTAGTTATTCTACTATTTTTCCTTGGAATTTCCAACTTTGTTAGATGCTATGCATGGGAGAAGAGCTTCGAGTCTCGGATTAAAGAAATTCGAAATGAAGAGCTCTCATGGTTTCGTAAAGCGCAGTTACTATCAGCTGTATGACTCCTTATCTTTGATTTTATACTGGCTGTAATTTCTCTAACATATTTTAATAGGCTTTACCTATCTTGTATGCGCTTACTTCCGTATATGACTTACATATAGGGATATGTCTTCCACTTTTAACAACTAATACCCTGACGTTTTTTTTTTCTTTTTCTCTGGCAGTTTAATAGTTTTATACTGAACAGCATTCCAGTAGTTGTGACCGTGGTTTCATTTGGGGTTTTTGTTCTGCTTGGAGGAGATTTGACACCAGCAAGGGCATTCACATCTCTTTCTCTGTTTGCAGTTCTAAGATTTCCTCTCAACATGCTACCAAATCTACTAAGTCAGGTTATTTTAACAGTCATACCTCCTCAGCTGTTTTATATAACTCAGTTATATTTTAACTATATTAATTTACTAGTTTGCATTTGATCCATCATCCATCATGTGCCAATGGATTTACTCTCCATATTTAATTATCTTTGCTACTTCTCTTCTTAGGTTGTCAACGCAAATGTTTCACTTCAACGCATTGAGGAACTACTTTTAAGTGAAGAGAGAATTCTAGCACAAAACCCACCACTTCAACAAGGAGCTCCAGCCATTTCAATTAAGAATGGATATTTTTCATGGGATTCAAAGGTGAATCCTCAAAACACTCCCTCTTGTTTTAAATTATGTTGCGATGCAATATTAGCTTTGCAATGCATAGTACTATACATAACATTCTGATTACGGTGTTTTCTCGAATATTCAGACAACCAAGCCCACATTAGCTGATATCAATTTGGAGATACCGGTGGGGAGCTTGGTAGCCATCGTCGGTGGAACTGGAGAAGGTAAGACATCACTTATTTCGGCAATGCTGGGGGAGTTATCTCACGCTGAAACCTCAAGCGTTGTTATTAGAGGCTCTGTAGCTTATGTTCCTCAAGTTTCATGGATCTTCAATGCCACTGTGAGTCCCCTTTATTTCTCGCTTGCTCTGAAAACCTAACTATATTATAACTTTTAGTAGCTTTTTTCGTTTGGTTAATTACTTCGGAAAGAAGTGTTCCAATACAAGTGCCTATGTATTGCAGGTGCGTGAAAACATTTTATTTGGGTCAGATTTTGATTTTGAAAGATATAAGAAGGCTATTGATGCGACTGCTTTACAACACGATCTTGATTTGCTTCCAGTTAAGTCGAATTAAAGGCTTACACAATCCAATAATATCTCACTTGATATGACATAACTTAGTAACTTCCTGAATTTCGTTTATCCAGGGCCGTGATTATACTGAAATTGGAGAACGTGGGGTGAATATTAGTGGAGGGCAGAAGCAGAGAGTGTCAATGGCTAGGGCAGTATACTCAAATTCAGATGTTTACATATTCGATGATCCCTTGAGTGCTTTAGATGCTAATGTTGCTCACCAGGTATTCTTATGGTTGATCCATCACATAAATGATAATCTCTTCAGGCGAACATAAATTGTATTGATAATTATGAGAAACACACCTTTAAGGTGCATCTAAGACAAGCTTCAATGAATCAATAAACAGGTCTTTGATAGCTGTATGAAGAATGAGCTGAAGGGGAAAACGAGGGTGCTTGTCACAAATCAGCTACATTTTCTTCCTTTAATGGATAGAATAATTTTAGTCTCGGAAGGAATGATTAAAGAGGAGGGAACCTTTGCAGAGCTGTCAAAAAGTGGGAGTTTGTTCCAGAAACTAATGGAGAATGCTGGAAAAATGGATGCCCAAGAGGTCAATACAAATGACGAGGACATTTTGAAGCCGGCTCGTACTGTCACGATTGATGTGAGTGAAAGAAATCAGGGCAGTACCAAGCAAGGGAAACGGAGAAGATCCGTGCTTGTAAAGCAAGAAGAGCGGGAAACTGGCATCATTAGTTGGAATGTTCTGATGAGGTACTTAGCTCAACATTTAATGGTTCATCTGAAACGAAAAACAAAACATTTCTCTACATTTTAATACAAACAAATGGCTATAAAATGCTTTATAATTTTCAGGTACAAAGAAGCAGTTGGCGGCTTATGGGTAGTTATAATTCTATTGGCATGTTATTTAACAACTGAAGTTCTCCGAGTTTCAAGTAGCACATGGTTAAGTATTTGGACTGATCAAAGCACATCAAAGAGTTATAGTCCCGGTTTCTACATTGTTGTATATGCTCTTCTCGGATTTGGTCAGGTTTGTTTCGTTAAAAGACTAAGATTCTGTAATTTTGACAAATTATATGAAGTTGACAACTTTTATGATCATTGTTTAGGTGGCTGTCACGTTTACCAACTCCTTTTGGCTGATCACATCAAGTTTACATGCTGCCAAAAGACTCCATGACGCGATGCTGAGTTCTATTCTTCGAGCTCCTATGCTCTTCTTTCACACTAATCCAACTGGACGTGTAATAAACAGATTTTCTAAGGATATTGGTGATATAGATAGAAACGTTGCCAACCTTATGAATATGTTCATGAACCAGTTGTGGCAACTTCTCTCGACATTTGCTCTTATAGGTTTTGTCAGTACAATTTCATTGTGGGCAATAATGCCACTCCTAATACTGTTCTATGCAGCATATCTCTATTATCAGGTAACTTTCTTCATCAAGTCGATGTTTACTTTTCCTTTTTATTATTATCAGCATATCTCTATTTTTTGTTCTATGCCTGACTATTTTTACTTGTAGAGCGTATAATACATGGAGAATTGCTGCTAAACCATTTGATTCTCTTGGAATTAACATCACTTTTTGTGATTTGTAGAGCACATCTCGCGAAGTTAGACGTTTGGATTCCATTACCAGATCACCTATATATGCTCAGTTTGGAGAAGCTTTGAATGGTTTGTCAAGCATCCGAGCCTATAAAGCCTACGACCGGATGGCGAAGATTAATGGAACATCCATGGACAACAACATAAGGTTCACTCTTGCAAATACGAGCTCAAATCGTTGGCTCACTATAAGATTGGAGACTCTTGGTGGTATCATGATTTGGTTAACTGCAACTTTTGCGGTTCTGCAAAATGGGAATGCAAAGAACGAAGCTGCTTTTGCATCTACGATGGGTCTCCTTTTAAGTTACACTCTGAATATCACTACTCTGTTAAGTGGTGTTCTAAGGCAAGCTAGCAGAGCAGAGAACAGCTTTAATTCTGTTGAGCGTGTCGGTAACTACATTGATCTTCCTTCTGAGGCTTCAGAGATAATCGAGAACAATCGTCCAGTATCTGGCTGGCCATCAAGAGGATCCATCAAGTTTGAAGACGTTCACCTGCGTTATAGACCCGGGCTTCCTCCAGTATTGCATGGACTGTCCTTTTGTGTTTCTCCAGGTGAGAAAGTAGGAGTAGTAGGAAGAACTGGGGCAGGAAAGTCTTCCATGCTGAATGCGTTATTTCGGATCGTGGAAGTAGAAAAGGGCAGAATTATGATTGATGATAATGATGTGGCTAAGTTCGGACTGACAGATTTACGCAGGGTCCTAAGTATCATACCACAATCACCAGTTCTTTTCTCAGGTTCGTAATTAATTTAAGCCAACATTGTCAGTATATTCATACATTCTGTTATTCATATGAGAATCATTTCGTCCTTTTAGGGACGGTGAGATTCAATATCGATCCATTTAGTGAGCACAATGATGCTGACCTCTGGGAGGCTCTACAAAGGGCCCATATTAAAGATGTCATCAGCAGGAATCCTTTTGGCCTAGATGCAGAGGTGTAGTTTAATCAAGAGTTTTTTTTATTAAGTATTCTTTGTTTTGTCATGATTGAGATGATTAATCAAACTCTTACTCTGTGAAGGTCTCTGAGGGAGGAGAGAATTTCAGCGTGGGGCAAAGGCAACTACTAAGTCTAGCACGTGCATTGCTAAGAAAATCTAAGATTCTTGTTCTCGATGAAGCAACTGCATCTGTTGATGTCAGAACAGATTCTCTGATACAGAGGACCATCCGCGAGGAATTCAAGTCTTGCACAATGCTTGTTATCGCTCACAGATTGAATACCATCGTCGACTGTGACAAAATCCTTGTGCTTAGTTCTGGTCAGGTAATGCCAGAATTATTATTCATGGAACTAAGTTATATCTTCTCGTCAGAAATGATCAAAGGGAGTCTTGTGTGACTTACATAAAACTATGGGAAACTTTGGTCGACCAAAAAAAAAAAAAACATAAAACTATGGGAAATGTATATATATTTTTATAGGTTTTGGAGTATGATAGTCCACAAGAATTGCTATCAAGAGATACAAGTGCCTTCTTCAGGATGGTTCATAGCACCGGACCAGCAAATGCTCAATACCTTTGCAACTTGGTCTTTGAAAGGAGAGCGACTGGAAAGAGTCTGGGTGGATAAAAATGGTCACCAGCCTTCCCAAATGAGTATATGAGATCGGTTTGTGACAAGCGACAATGCAAGTTGAAATAGTCTTATACTGAACAATTGAAGGTAAACCTAAAGATGTGCTGCCATGAACAATACACCTTTTAACACTCTTGTGTACAATATGATCTTCACAGATGCTGACATTTTGAAATGTTCTTTAGGGTTTCGCTAAATGGTGAAGTAAGAACCGAAGGCTGAAGATTGAGGACATTCAAGAAATCTTTTAGAAGCTTATGATCCCTTGTCTCAACTGTAGTATAATAGCATTATGATGCACAAGAAGCTTCTGATGAAGTATCATTTCATGTGTACATATGTATGTACAAAGACTAGATAAAACTGTGTTCTTGATGATAAAACTGAAGGTGAACCGAATTATCGGCAGTCACTCATGAACAATAAGCGTTATAGCACTTTTGTATACGAGTACATTTTACTGATTCTTTCAAATGTTATCTTGTTCTTAACTAATCCTTTTTTTCTGGTTTGTAGAATAGCGTGATAACTGACAACCATAGAAGAGTACGAAGTATCATCACTTCATCTTCATCTGTCTAAGACAACTAAACTGTCTTAAGAGTACATACAACCTTTAAATATATTTGGGAGGCATGGCCAACAACAATCCGTTGTAGTCTAGCTGGTTAGGATACTCGGCTCTCACCCGAGAGACCCGGGTTCGAGTCCCGGCAACGGAGCTTTTTTTTCCTTTCTAGCCATGATTATTATCCACGTGTCATGATTGAGTTTTTAGTTTTCTTACCTTTGGTGGCTCAATCGCTAGGTATACAATAAGGGGGGTGTATTCAATCTAACATTTTAAGTGATTTATGGAAAACCAACAAATCCTATGTTATTGAATCATGAATTTTAAAAAATCTTCTGAAATCCATTGTTATTGAAGTAGTGATTTGAAAATCTAATTTAAAATCTTCTGAAATCCAATGTTATTGAACTAGTGATTTGAAAATATAGTTTAAAATCCATTGTTATTGGAAATGTTTTGAGGATTTGGTTTTTAAAATTTTAAAGGATTCTGCAGGATTTTGGAGGATTCTTTTACTTATAAATTCAGAAATCCAAATCTCATGGTTTTAGATGATATTTGAAAGGATTTTAAAATAAATCATATCAACTTACTTAAAGTCACCCAAAACCATCAAAATCATATAAAAATTTAATGAAAATCAAATCACACAAAATTAAAAAGCTTGACGTAAAAAGCGTGACGGTTGCGAAAGCCGAGGCGTGTGGTGAGTTTGTTTCCCATGTGGCTCGTAAAAGGCTCTCTCTTCACGCCTCCTTTGTCTAAAAGGCAAATGCAAATTACGCGACATCTATTAATGATTTTGTTCGGACTTGTATATTACTTATGTCTCTTCTTCTTTCTTTTCACCTTTTTGTTTGTAAAAGTGGAATGTGAGGTAAACTTATCATGTATGTACACTAGTTTACTTTTACATTCACAATAGAGCGAACATGTAATAATAATATCTTCGCATTTTAGATAATAAGACACCCTCAAAATGAAAAATCTCGATTCCAGTTCCTTCTTGTCTAAATATAAGTTCTGTTCCCCCATGTTAGACTCGGCTTTTCTAAAACAATGACCTTTTTTGTTTTAGTATATTTTCCCTTTTTTCTAGACAAAGAATTTGAAACAAAAATTGGGGTTGACTTGTGGTTGTAGAGCATAAAGGCAGAAACTTAAACGCATTTAAAAGCAAAGGAGCTTTTGTGTGTGGACAATGAGCATAGAAAATGTAAAAACATAAATTATTATAAACAGCATTTAAAATTCAAGATTTCAAGAATCCTAAGCAACAATACTAAGTAAGAATAAGGTAACACACTTTGCCCGTTTAGGTCCGAATCATTGTTCACTATTGCATGCGTATTTTTGGTTTTTTTCTTTTTTTACTTTTAATTATTTTGTAGATAGACATGTACACTCATATAATAAGCATACCCAACTAGCTGACCCAAAAAAAAAAAAAAAAAAAACGCATACGCAAATAAATTTACATGGAGTTTTAGATAGAGAGTTTCATGTTGTCTAATACGAAAAAAAAAAATATTGGATAGTGGTGTAAAAGGATCCAAATTATTATCTAAATACAATACTTCACTCGAATACGAATTGGTTACGAGTGAAAACAACTACCACGACATATAAACAAAGCTTTTGATGGAAAAAGTTTGGTTATTAAGATCATGCCTTCAAATTTTTCCGGATCAAAACCAAAATTACAAATATCTACCAATTAAATCTATCTATGAACTATTATATTATTCTTATCCATGTAATAATATATAAATTAATCCGATGGTTTATTCGTGAGTCAGTGCACAATGCACATGTGTACAAAACTTCGAAAATTCAAACAGCTTAGTTTTACTTAACTCGCTATAATACAAATTAAAGGTTGAGATCATCCTTTTAACTATAGTTTAATAAAGCGCAAAAGTTTAACCCGAAGAGAAGTCAAAGTTCACGTGGCCAAGCTGGTTATATATATATAGCTGCGTTAACATTAACTAAACATACCTTCGTCGGACAACGAAGCTTCAACCAGTTAGTTTAGGTGAGGACAAAATCTCATTCCACCACTAATCACAACAATAATAGAAGAATATTTTGCTATAAAATGTCTTTCATGACTTAGTCAAGTTCGCATTATTGGATTTGGAAATATGTATATTTATGGTTATCTTCCTATACTATAATATAATCTTTTGTTTTCTTGTAACTATATATTATGTAAAGTGTCATGTTTAATCACTGTGGTGTGGCCTAATGAAATTCATAATATTATATGGAATTTGATTCATTATATTGATCAGTTCAGTAAGAGGACTCCGAAGTCAGTAACACGTTTATCACTTATTAGGTTACACTTATGCATCAATGCGTAAAACTATTTAAAACAAACTATGATTTTACACCAGCTGCGCACTCTTTCGTGATTATGACAAGTTAATGCATATGGATGGTTTCATCTTGTAAAACTTGCATATACGGTTTTGATAGGAATTAGATTGATCACTATAATTTACTATTTGTAGGTTTTTGGGCAACATAACATAAATCAATTTACCTCAAAATTTGTTTTCATATATGCGTGAACATTGATAGCAATTAATAATGAACTTTTACAATGAAATGAAAAGAGTAACAAATATGAAAACAAAGTTTTTAAGAGTTATTTAACCAATGATTAAAAATTAAAATATAAAGGTTTTATAATCTAGTAAACTTAAAGAAGATAATTTTATAATATTAAAATTCACCATTTATAAAACTCGTATGATTTATCTTGGAGGGATGAATTCTCCATCATCTTTTGATAACAAAATAAAATAAATAAAATTCTTGGTGTTTGACTTTACATTCAACGCTTAGCGATATCGCAATACGTGGTCAACACATCAATTTGGTAATTTGGAAAAGATTGATAATCTATCCACATTCTAACCATGAAAATCAACTTTGCTTCTTTAGGTAATCTTAACAAATAGATAGACAACACATTATTCTCATTAACAAACATAACAATGTCGAATCTACGTAATTAACAATAAAATTTAACACAAACGTTAAATTTTGTAGCGGGAATACGAACTTATGTTCAACTCGATCTTGTAATTTTCCAAACTTCCAAAAATGTAAATTTGGTTGATAAACAATTTAAATATATTAAATGTGATGATTATAGTAATAACAATTCTTATTAATAATAGTAAAAAACAATTAAAAGCATTTATTATAAATAAAGAAAAAAGGAATAAAATATCTAGTATAACTTTATCATTACATTACATTACTAAAGAAAGTTTATGGTCTGTAATGTAATCTGGTTCAAAATTTCTTGACAAGGATAATAGATAGTGGAGCCGAAACATACATATAGAACCGCACTCGCAGTCGCACGCTAAAAGAAAGATTAGTGGGAAGGATTGGATTCTTTGAGTAAAGATTAGGACAAAGAAGATTAAGGAACCCCACGTCTATCTTAACATTTTTGAAGTACATTTTGTACTAAAATCTATTTTGGCTTATAACCTTTTATTTTGTAATATTTGCATAATTAAACTCTTGCCATTTGAATAAATAACAAAACTTAAAAGTAAAATTTGTAATTAAATCACAAGCAAATCCCAAAATTGGAAACCAAATATTTATTACATAAATTTTTTTCCTAAAATCCCTCTCTAATAAACCGAATTTCTCTCCAATATATTTATATAATCTTATGTGTTTTAAATTTATATTATTACATAAAATATGTTTATAATAAAAATAAAAAAAAATTTCCACACATTTTGCAATTTAAATTTTTGAAAACGGACGTAGTTAACTCAATCAATAAAGAAAAGAATATATGTACAACGTCTACATAAGATATAAAATTTTAGATAATAGTTCAAAACCTTTATAAATAAGATTAATATGTTTACAACTACAAATGAGCATGAACTTTGATTTCTCAAGTATCCAAATTAAAACTTTTATTAGCTTAATCCGGTTCTTTATTTAAGGAAAATAAAATTTTTAAAAAGTTTCAGAATATTATAAATTTTAATTTTTCAACAAGTTTAAAATGTGATAAATATTAAAACTTTAAAAAGCTGAAAATTCTGATATTTTATTTAATTTTTATAGAATTTTAAAATAGTGAAAAATATTTAAACTCTACAAAAATTAAAAGTATTACTAATATTTTAACTCAACAAATATTTAAAATATAATAATATTGGACATAATATGATTGAACGGGTTTTAGTTTACATAAGTATGATTATATTTTTCTGCGGGTTGTCTATATTTAAAATCTTTTACGGGTCAAGTTAAAATATAATTTTTTATTTACAACAAAATTGTCTCGCGATGTACTGCAGGTTTACCATATATATCTATGAATTTACTAATAATAAAAATTTATAAAATTATATTAAATTAAATAAAATAAACATATACAAAACTAAATTATATAAATCAACTACGAAAATGATCAAACAAATAAATATATTAAATTATGGACCCGTGGTGTACCACGGGGTAAATCCTAGTTTTAAGTAAAAATTGAAAACAAAAGTGAGTGTTTTGCTAATTTCAAGAATCCAACACAATGAGTATGTTTGAAGATATTACACAAACGACACTCACATGCGTGCATGTGTTCTTCTTCTTCTTCTTCTTCTTAAATCTCCCATCTTAACCAAAAAAAAAAAAAAAAAAAATTCTCATCTCATTAATCTCCTAATCTCGAGATTTTCAATTCTCTTTCCTTTTGTTAAAAAGAAATTTCCAAAATTCTTATTACAATAACAATAAGTTTGCCTTTTTTTATTTATTTAGTTTTAATAGAATATACATGTTTTTGTGTTAAATGGTCCCCTTCTTACATTACATTACATGTATATTCTCGTATAAAGCTGCAAGAGCTGGTAACTTCTGCTTAGCTGTTCTTGTCTAGCTGGGTTTTTGGGTTCTTTTCTTTTCTTTCATTATTTTGTTCTTTGAATTTGGTGTTACAGATAATATTATTTGAGATTCTGGGTTTTTAGTGGTTTTGGTGAATGGATCTATATTGCACATCTGTGGGGTTTTTAGGTTAAAAGTATTGTGATTGTGAGCTTACTAAATGTGGAGGAAGGAGGGAGCTCAAGTGTTTGTTAAAATGTCTGAGTGAAATTGATCTGTTTTTAAATCAATTTCTCGTATCTGGGTATCACGGGTTAAACTTGCAGTTTCTTTCTTTCTGAGTTTCCTCTGTACATTAGGGTTTTGATTTTGCTGGAGGGATTTTTATTTTAGGGTTTTGAAGGCTCAACTCTTGTAGTTACTTTGTTGAATTCTGGTGATAGAAACAATGGCTTGCATGAAGCTTGGATCCAAATCTGATGCTTTCCAGAGACAAGGCCAAGCTTGGTATATTCACTTGACCTCTCTCTCTCTGATTTTATATTGTATTTTGCTTCTTGTTTTCTCCTTCCAGTTGATGAGCTGACTTGGTCTGAATTTGAGACCATGGTCTTTCTTTAAGGCAATCTCTGCATTACTGAGTCAAAGCTCATTCCTTTATCTGACTTTGTCTTCTTGGGTTTTGCTAATTGCAGGTTTTGCACAACTGGACTTCCAAGTGATATTGTTGTTGAAGTTGGGGAAATGTCTTTCCATCTCCACAAGGTACAATTTGGTTAACTTGAACATAACACTCTCTTCTTGAAACAGTGTTATATTTATTGCCTTAATCTGGAATAGTTTATTGTTTTCTAGAATGTTATGCATTTCTCCGGCATTGTAGAATAGTCTGTACTGCTATGTATCAAATATGTGTTTGGTGGGTACTTATTTTCCTCTTACGACATTGTGTCATATTAGTTTTATGTGGATCAAAATATTGCAACTATGGTTTCTATTCCTCTTACTCTTCTTATATGAATAATCCACTGCTGCAACCTTGCTAGCTATTCCTCATTCTTGCTTATTTGCTGAACTTTTTTTTTCGGTGTCTTTCTTTTGGTTCCTACAAAACTCATTCAGCCTCTGTAGTCTTTTGGCAATGCCTTGTTTCTAGCCGTGAGAATTTTGACACTTACTGTCAAAACACGTATCTATCTACTAAGCACTTTCTTATACCTTTTGTTTTAATCATTTTGTTGCTATATACAGTTTCCCTTGCTCTCTAGAAGTGGAGTCATGGAAAGAATGATTGCAGAGGCCGCAAAAGATGGGGATGATAAATGTCTCATTGAAATTTCTGATCTTCCTGGTGGAGACAAAACGTTTGAACTAGTCGCCAAGTTCTGCTACAGTGTGAAGCTCGAACTCACTGCCTCTAACGTTGTATATCTCAGATGTGCTGCTGAGCATCTCGAAATGACGGAAGAGTATGGGGAAGGAAATCTTATTTCTCAAACTGAAACTTTTTTCAATCAAGTAGTTCTCAAAAGCTGGAAAGATTCAATAAAAGCTCTTCATAGCTGTGATGAGGTCCTCGAGTATGCTGATGAATTGAATATCACCAAGAAATGTATCGAGTCACTAGCAATGAGGGCATCGACAGACCCAAACTTGTTTGGATGGCCTGTTGTGGAGCATGGTGGGCCAATGCAGAGTCCAGGTGGGAGCGTTTTATGGAACGGGATAAGCACCGGGGCAAGACCTAAACATACTAGCTCAGATTGGTGGTACGAGGATGCATCAATGCTTAGTTTTCCTCTTTTTAAGAGACTTATCACGGTCATGGATTCCCGAGGCATAAGAGAAGACATCATTGCTGGTTCGCTAACCTATTACACAAGAAAATATTTGCCTGGCTTGAAAAGGCGACGTGGTGGAGCTGAATCTAGTGGTCGTTTCAGTACTCCTTTGGGCTCAGGAACTGTTCTCTCTGAGGAAGAGCAGAAGAACTTGCTTGAAGAGATCCAGGAGCTTCTCCGGATGCAAAAAGGTTTAGTTCCAACCAAGTTTTTTGTGGACATGCTTCGAATCGCCAAGATTTTGAAAGCTAGTCCAGATTGCATAGCGAATTTGGAGAAAAGGATAGGTATGCAGCTTGACCAGGCTGCGTTGGAAGATCTTGTAATGCCTAGCTTTTCTCATACTATGGAGACTCTATACGATGTTGACTCTGTGCAGAGGATCTTAGACCATTTTCTTGCTACGGATCAAATTATGCCTGGTGGGGTTGGCTCTCCTTGTTCTTCAGTAGATGACGGAAATTTAATCGGATCCCCACAGTCAATAACACCAATGACAGCGGTTGCAAAGCTGATCGACGGGTATCTTGCTGAAGTTGCTCCTGATGTCAACCTTAAGCTTCCAAAGTTCCAAGCTTTAGCCGCTGCTGTTCCTGAATACGCCAGGCTCTTAGATGATGGACTCTATCGTGCAATAGACATTTATCTAAAGGTAACACTTAAAAGAACCCTATCAATTTTCCATATATCAGGATTCTTTTTACACCGAAACATTAAGTTTTCTCTTCTTTTGATGATTCACAGCATCATCCATGGTTAGCGGAAACCGAAAGAGAGAATCTGTGCAGGTTGTTAGATTGCCAGAAACTCTCTTTAGAAGCTTGCACACACGCAGCACAGAACGAAAGATTGCCGCTAAGAATAATCGTTCAAGTGCTCTTCTTTGAGCAACTTCAGCTCAGAACCTCTGTAGCTGGATGCTTCCTGGTTTCAGACAACCTGGATGGTGGATCAAGACAGTTAAGAAGCGGAGGATTTGTAGGAGGATCAACGGAAGGAGGAGGAGGAGGAGGAGGAGGAGGATGGGCAACCGCAGTAAGAGAGAATCAAGTCCTGAAAGTTGGAATGGACAGTATGAGAATGCGGGTTTGCGAGTTAGAGAAAGAATGTTCCAACATGAGACAAGAGATTGAGAAACTCGGTAAGACGACAAAAGGAGGTGGTTCCGCGAGCAATGGAGGGGGTAGCAAAACATGGGAAAACGTCTCAAAGAAACTCGGGTTTGGTTTTAAGCTGAAGTCGCATCAAATGTGCAGTGCTCAAGAAGGATCTGTGACTAAGTCAAACAACGAGAATGTGAAGATAGAGAAGCTAAAGGATGTTAAAGAACGTCGTGGGAAGCATAAGAAAGCTTCGAGCATTAGTTCTGAGAGGTGAAAAGAGTAAATTTCCACGGTTCAAATCTCCCAGTTACTGTGTCCTGTTAGCTAAAGAGAAAAAAGAAAAAAAGAGAGCTTCCACTGTTGTTAAGTGTGCATTGTAGGCTTTGTATTTTCAATTGTTTATGTGACTTTTGACAACCAACTATTATGTCATTCTATTGAACCTCTAAGCAAAAATTCGAAAGAATTGAATATTGATTGCTGATAACTTTGTTAAATTATAAGTCTTCATAAAACATTATCAGTTAGCACAAGGATTATTAATCTATTTAGATAAGGTTTTGGCTGGTATAACAAGTTTTAGAGCCTTTAACAAAAAAAAAAAAAAAAAATTCTGAGTTATTTTTTCATCATTGTAGTTACTTTAGGTTTTTTTGCCCAAAAAAAAAAAAGTTACTTTAGGTTTCATTTTGTTTTCACAAATCATAAAAGAATCTTTTCAACTCTTTTTTTGTTTTTATATAAGCGAGGAAAATGTAATACTCTACAATTCAATTTTCTAATTGTATAAAAACGTGTTATCTCATTTATGACTATTTTTTCCTTCATCCTTTTAAGAAGTTTCAAACTTATAATTCAAGGTAAGTTATCAAAAGCCTTTAATTAATGAGGATGCAATTTTTTTTCTCTAATTTTCCCTTTTTTGGTATGCTTCTTTAATTTTCCCGTAATAAATAATATTATCTCGAATGGGGAAAAATATGTAATTAGTTGCTTAAAATTGGTTTCATGTAGAGTTAATAAACTTTGGTTAATTAAAATAAAAATCCGAAAGACTTGAACTACTCTCATGCTTAAGCAATTGAAGGACATTTCTGCCGCCAGCTTGACCCAAATTACAAAGCCCATTTTTCATTTTTCCTCAATTTATAATTTTTTATTGTTTTCTCTCTGAAATCTGAAAAATCATCTCTTTTGTTTTTTTTTCTTTTCTTGTGATTTTTGTATTTTGAGTTTTTTTTTTCCGTTAATTCGTGAGAGTCTCGATCTCCGTTCTCATCAGATTTCAAACTCTCCGATCTCTGATTCCGCCGAGATATCAGTTTCATTGTTGAAAGAGGGATCTGTCCAGATACGGCGGGGAGAAATGGATAGCGGCGACATTGAAGAAGCCGGCGGTAATGGCGAAGAGGAATTCAGGTCAGGACCTCGTCTCGGAGGTAGCAAATACAGGCCGGTGGTGGCGCACGATAGTGCCGTTGTTGAGATGTCCTCTATCGATCCTGGATCTTCTTCTTCTTCCACCCTCAAGTAATTTCTTCTTTTATTAAAATCCGCTTAGGAACTTCATTTTCGTCTGCTGTTGCCGAATCTTGTCTGTGTAGTGATCATGCTTTTTTAAGGGTGTTGATTCTTTCATCGATGATGCTGACGTTTTGTGTACTGATCAGTAGAAATGGGATGCAATTTGATTCGATTTATATGATACTAAGTGATTTTTTCATTTCGTAGTTCCCCAGAGGAAGGGTAAAATGTAATTTCTGCTGTAAGATACTCCGACTATTTGATGCTGAAGTGACGTTAGCTTGATAAGATTCACGTTATAACTTTGTGTTTTTTTTTCTTTTTCTTTTACGTTTGCTTCAATCACTACTTGTGGTTGAACTTGGTCACATTGGTAGATGGGTTGTATAAGTCTGCTAGAGAATATATATATTGGTTGCTTCCTTACCGCTTGTAAAGAGAATCCTCCAAGGTGAAATTTTTAGCTTTAACTATCATGGGCGCAGGAGTATTCCAACCTCTAACCTTGGAAAAAAACTAGTTGAATGTTTCAGTCTTTTGTACCTTGTTTCATCATGAGTGTCTCACGTTTGTAGGTTTTTGACAGGAATATAAAAGTAGTTGCACCAGGAGATGTGGGCGCTAATGCAAGGGAGGGGACAAGTCCAGAAGATGGAGTCAATGGCCATCAGAAAGAATCCAAGCTGGAGTTATTTGGTTTTGATTCTCTTGTGAATATTCTTGGTTTGAAGAGGTACTTGCAATCTTATTTGTTATTAACTTTTAGAAGTTTTCATTAGAAAGATGGAATAACGTGCATTAAGAAGTAATGAACATTACTGAAAATGATCTCTTGCTTCCATTTCTTGCTTTTGTAAACACTCTGTTCTTTTCACGTCTTAACTGAATCAATGGATAACACCATTCTCGATAGAAGTTTCCTGCTTGTTGGATCCTTGTGTATTGTTTTCTCCTAACTGTGCATAAAGTTCAGGTTTCTGTATTAATATTGATGCACATTCCATTGGGTTGTGTTCGTTAATGGTGGTTCTTTTTTAGTGTTAGTGTTATCTCTCATTATTAATGAAATAGTAAGGAACGCTCTTTTATCCTCCTACCGTGAAAATTGCATCTATTACCATAAACTACGCTTTACACTTGATCAATTCAGAGTTCAATTATTCAATAATGATTTCCCATGTTTAGTTTTTTCTTGCACAGTTTATATGTCATTTGCTTTGTGAAACACATTTTTCTCTTAATTGTACATGTGGTGATATTATAAATTTCTCTTTCAGTATGACAGGGGAACAAATTCCGACACCATCAAGCCCTAGAGATGGGGAGGAAATCTCCATCACGCAAGGTCACCCGCAGGTATATTCCTATTCCCTTAAGCTTATAAATACTTTGTAAATTAAACAATTGATTATTTCTGCCAGGCTGTTCCGATCAAGTGCTTCTCTGTTTTTTTTTAAGAAAAAGACTTTCAAGCCGTATCAGGCTTAGTCAAGAGAGGTATATTAGAGATTTTAGGGAAAATAATTTAAAAGTTAATACCTTCTACCCTGGAGATGCAAGGGCACGCCAGGTGTTCAAGTTCCATGCACTAGAATCACCCCTTATCTCCTCCAGTTTTCTCTCCTTATTTGTTAGGAACGTTCATAAACAATCCTAAACTTAAGATGCACAAAAACGTTTTCTGTACGGAAGTATGACCTGTTACATTGCAAAGATTGCAATTCTTTATCTGATTGGTTTGCTACTTTCTGTTTAGCAATTGTTGTTTCAGGATGATTAGATGGTAGTACTTTCCTATGAAAATTTCCTTCCTTGTTCTGTTAATTATGGTGCATGCAAAGTATGGTTTTCTTAGGTATTCTAGTTTGGCGAATTTTTATCATAGTTTTCTGTAAGGATTTTTTGACATAGACATCATCAATTGCTATATTTATTGTTTACCATGATGTTATGCATCTCTTTGCAGCCTCCTGCTCTCAAGATGGGTACAATGATGGGAGTTTTTGTACCCTGCCTGCAAAACATATTAGGAATTATATACTATATCCGTTTCACATGGTAAGACTGCAAGTCCTTGATGTTTTAAAAAAGACTTCAAAGTCATTGTGGTCTGCCTTAATCTGTTCAATATTCAGGATTGTTGGTATGGCTGGTATCGGACAAGGCCTAGTATTGGTATTGCTCTGTGGCTTATGTACATTCTTGACGACAATATCTTTGAGTGCTATTGCAACAAATGGTGCAATGAAGGTAATTCTTTTTTTTACTATTACATCACCTGAATTTACTTTGAATAAATCTGTGAAATGATAGTTAAAGATGTCCCTCCTACTGCTGGGTCTCTGGTTCAGTATTGGCACCCCTTGTTAATCTTCTATCTCCTATTTGATTGAACAATAGATAGGATATCAAGATAAATAATAAATTTTGTGTTACTTCCAGGGTGGAGGACCATATTACCTCATTGGTCGCGCTCTGGGTCCAGAAGTTGGGATTAGCATAGGTTTATGCTTCTTCCTTGGCAATGCAGTTGCTGGAGCTCTGTAAGTGTAAATCCTTGATCCTTTCAAGGAATCTACCTTGGCAAAAGTCTTAAGCTTGACACTCATTGCTTAGAAGTTGCTGATGCTTCAGTTTAGTTTCACATGGTCGCCAAGTGGTTCTAATAACTACTTTCTCTGCTTTCGTCGTTATTATTGTAGGTATGTTTTAGGTGCCGTGGAGACTTTTCTAAAAGCATTCCCTGCTGCTGGAATTTTTAGAGGTATTAAACTAATCTGGAACTTGTAAGAACTATAACCTGTGGACTAGCAAAGGGCTTTAAGGACTTTATAATTTGTTAGTTTTGTTATATCCACCATTATATTATCTAGACTACAACTTTAGAGGACTAGTCTTGAGTCAAGACTCTTGACACCTTTGAATTGTTTCATCAGTTTATTGGAACTGGCAAATCATTTATGCAATCCAGGATTTTGCAAGAAACAAAAGACTGTTATTTACCAAATTCTGAGTTTATATTAACAAAAGTTTACTTGTTTTTGCTGAGAATCTATAGACTTCAAGTCGCATTCAGAGCTGTATTTAATATCTAACTGCGGAAACTGTCACAAATGTTAATGGAACAGCAACTGGAGCAATACAAAGCCCGAACGAACATGACTTGCAGGTTTATGGAATTGTTGTGACGATCCTTCTTTGCTTCATTGTGTTTGGCGGTGTGAAGATGATCAATCGGGTTGCACCTGCTTTCCTTGTACCCGTTTTACTCTCTATCTTCTGCATATTCATCGGGATATTTTTGGCAAAGACAGATGACCCTGACAGTAAGTCGTTTCTTTTGATTGTTAGAAATAGGTGTGGTGTTTTATTCCCCGAATTGTTAACCTTCCTTTTGTCCCCTTGTTATTATTTGCACAGCTGGAATTACGGGCTTGCGTTTAAAAAGTTTTAAAGATAACTGGGGTTCTGCTTATCAGATGACAAATGATGCGGGAATTCCTGATCCAACTGGAGGCACGTACTGGAGTTTCAAGTAAGTAACTTTCAGATATTATGTTGCATATGATAGAAAAACTCTAGTTGTGGTTTTATGTTAGAAATAATTTTCTGATACAGTTGTTACTCTGAAATTTATTTACCCTCTTGTTGGCTGTTTTCAGTGAGCTGGTGGGTCTATTTTTCCCTGCTGTAACAGGAATTATGGCTGGTTCAAATCGATCGGCTTCCCTGAAAGACACACAAAGATCAATTCCTGTTGGAACGTTGGCTGCCACTCTGACCACAACCGCGCTATATTTGATCTCTGTGCTGTTTTTTGGAGCTGTTGCGACCCGTAATAAACTTTTGACTGATAGGTAACGATGTTATCCCTTTTGTGTGGATTATTGTTGTGTTTCACTGCTGTTCTGTTGTGTTTTGTTAGCCAGCAGTTTCCTGGAGGAAATGCAAAAACACACTTGTCACTTGCACATTTGTGTTTAGCATGGTTAAACCTGAAAGAAACTAAAATGTCTTCATGTTCTGTATATACGACACACAAAAGTTGTGTTTTTTTCTACTTAATATGTCAGAATAGATTTATCATGTCTGGTCACAGAGACGTGTTCTTTTAAGAACTTCGACTCCAAGCTTACATCATGAACTTTTTTTAATTCAGTGAATAATCTTCCTCTATTGCAGGCTACTTACTGCTACAATTGCTTGGCCTTTCCCTACCATTGTTCATGTTGGAATCATCCTTTCAACCTTAGGGGCTGCTCTCCAGAGTTTGACAGGGGCCCCACGGTTACTTGCAGCTATAGCAAATGATGACATTCTCCCCGTCCTGAATTATTTTAAAGTTGCAGATACTAGTGAACCTCACGTAGCTACACTTTTCACAGCATTTATCTGCATAGGATGTGTTGTTATTGGAAACCTGGATCTTATCACACCAACTGTGACTATGTTTTATCTTTTATGCTATTCGGGAGTAAACTTGTCTTGTTTTCTGCTCGATCTTCTTGATGCTCCAAGTTGGCGTCCACGGTGGAAATATCATCATTGGAGCCTTTCCTTTGTTGGAGCCTCACTCTGCATAGGTATGAATTTCAAATACTCACTGGATAAAATTTCTTTAGAACTGTCTTCCTAGGTAGTACATTCCTACCTGAAGCTTGAGATGTCTTATTGCAAAGACTCTTGTTGATTTTTCAAATTTTCTCTACTGTAACAGTGATCATGTTCTTGATTTCTTGGTGGTTCACTGTGGTTGCCATTGCACTTGCAAGTCTTATATACAAATATGTTGGCCTAAAAGGAAAGGCCGGGGACTGGGGGGATGGTTTCAAGAGTGCATATTTTCAGTTGGCCCTTCGTAGTCTCAGGTCACTCGGAGGTAAGCTGCACAAACTATTTCTCTAAGATGCATTATGCCGAACCTGCTGTATTTATTTGATTCAGTAATAGATGATCAATGTATGTAAAACTAACCTCAGGTACTGTCTTTTCTCCTAATTGTAGCGAATCAAGTGCACCCCAAGAACTGGTATCCAATTCCCCTTGTTTTCTGCAGACCATGGGGACAGCTCCCGGAAAATGTTCCGTGCCACCCTAAGCTGGCTGATTTTGCCAACTGTATGAAGAAAAAAGGTCGTGGAATGTCGATCTTTTTCTCGATATTAGATGGTGATTACTATGAATGTGCTGAAGAAGCAAAGGAAGCCTGCAAACAACTAGCGACCTACATTGAGTATAAGCGTTGTGAAGGTGTAGCTGAAATCGTTGTAGCCCCAAACATGACTGAAGGGTTCCGTGGTATCGTCCAGACAATGGGACTTGGAAATCTCAAACCTAACATCGTGGTAATGCGGTACCCTGAGATCTGGCGTCGAGAAAATCTAACAGAGATTCCATCCACATTTGTTGGGATAATCAACGACTGCATAACAGCAAACAAAGCTGTTGTCATCATCAAAGGGTTAGACGAATGGCCAAACGAGTACCAAAGGCAGTATGGAACAATCGACTTGTACTGGATTGTGAGAGATGGTGGTCTCATGCTTCTTCTCTCACAGCTTCTGCTCACAAAAGAAAGCTTTGAAAGCTGTAAAATCCAACTCTTCTGCATAGCTGAAGAGGATTCAGACGCGGAAGCACTCAAAGCAGATGTGAAGAAATTCCTCTACGATCTCAGGATGCAAGCTGAAGTAATTGTCGTCACGATGAAATCATGGGACATAAGGTCGGAAGGAAACAGCCAAGAAGATTCATTGGAAGCTTTTGATGCAGCACAGAGACGAATCTCAGATTACTTGGGAGAGATCAAGAGACAGGGCTCGAATCCGTTATTGGCAAATGGGAAACCGATGGTGGTGAATGAGCAACAAGTGGAGAAGTTTCTATACACAATGCTGAAACTGAACTCAACCATACTTAGTTACTCGAGGATGGCTGCGGTGGTTCTGGTTAGTCTCCCACCACCTCCATTGAACCACCCGGCCTATTTCTACATGGAATATATGGATTTGCTGGTGGAGAATGTGCCAAGGATGTTGATCGTAAGAGGATATCACAGAGACCTTGTTACTTTGTTTACATAGTTCAATCTCATTTTATACCCCACCCAAGAACATCAAAAAGCATGAACTTCAAGGTCAGTTTGTTTCTACCAGTTTCTAATCATTTTCTTGTAAGTACAGTGAATTCCATTTTGTTGAAAGGAATTGAATGTTCCTGCGAAGCTATATAGTTTTGTTTATTTCTTTTCCTGCGAAGCTATATAGTTTTGTTTATTTCTTTTCATTTTGTTTTTGTTTTTGTTTTTGCAGATAGAACATTTCTGAGTATTTTGAGACATTCAATACATTTCCCTCTCATGGATATGGATATCTCCTGACTTTTTGAAGATTTTAGATAATTAGCTTCACATAAACCTATGGTTACACCCATAAAATTTTTCATATATATATGGTCACCACCGCTCACTAATTTATTTATGTTTTTATAAAAAAACTTCAAATTCGCATGGATTAGATGAAACGACTAAAGGATTTGTTAACAACATTAAAGATTGAAGAAAGGCAAATATAATTGCAGTGTAGATTCAATTTGGTCGGTTTTCTTTTCAAAGCCTCCTTCTTAAACCACAAGATTCTCTATTTTCTGCCGACTGTTGTCTGAAAACAAACGGTTTTAAAGGCCAAGGAAAGCTTTGGAAAAACAACCATAGTCTGTTGTAAAATGGCTTCATCTTTGTCTTCAATTTGATTTACCTCATCGCCATCGTCCAAGATTTAAGGTGAAGCCATTTTAGTTTGAAATAACGTTTTAGGTAGTCTTATTTACTTACTTCACCACCATCGTCCAAGAGATACACTTGCCAAAATCTTGTGCATAATATTACAATACATAGCAAGTAATAAGAGTTTGTGTGTTCAATATATACTACAATCACAAACAAAAACACTTCAAAATATAAAGCCAACAAACCAGTTTGCTTGGTGTTGAGAAAAGCCAACACTTAAAATTTTATTTAAAAAAAAAAACTGAGGTTGTTGTTAAAGCTCTAGCAATAAAAAGATCCTTAGAAGAAATAGATAAAACATAACAAATTATAGAGAGGCAATACTTTCGACGTGTTGGGGTGAGATTAAGACGTAACACTGCCCTCCGATTCCGTATCGTCGCCTAAACTCTTCATCATCAGCAATTCCTAAGAGCCTAACTCTTCTCATGTCTTTTCTTTCTACATTGTAGTAATAAATGTAAAATGGTTCAACATCATACGACAGGAGTGTTGGTGCAAAAATGATTTCACCAAGGCTGTTGGTACCCGGGGAAGTGATATGCCTAGCCAGCCCCAAAGAAAAGGGAAGCTCAAACGTCTGCTTGGACCAATCGTGTGTCTTGACATCTTCTAGTATCCATAAATCAAAAGTAGAGAAATCAGAATAAGGATGTCTTGCAATGGAAGCTAACTTGCCTTTGTATTCTATCAATATTGAATCACCCTCCCACCAAACAACAGGCCTAGGCGCTTTGATGCAACTTAGCCTCTCAGATCTTACATCAAAACACACAATCACCGGATTTGTAGTTCGGGTTGGGGTCCAAGCAGCATAATACACGAAACCATTGATGCATATTGATTTTGTAACAGCCATATAAGGCGGGGAGGCAAATCTATAGCTTGTCCATGATGAAGAAGGTTCTAGTCCTCCTCCTCCTCCTCCAAGTCTTATGACCTCGTGCATTAGATGATCAGGAGGCTGATTAGGATAAGACACATTGGTCAACGTTTTGAATTGATCTCCAACAGGATCGTATCCCCAGGATGTGCATGGTCCGGTGGATGGTAGGCGAGTGAATTTGTTGGTGCTGGGGTTACAGACAAGGAACGGACCACTCATTACACACCCGATTAAGCCATGGACAGAACGACAGACCGCGCCGCGAGACAAGATCACAGAAGGTATTGTCATACGGAGAGTGGTCGCCAAAGAAGAAGATCTCTCACATTCGTAGGAAGATGAGAAGATGAACATACGCGCGTCATCGATCTTGCCTCGTGAACCGCAGTCGAAACTGATCGTAAACCGCGATCCCATAGTGGAGGACATAGCGAAGTAAGAATTGACAAACCTTTGGCTTCTGATGGTGGAAGACCACATCTTTGACACGCATAGGAATTTCATAAGAGACTTGGCAGGCAATCTAGTGAGTATAGCTTCCTCTAGGTCAAGAGGGATGTGATCTACCTCACTCTTCTCGCGTTTCATGGCTGGCGCCTACCAAAGGTATTTCTGAGCAGAGGAGAGAAATGTCGATCAAGGAAGCAAACCTTTTAAGAGAGACAACAACAACAACAAAACTAGGTTTTAAATCCCCGCCGTTTGCTTTGAGCTTTCAATTCCCTTTTTTTTCTTTTCCTTTTATTTTCCACTATAAATAATAAATAAATAGGGAAGGGATCTCGTCGTTATATTCCACGATTTCGAGAGCGAGGTTAATTTGATTAATGGGTATTGTGGCGTCCAAGGGAGATAATAATACTCCATTGTTGAGTCTTTGTAAGGAGAGGAAAGAACTGATCAAAGCAGCAAGAGATGCTAGGTATCACTTAGCTAGATCTCATCTTCTTTACTTCAAATCTCTTTTAGATTTCACCAAAGCTCTTAATCACTTTGTGCACAAGGATTTGGTTGTGATTCCATATTCTGATGATGATGATGATTCCTCAAGTAGCGATCTGGTTTGTTCTGGATCATGTTCAGACACGGAGTCGGATTCAGATTCTGTTTTCGTATGTGATCAGTCTCAACCAGTTTCTGTGAGCAACAGTAATGATGATCAGAATCAGGGGCAAAACGTGTTTGGTGACGGAACTTGTTGTTCAAGTAACAATGGACAAGAGGGTATGGAGAAATCAAACGAAGGTTTAGGGTCTGAGGGGGAAAAGTTGGTGAGTGATCCAGCTGAAGATGAGAAGGAAGGTTTGCAAAACGTTTCTTCTGTTGAACAGAACCCTTACCTAGATCATGATATATTTGGTTTGTACGGTCCCAAAGTACAGGATTGGGATTTCATCCAACCGGTTCGAAGAGATGATGAGGTTGAGAGCGATGGGTTTAGAGAAATTAGAGAGAGAGAAGGGATTCCTGATTTGGAACCTGACAGTGATCATGATAGTCTTATAAGGAAGAATCAAAAGAAGAATAAGAAGAAGAAGAAGAATGCTAAAGAAAGCTCTTATGTTGCTTGTGGAATTGATAAGATAGATGTTGATGAAGTAACTACTTGTAATGGTCAAGCTTCAGGTGAGGTTGATGATTCTAATGAAACTTGTGCGGGTGAGACAGTGAACACTCCAGAGAATGTTACTGAAAGAGTGGCAAGTTTAGATGAGGAAGTTTGTGATGAAGCGTATGAGTCTACTTCTTCTTCTTTTACGGAATCATCTTGCTCGGGATTGACTGATCTTAGGAATGTAGTAGAAAAGATCAATGGTATATGCGAGAAAGCTGTGAGTAATACTGAAGTTTCTGAGTTGCTTGAAGTAAGCAAAGTTGTCCATCATCAACCTTTAGGATCTCAAGTTAAGGGATTTGCTTCAAAGGTACTTGGTAGTTCGGGGAACTCGAATCGAGATTTGCTGTTAAGGCGCCGTTTTCGCTTAGATGATCTAGCTGTTTCACTCTCCATGACATTAGAGAAGCTTTATATGTGGGAAAAGAAGCTTCACGCAGAAGTTACAGTTGAAGAAAAGCTTAGGGTTTCTTATGACAAAGCGTACATGATTCTTCAGAATCTTGATAACAACGGAGCAGAATCGAGCGAGCTTTACAAGGCTGAAACTGTTGTTAAATTCCATTTATCCAAGATTAATGTTTCGGTCAGAGCAGTTGAATCGATTTCTATGAGAATTCATAAGATAAGAGACGAAGAGCTTTCGTGTCAGGTGACTGAGATCATCAACGGATTCAAAAAGATGTGGAGATTCTTGGCGAAATGTCACCACAAGCAGTTTCAAGTGATGGCTAGAAGCAATAGCTGTGTTCACATTGTTGAAAAGGGATCGAGCTCGAGGAAAGCAACACAGAAGGTCGAAGAACAGATTGGAAAGTACAGAGAATCTTTGAAAGGTTACATCGATGCACAAAGAGGTTTTGTTAAGCTCTTAAACGAGTGGCTTAACAGAAACATCATGGAGGATGATGAAACGGAGACCGAGGCCGAGGCTCCTGAGATATTTAAGATTTGCAGCGAGTGGTTGAGAGAGATTGAGAATGTTGATGAGGTTAAAGTGCTGAGTGCTGTTGAAGAAATGATATTGAGGTTTCGAGGGTTAGGGTTTAAGCAAGTAGAGGAAGAAAAACAGAGGACGAGAACAGAGAGATTGTCTAAGGAGTTGGAGAGGCAGACGAAAGAACTGGAGGAGATTTTGGGAAGAGCGGTTGTTTTTCCGGCAAATGACTCTGGTCTGGCGGCGAACATGACGCTTGGACCGGAGTTGTTGTCTCTGAGAGAGAGTGTGACGCAAGAAACAGAGAAGCATGAGAGAATGATAAGAGAGTTAAACGACGCCGTATCGATGAGTTTGCTAGAGTGTTTGGTTCCCATCTTTGAGGCTTTGGAGGAATTTTGTTTTGCTAATTATAAAGCATATAAGAACATTAGAATCGTTCCCACAGAAACATTATTATTATTGCTTTGTCAAACATAATTTCATTTGTGCTGCTGTCGAACCTACTCATCTCTTGGCTGTTTAAATTTCATTTTGGGCTTGGTTTATGGTTTAATATTGTTGTTTACGTTTTCACTTTTCTTTCAGTGATAAACTGTTTTACAATATCAGTCCAAAAATCATAGACTAGCAAAACTAATATGTGCTTGTGTTGTTTATGTACTGTTGAAGACTATTTATTTGGTCTTCTGTTTTTTTTTTCCAAAGTCTAGTCAGTGGCATAAACCTTTAAAAGTAATAGTACTAAAGATGTTGTTGTTGTTGTATTATCAATCAACTCTTGTCTGATAATACAAAATATCTTTAAAAACGCGAACAATATGCCACTAATGTAAGGGTGGGTACTAATATGTTTGATACAAAAATAGAGGTGGCGGAGAGAAGCAAACTTTGGAAGACAATCTTTAGCTTGTGTACGTCTCTCTCTCACCGACGCTTCTTTCCTTCTCCATGTCTTGATCGTCTTGGAGCTTCGTCTTCTTCTTCACTTTCACTCTCTTCGTTTCTTACACTGTTTCCAACCTCGAACTGCTCCATGTCATGTGATGCATCCTGATTTTGTTGATCCACCCCCACTCCTCTCTCATCGCTTCTCTCTGGTGTTTTCCGGTTGGTGGGGCCAGGACGTGCTGATGATGTTGCCGGTGGATAATACATCGGTCGGCCTCCTCGAGGACCGTTTCCCATATGTGGGCCACGTCCTCCGCCTCCCATCATACCATAACCGCCATGTGGAAACTGTTGCGGAGGCCTACCAGGAAACATCATTCCGGGTACTTGTCCTCTGAAATCACCACCGAACCTCGGTCCATACGGTCCAAAGGGTCGTGGACCCATACCAAATGGATCTGGCATACCGTTATAGCCACCAGGCCCATAGGGAAAAGCATCACCA
This sequence comes from Capsella rubella, assembly GCF_000375325.1. Classification (NCBI taxonomy): domain Eukaryota; kingdom Viridiplantae; phylum Streptophyta; class Magnoliopsida; order Brassicales; family Brassicaceae; genus Capsella; species Capsella rubella. Next base: position 10,529,126 of record NW_006238923.1, read on the forward strand.
GGGCCCATCACCCCGAGAGGGAAACCTCCTATCCCGGGCATAGGTCTGATTCCCCGTCCTAGAGGCATTTGAGGAGGCCACATCATTCCTCTTCCTCTTCCTCTGCCTTGAGGACCCCCCACCATGATCTCTTCTTCCTCCTCACTTTCATCTTCTTCCTCTTCCTCTTCTTCGTTATCTTCAAATGGCACAATGTCTGGATTCACCGCCCTGCTCTCTGGAGTTACACCCTTTGCTTTTTCCTCTTCTCGTTTCGCTTCTGCAGCTATGGAGATTGCCTTGGATTCATGGAAAAACGAAAATCAACAATCCACGATGAAGTAATAGAATGAAAACAAATCCTAGAAGGAACCTAAGTCATCACTGAAAGAGCATATGGATCTCAGTTCTTCAGTGTATTATATATTATACTCATAAGAACCATGGAGAACAAGGTAAAACAAGAAAGAGAGAGAGTGGGAGAGTATATACCATAAGCTCACTATCTGGTTCAAGATAAAGCAAAGAAGCCAGCTGTTCACCAATGGAAGGCTCTAACTCCTGACAGTCTCTGCTTATCTACGGTCATTGAACCAAAAGAGTAAGATGAAAGTGACTAGGTTACAGGCAAATACTTTACAAAAACTTAAAACACTACACAACGACCATTAGTTAAAAGTTAATCACTGTATCAGTAGTAACTTCTATTGTCTCGCAAAATATATGAGTAACCATGCAAGTTATATCAACACAAGTAGTCGTGCACGTTAGGTCTTTGCGAAGTATATTAGTAAACCCCAAACAGGAGACAAACTAGAGCAGCGTATTAAAAACATAGTGAGAAGTTCCACATACCTTCACAGGTAAGTTTTCGTTGTAAGGATTCCTCAAATTCCGAGTTTTGTGGAAGGATAGTTCGCACAACTACAATGGTAAGAATTACAATCACTCATTAAGTTCATGTTACTGCATGAATTATGACAAGCATTCTCTTTACTTGTCAGTAACATTCAGCCAGAGCTCATTTTTAACATCGCAGAATTGATACCAGAGATATAAAAAAGTGGGATACGGTGTGTTGAGGTTGGTAGTGTAAAAAGGTACAGTGATAGTAAGCCTGAGAACTACCGTTTATAATATAGCACCAGAGGCGCAAGACCATATAGCTTAAAATAAATCCCGAATTAGCGAAAAGATTATTAATTAAAGGGAAAGCTTATTCACACAGTATACCTTTAACCATTTAACTGAAAAGTTCCTGCCATACTGCGCAGTTCCATGTTCATGTTTCCAATTTCCTCCACCAATGTAACCACCAATTCTTGATGTCATCTTAGCACAGCCCTATAGCATCATATGTGAAACAAAGTTATATGGAAATATACGATCCTATGAAGAAGAAAACTACAGAAAGGCAAGCATTGGTACAGATGAATAAGAAAACTGATATACCAACATAATAAGCCTTATGGTAGCTAATGCTTAACCCAGTTAACTACCTGGAAATGCCGGGTCCGGTTGACAGAAAATATCAAGATCACGTTTTCCACAGAATCAAAAGCTTCATTAAGTTTAGCTTCATTGCTCCTTTGTGTAGCCCATACTCCTTGTTGCACAGATAATTCAAAATTTTCTCGATTGCAACTTTTGACTACAAAATACCTGAAAAACCAAGATCCTAAATTACATTAGGGATGACCGAGGACGAGTAAGAATATAGCATGAGGCATAGATATACACAGTCAATGTGATGCATAAAATCAAACATACAACAATTACATCAAACTATAAGACAAAGCCAAAATCCTAGACAACGTTTAAAGAATTCCATCCTTCTTCAGATAATGATATACACTGTATGTGATTTCAGAAGATATAGCTACATGAATTACAAATTCCCTTACCAATATCTGAAAGATTAGGTTTTAGTCAAAAAGCAACCCTTGGAGGCCAATAAGATAACAAACTGTAATCATAAAGACCGGCAAAATCATCTGCAATCTAGCCATATCTCTATGCGTACTAGAAAGGAAAACCGCTAGCAATATGAAATTTCAGATATGCGAACACACAAAGTCCACGCCCTAGGCCGGTTAGCAATGACGAGATATTAGCATATAATTTACAGAAATGCAAGCACAATCGTTATCAAGATGGTAGGAAAGGTTAATAACTGAGACTGTTGGTAAAAGAGATATAAGTCGTATACTAATTAAAGACAATCTAAAGGTCATAAGTGCCACGCTCATGAAAATAGAAAGCTGAACGTACATCTATGTTGAAAAGAATGCTAACTATATGACGCAAGCAGCAAGCACAAACTGTCATAATACAGGAAATAAAGACAAACCTAAACAGTCTGGAACCTCTTTTTTAACAGTATCAAAACGGCTCACATCATAAACATTATATACTGCTAAGAGAAAACATGAGTCTTAGGGTCTCAGAAGTCCTCAAAACCACTCGCGAATAGGCAGTTGAGCAGAGGACTAACCAAACTGGTGCTATAATATAGTAATTTTAAAGTAACAAAATAATTCAGGTATGCTTCTTTATGACACAAAACTCTAAAGACTATAATCAACTATAAAATACAATACAGTATTAGCAAATACATGTATACCACCATTTGCAAAGCCTATCTCCCAAATTTGCTCAGTGAAGAAGGGTACCTGATGGAAAGAGGAGACTAATAATCCGTAAAGATTAATCAGAGTGCAAAACCAGCCCGCAAGCTAAATATGTGTCAATTTTTTGTTTTGTTAACAATTGGGGTAAAATGTACTACCTGACATTTACCTAACTATCAAAGAAAAAGAATCCTAAAATCAAGGGTAGTAATGAAACATGAAGTTCAATATGTATATATATATAAAGTTAAAAAAATTCTGAACTGCAAGTAACCAGTTACATTTAAAAGTGATCAAATCTCTCATAAGAAACCATGGTTCAATAATGGGTTAATAACAACCGTCTTGATAGATATACAGAAACATAATTTACATAACCCAATTAAAAACCTTGGGACTCTGAACAAACCTATTTACCCCCTGAGGCAAAGGATGAGATGATCTGTTTGTTTGGTCAGCAGGGTTTGGTATCTGTGTCTGGCTGACCTGGTGTTGTGATTGCTGAGGTTGTTGTTGTTGTTGTTGCTGCTGCTGCAAGTTACCTGGTTCTTGTGGCTGGCCTTGCGCCGGAACTTGCCCCAGAGGTTTATCTTGTAGCTGTGGAGCAACATTCCGTGGTTGATAGAACCTATTTGGCCCAAAATTGTATGATGTCAATTGTTGTATCTTCTGAAGAACTTCCTCAACTGGAGGTGGAGGTCCAGGAAGCTTTGCATGCCTGTATCGACAATCAGGACCATTGGGACAAAATCCCAGCTTGTACCTGCAAAATATAATCGCAACACTCCATCTGTAAGTACAAAAGCTAACCAAACAAAGAATTAACACAATCTCAATCATTGCATAATGTAGAATCTCTGAGACTTCATAACGATAACATACAATTGTTGAATCCCTTTAGCACCAAGTTCAGCAATTTACTAAAACCCTTATATCAATCAATAAGCAGTTCCATGTTCTACTGAAAAAGGAAAAAAACAAAAAGAGAGAGAATTTGAAAGTAAGAAAAGAGGCAAGTGATACTCTATTGTACATACATATTGCATTCTTTGATGTCTTCATTGGTATGCTTATACACACAATCCTGCTCACGGCATTCACCGTATAACCGGAAAAACCGGCAGATCGGCATACGAGCTTTGTCATACTGGTGGAGAAATCCACAGGCGTCACCTTTCATACACAGACCACGAAGCCAGTGTCTGCAAACAGTCTGTCGGAAACTTCGTCCTCTACCAGCTCCAGCGACCGTCGCGGCAGAATGATCGTAGCTCGGTGCTACGTTAACAGCGGCGGAGGAAGAGTTATCAGGCGGAGCAACCGGGACTGAAGCGGAGGACTGAACAGGTCCGGAATCAAGACCGCCTTCGAAATCGAAGCTGAGTCCATCAGCATCCTCCATTGTTAACGATGCTCGAAGGCTTCAATTTTCCTAGGGCTTTGAAGAAACGAACAGAGAGAGAGGAGAGATCGATCGGAGGATTTTGAGCTTTCTGATGTTAATAAATAAGGTTTAACGAATCAGGCTCGGTTCATCGGTTATATCAGATTGAACCGGTAATTTTGACGGTTTATCGAACAGGTAGCTACTTTTTTATATAAAAAGTGTGTTATGCATTTGGTTTAATTATTTATCTCAATCTGATGTGAAACTAAAACCGGAGCCTAATCTATAATGGACAAGAAACAAAAATACTCGAAATAAAACTATACCTGTCAGCAACTGCAAATGATCATTAATAAGAATCCAAGCTCTTACATATAAATCCTTCAAGAATTACATAAAACCCATTATCACAAAGTAACAAGAATTTTTAAATTGCAATCAAGACGGAACAGCGAGGGCCAAGTAACATCTCCTTTAGAGAAAAATCTTGAAAGAATAGACAACGCTTAGACTTTTTCAAGCGCTTGTTCTTCGAGAAGTATACATAAAACCCCATTATTATCACAAAGAGGCAATACTTTCAACGTGGTTGGGTGAGATGTGGACGCAACATGCATCTGAAATTCTATATCGGCGCCTAAACTCTTCATCGTCTGCAATTCCTTTGAGCATAACTTTTCTCATGTCATTTCTATCTACATTGTAGTAGAAAATGTAGTAGGGTTGAACATCCCGCGGTAGATTTTTAAGGGCAAAAATGAATTCACCCGCTTTGTTGATTCCCGGGCAAGTCATCGTCGTACCCAATCCTAAAGAGAAGGGAAGCTTAAATGTTTGCTTGGACCAAAGATGTCTATCCACATCCTCTAGGATCCATAAATCAAAACTCGTAAGAGGATGGAAGGGCTCTTTTACAATGGAAGCTAACTTACCTTTGTATTCTATCAATATTGATTCACCCTCCCAATACACAACATCCAAAGGCGCTCTGATAAAACTTATACTCTCAAATCTAACATCAAAAGTCACAATCACAGGATTCTCATCTCGAGTGGGGGTCCAAGCACCAAAATACACAAAACCATTGATGCATATTGCTTTAGTTAGACTTTTATAAGGCGGGGAGTTAACCTGATTGCGTCTCCATGAAGATTCTCCTCCTCCTCCATGTGTTAAAACCTCGTGCACTAGAAAATCATGTGCCCGGTAAGTATCAGACACCAAGGTCAATGCTTTGAATTGATCACCAACAGGATCGTATCCCAAGGAAGTGCGTGACCCTGGTATGTTAGTGAGTTTCCCTGTGATAGGGTTACATATAATGAACGGATTATGCGCAGTAATCCCCAGGAAGCCATGGACGGAAGCACAGACGGTGGCAGAGTTGCTATACATGGTCACGGAAGGTATTGTCATATGGAGAGTGGTAGCCAAAGATGAAGATTCCCTTCCCTCGTGTGAAGACGAGAAGATAAACAAACGTTTGTCCTGACTCTGGACTGATCTACCAAAATTAGTGAAAGCGATTATAAACCGCGATTGCGTCATAGAGGACATGGAGAAGAAGGAATCGACGAAAGTCTGGCTTTGGATGATGGAGGACCAGATCTTTGACACGCATCGGAACTTCAAAAGAGCCTTCGCCGGCAATCTAGTCAGTATCTCAATCTCTAGGTCAAGAGGAAGCGGATCTATCTTACTTGAGCTTGTTGCTTTCTCAGTGTTACAATCTCGCTCCTTGGCTTGAAGAGGGATCGAATCCAAATTACTTGAGCTTGTGGCTTTCTCAGTGTTACGATCTCGCTCCTTGGCTTGAAGAGGGATCGAATCCAAATTACTTGAGCTTGTGGCTTTCTCAGTGTTACGATCTCGCTCCTTGGATTGAAGAGGGATCGAATCAAACTTACTTGAGCTGCTGCAGCACCTATCCTTCTCATCGTCTCTGTATTTCACACACAGACATCGGAGCCAATTTCTATAGACAGTCTGCCGGAAACTTCGTCCCTTCCCAGCTCCAACCACAGTCGCGGCGGAATGATCGTAGTTTGGTGCTACATTAACAGCGGCGGAGGAAGAGTTTTCAGGCAGAACAACCGGGACTGAAGAAGCGGTGGGCTGAACAGGTCCGGAATCGAGACCGCCTTTGAAATCGAAGCTGAGTCCATCAGCGTCCTCCATTGTTAACGATGCTCTAAGTCTTAAGGTTTCAATTTTAGGGATTTGAAGAGACGAACAAAGAGAGAGATATCAATCGGAGGGGTTTTGAGGTTTCTGACGTTCATATACAACGACTCAGGCTCGGTTCATCGGTTTACTAAAACCGGTAATTTAAGAAAATTAATTATACACACCCAAATCTGTATTATAAACAGACCACGTTCATATACAGTGTATAATTAATTTTTTTTCTCTCACAAGTCACACACAACTAACCAGCAATGTATTGTTGAATATAGACCACACTACTTGGGACGTTTATAGCAAAAATAAATTAATTTTGGGGATTTTTTAAAAAGAAAGTTTTTTTTTTTTTTTTGTGTGTGTCTTCCTTGCCTTCTTCTATCTATATCTCTAAGCACTACCCTCCCGCAATTGAAGGTTCTCTTCGTCGCTCTCGCTCATCTCCTTTCGATCTCAGATTCGAAATTTTTTTTCCTTGGCATAGCGATTACAGATTCTAGGGTTTCCAATTACTTGTTTCCCAATCGACCCTCTTCTCCTTTTATTTTCCGGGGCGAATTTGCCCTTAGGGTTTCTAAGATCGGAATCTGTGGACGGAGGCAATTCGACGTTTTTCTTGAGCTTCTGCAAAGATGTTCTGGCGAATGGCGGGATTGTCAACGGCGTCTGCCGTGAGTTTTTCTTCTCCCCGACTTGTTTTTATTAACGATCGTGTGTGTAATTTATGTGGTGAATAAGGCACGAGAGTTTTCGCTGTTTGTTTCAATCCTGGACGTGAATCTTGCTGATGGATTTTAAGTTTAACGCTTTGGGGGTTGTACGGGTTCATTGAGGTTTCATTTCTGGGGATTTGGAAGCTGCCTCTGTTTCTTTAGACGAATATGTTGGAGGGAGGTGAAGGGATTTATGGTTTCTGTTGTGTTTTAATTTTATATTGGATTAGAAAGTAAAGAAGTGTCTTCGTATACCTTATTCTTGATGATAATCTAAGAACTGTCTTGCTGGTAGTCTGCATTTCCTACACTAGTTTTTGTACAAGGGAGGTGAAATGTAGAGTGAAGAGAAATCTTGTCGATGTGATTAGAGAGTAGAGAATATTTTTGAACGATGAAAGTCTTCCCCTGATTACTGTCATCAGATTGTTTAGTAGTTCCAGTGATAACCCCTAACCTTCAAATGGACATCTAAACAGGCATAGGTTCTAGGTAGTGTATTGAAATGATACTGAAAACACTAGTAGAGGATGAGGATACGGATTTGGGTTAACCTGGCCTTTCAAAGGGGATGTTTCTGTGAATTTTTATGTAATTTGTTTGTCTCATCTACCGGGACTTTATTCATATTGTATAATCTGGCTGCTCGCTATTCATAGTCTTTGTGCTTTGTGAAATTTCGAATTTTCTTTTGCAGGTTGAAGCAATTTTGGACAAAGATAGTTTCACATTAGAGGAACTTCTTGACGAGGATGAGATTATTCAAGAATGCAAAGCCCTGAACGGAAGACTCTTAACTTTGTATGCTCTGTAACCACTTTTTTTCTTTTTTATGCTTCATGACCCTTTTTGGGAGAGGAAAAGAAATGCAATTGTTCATGTGTAGAGGTTAGAAGTGACTGTGCATTGGCTTTGGGTGCTGAATATATTGCTTAAAAATGCTGTCACTTATTTTGATGTCCACCTTCAAGGCTCCAAAGCTTGGCTAATTAAATATTCAACAACTAAAAACATTTCTACTTTCACCTATTATTTTGCGACATGCCATGTTTGCATCAAATGATATTTCTGTCAGTTTTTTGAGGAAAATAGTCATCTTATTCTGCCCAACAGTTGGATTTTCAAATTCTCTTCTTAAATTATATTCGCTTTCACTGGCAATGCCCACTCGGTCTTGACTATTGGATTTTCTTATTTCAGCTTGAGAGAAAGAGTGCAAGTGGAACAACTTATTAGGTACATAATAGAGGAGCCTCTGGACGATGTTGAAAAGAAGAGAACTTTCAAGTAAGTGTTGGATAAATGATCCGAAAATAATCAATAGATAATGAATTAAATTGAATGAACAAGTGATATTCTTTTATGTTGTAGGTTTCCTTTCATTGCCTGTGAAATTTTTACATGTGAGATCGAAATGATACTGAAAACACTAGTAGAGGATGAGGAGGTAGACATTGACTCTATTACTTTCTCCTATATTAATACTCCTTAAATGGTTAGGGATTAAGGTTTCCTACCTCTCATGATCTCCTTCTTTTTGCAGTTGATGTTATTGCTGTTTTCGTATTTGGAAGCTAAAGAAACCCATAACTCATTACTCGCAGGTTACTTCAGCAAGGTATATAGCATTCAACAAATTTTAATTACCAGAAAACTCATTGAGAACTTTTCCATGCTCTGATAGGACTCCATAGAGTTTCTTCAACGTGTTCTTTCTTACATCTTCTGTTACCAGGTTGTCATCTGTTTGCTGGTGCGGAAGACGATTCCTTTCATGCAATTTATAAAGGTGAGTTGGTTTTGTTTCCTAGATTAAGCTTTTCTTTCAAGAATGTCTTGAACTAGTCTATAATTACGGTGGATGTGCAAGAATTAGTATATTTCTTCATCTTTGTTGAGATTATTGAACCATTAGCAAGCTACTTTCTTGTTCACTTTAAATCTTCTGTGTAACTTGAGATAATGGTGTTAAATAGTCAGAGATTTTGATGAAGATCTGTTTTTGTGTTTAATTATTGAAAGAGCTTTTTACTAATCAACAATATTCAATCGAATCCTGTTGATAAAATTTTGATAACTGGTACACAAGTTCACAATGCTTTAAACACCATTTAGCCATCTGAAGATGTATATTAAGAATTCAAATTATGATTAACCTTGGCTTTGTTTTGCTACTAGGATCATCAAGACATACTGAAGCAGCTTGTTGATTTGATTGGTACTACATCTATAATGGAGGTTGGTTTTTCTTTTTCTAATGCGTTATTACACATTACACATCTACTTGAGAATATACTGAATAGTTGAAATCTGACTACCACAACAAGAGTGATAGACCCAGCCGTAATGATGAGAACAATGAAAAATAATTGCTGATATTGCTCTCATCATTGTCTCATGGTGCGTATTGTTGTTTAGTTATGGTTGTTGGTTTGTTACACCAGGGACTTTTTCAATTATTAGCTGTAAAAAATGAAGGTTAGAATACTTGTAGGAGATACCGAGAGGTTGTAAAATAATAGATTTTCTTACAATTGCTTGTTTCCAAGACTCTTAACTTATTAGTTGGTGTTCAGGTTTTAAAACGTCTGGTTGGTACTGATGAGCACCTATATTCGAACTACACAAGTGCAATGCAGTGGGTAGAAGATACAGATGTTTTAGAGATGATTGTGGATAAGTTTGGCTCCTCAGTAAGTTCCAGTCAGTTGTATGGAATTACTTTTCTTTCAATATGACTAGTCCATGGCCTTCCTTCTTTACTTCAGATTTTATTCCATCATCCCAGGCACTGCAATCTACTGATAACTCAGGAGATTTTTGTTATACTTTTGTAGGATTCTCCCGAGGTACATGCCAATGCAGCTGAAATTCTTTGTACTGTAGCAAGATACGCACCCCCTGGTCTTGCTACAAAGCTTTCCAGCCCAAGGTAGATATTTCTCAGCTTTGGCTATTTTTTTCTTTATTCGTTGTTATTGTTGAAAATTTCTAAGTAACTGACTTATTCCCTGTAAACTCTTATGCAGTTGCACTGGAAGGTTGTTAAAACATACTTTAGAAGATTCACGGCCTAAGTCTGTTCTGGTTAATTCATTGTCTGTATGCATATCTCTGCTGGATCCTAAGAGGTTTACAATGGGGACTTATCATATATACGGTCGTCAACTAACCCATGGAAGCATGGCAACTAATCCCGAGACAGTGGAGGGAATGCTTGGAAGCCTAGGTGAGAAAATACAGTATGGTTATTATATGTTCGAATGTAGTTGTGCTTGTCTGTTGACTTCTTGGATACCATATTCTCTATTGTGAGAGATGTGGTTGGGTTGGGAAGGAAGAATACTGGGTCTCTTTTGTGGGCTTTGAAACCTACAAATAGATTTCTATGCACACTTGTCGCTTGTTGGTATGAAAACTGGTCAAACTGTATTTTTTTCTATCTTGTAGAGTCTTAGACTATCATTATGGCATTTGCTTTCTCAACTTTTATAGGGAGTTTGGCTGTTATTGTGTGGTTTGTAATGTTAACGAGTCTCTTCGCTCTTATATATATTATGTGCCGTCCGTAAAACAAAAAAAAAAATATATATATTATGTAATATGCTTCTCTACCGTGCAGGTGATTTACTTGAGCTTTTGAATGTTTCATCTGCTGAGGGTATTTTGTTAACAACGTATGGCAAGTTGCAACCACCTCTTGGAAAACATAGATTAAAGGTATTTTTTATTCTCATTTGTATGATTTGTTTCTAGTTATAATGTATCTTTCACTGTTATTGTGGTTTATAATTTAAAATTTATTGTTCCTAGATTGTAGAGTTTATTTCAGTCTTACTCACCGTCGGTAGTGAAGCAGCAGAAAAGGAAGTAATTCGACTTGGGGCGGTGAAAAGAGTGTTGGAGTTATTCTTCGAGTAAGTGGGAACTTCCATGATTTTAGTTGTTGATATGCAGATTGCCATGCTAAATTGTGATGCAACTGTGTCTCAGGTATCCCTACAACAATTTTCTGCATCACCATGTGGAGAATGTAATTCTTTCATGTTTAGAGAGCAAAAACTCTCAACTTGTTGACCATCTTCTAAGTGAGTGCAATCTTATTGGAAGTATACTAGAGGCGGAAAAAGACTGCACATTAACTGCTGGTGATTCTGATAAGGTGAAGATACATAATTGGTAATATCTGGGGTTGGCATCAGTAGTTATTAACGTGGTTTATATATATGATGTGTCAGCTTCAGCCTACAGTCCCTGCAGAGGGTAGAAAGCCACTCAGGACTGGAAACATTGGTCATTTGACTCGTATCTCGAACAAACTTCTTCAGCTAGCTAATAGTAATGTCGAAATTCAGTCTCATTTGCAGGTATATACGATGGTTCTGTCTTATGGGATTTATTATTTTCATCGCGTTCTACACATTCATGTACTCATGCAGATATGAAGCAGAACTAAACCATTTTCTGTATGAAATTTATAGAAGATCAGATGGGAAAGAAAAAAAATTGCTCAGGGCTTTACTCTTTTTTAATTTCTCCCAGAGATATTTCCTTCATAGCTTGTTTGCATGTGAAAGATTGAGAAGGGTTCTAGTCTTGTAGGGTGTTGGTCTTTAGTATTAAACTCTTCAATTCTTCATATCTTGTTGACTTTTTGTGCTACGTTTTTTACCAGGAAAATAGCAAATGGGTGGACTGGCAGACAGATGTCTTGTCAAAGCGTAATACATTGGAAAATGTCTACTCGTGGGCCTGCGGGTATGTATTTTTCTCTTATAGGGTGTTTTATTTAAGACTTAAAGAAACTTATGACACCGACTTCTGTTTTCAAATTATTACCAAAGGCAGAGCTTATACTGAAAATAGTAATTTTCTTACAAAAGTTTACATTTTTGAAATTTTCTTTTGCTTTAATAACAATCAAAATAGATGATAGGTTGCACCTTCCACTATGTGGCATTAAGAGCTTGCATTTGGGATTTTCTTTAGGGGGTAATAAATTGTACACGAGAAGGCTGTAGTGATGGTTGGTGTAGTAGATGGAGAATTCTTTTTGCTGATATTTTTCTGCTTAACAGGAGGCCAACTTCACTCCATGATCGTAGTAGAGATAGTGATGATGATGATTACCACGATAGAGACTATGATGTGGCAGCCCTAGCAAACAATTTGAGCCAGGCCTTTCGATATGGAATTTACAGCAACGATGATATGGATGAGGTGATGTCTCGTTTACCTCTGCTTGGTTTACCTCTGGATAGTTAGCATGGGGTTCCAACCGTCTTCTCTTCCTTTATCATCGTGAATTAGCCTGGAAGTAGCTTGGATAAAATCGGTTTACTGAGCAACTATATTCTGCCAAAGCTTTTGATTTTCATAGCATTGTTTTCCTCATAATACATTTGTTCTACCATTTACATTTTTATTTATCCACTGCAGGCCCAAGGCTCTATGGAACGCGATGATGAGGTATATTTAGTCTTTTCCTTAACTTTTGGAGTTAAGACTTGACTTACGTTTTGGAACAAGTAGGAAGAGTGTTTTTACTTATTTCCTTTTCTCCTTTCTGCTCGCCCTAATTTTTGGTTGCGAGTCAGGTGCCTGTTTGTCTAAGCCACCCCGTATGATGAAAGTTGTAGTGATATGTTTAAAACCTCTTATGATGTCTATGTTGCAGGATGTCTACTTTGATGATGAATCTGCAGAAGTCGTCATATCTTCCTTGCGTCTTGGAGATGATCAGGAGAGGTAACGAGCTCAACTTTTCTTTTCTGGTAGAAATTAAACCGTTGATTTGCATCATATATGGTTGATGTGATCCCTTAACTTGGTGTTGTTGTTGTAGTGATTCTCTCTTCACAAATTCAAACTGGTTTGCATTCGATGATGATAATGCTGCGAATGAGCGCTCAGTTAGCTCAATTGCGTCCCCTTCACCCAATGCTGATGGAGATCGTGAGGATGACGATGTTGTCATAGGTGAAGCTGATGAATTCAACGATGCTGTTGCCTCTTCCCCATCTGTTGATATGGAAACAGAGGATTCTTCATCAAAGCATCCTTCTGAAAACCCTAGTGAACCAGAACCTGAAAAGTCACCTGCTTGGGTTGAATGGAGAGAGACCTCCGAGTCCACTTCGCCTACTTCCAACCCAGATGAAGTTACCATATTGTCCAATGGTGATGTTCAAATCGAAAAAGAGGACAATGGCGATGATGCTGATAACAAAAGTGCTGAGGATTCACCAGGTGCATCTGGCAATGAAACCACAGAGAAGTTGCCAGATGGGAGTGGTGTTGAACCCACTGAGAGCTCACCAAAAGCTAGTGATGTGGAACTCACTGAGAGTTCACCAAAAGCTAGTGATGTGGAACTCCCTGAGAGCTCACCGAAAGCTAGTGATGTGGAACTGACTGAGAGCTCACCAAAAGCAAGTGGTACTGCAATAACCGAGAACTTGAGAGATCTCGGTCCTGCTGAAACGCAGGCGGATGTTGAAAGCTCTGAACCTAAAATCCCCCAGGAGACGGAAGAAACAGAAGTTGCAGCTGAAGCAGATGCCAAAGAAACAGAGGTTGCAGCTGAAGCAGATGCCAAAGAAACCAAAGAAACTGTGAAGGAACCAGAGAAGGTGTAGCTTGAGTTTAAGGGCTTTACTCAACCAGGTCTCTCTTTAACTAGCAAAACAAATTCCTGCTGATGCTTTTTGTGGAGGCCTTAGTCTGTTTTGGGTACAATTTATTATTCTTTTCTCTTTTCCTTGTTTGTTGTTTTTTACTCTTCATTGTATCATTTCTAAATCCGGTCTCTATTATTCAAAACATTATTGTCGACCCAAAAAATTTGTTACTAGCTTTCCATATTTTATTAGAACGAGTTTAATTTGTTCCTCATAGACACATAAAGTGTGTTGTAAAGTTGCCCGCAACAGATTTAACACTTTCCCGACTAATTCACTTTGCTAAATTCTCTTTTTCTCGTTCTGTTAAATAGTATCATCAAGTCACTTAGCAAACTTTTCTAACGTTAGCTTGACTTCAAATGATGTAAGGATGAGAACTTTTAAATATTTCTTGCCTCTGAGGTTGATATCACTTGGCAAGTCTCCATTGTGTGGAGAAGGGTAATTGCCAGATTCTTCGAATATGGAAACCCACAATAGTTATCAAAGTCAATAAATGTATCATTACCTTAACTTGTTAATGTAAAATTCGGTAAATATGGAAAGTGTATGGTTTCTTCCTTTGTATATAAAAGATTTAACGATGCCTAGTGTATAAATCTTCTTTTTTCTCCATTGAGTTTCAGTCTAGGGTTTTCTTCTTCTTTTTCACCAAGCTTCCTTCACAATGGCCAACCCAAACCAATCTGTCCGGGTACTTCTTCCTCTCTCTCACTCTCCCAATCTATCTATATATATATCACTCTCTCTTCAGTGCCAATGATTCTGTGTAAATTTTGCAGATTTGCATACTAAAAGTCGATCTTAAGTGTTGCACCGGTTGCCAAAAAAAAGCAAGCATGAAGTTGCAGAGTATCCCTGGTAAGAAAAAGGTCCTAACTTCTTAAGTGCGAGACTCATAAGTCATAAGTCTTAATCACGAGATTCTTAATACTTAGTTTTTAATGGAAACAGGTGTAGACGAAGTACAGTATAACAGCGAAAAAGGGCTCATGACGATCACAGGTGACGTAGAACCTATGACTCTAGTTCGTAAACTTAATAAATGCGGCAAAAAAACAGAGCTCTTCTCAGTTAAGTACCAGCTTGAAGATGATGATCTAAACAGTGAGGACGAAGATGACGCTTCTTCTGACTCTACTAGTTCATATTATGATCCTAAACCCATGGAACGTGAAGTCCAAGAGAAGATGAAGCAGCAGAACAAGACAGGGCTACCAAAAAAACCTTCTCTTCTAGGGTGTTTCAGCAGTAAATCAAAGGTTGTTCAGCCTTTACCGATGCGAAACCGAAACTGGCATATCCCATCAAAGTTTGGGAATGGCCCTCCAGGCTTTGGCTTTCCTTTTGCCAATACTACTACATCATCACAGTTGCTGCGGCCTCCGTATCCCATGATGCCCTATCCACCAATGATGCAACAACAACAACCACCACCACCTTTTCCAATGACAGGAGCTGCAATGCCATACAATGTTAACATGTACCAGACAGCATACCAACCTTATTTTATGTCGAAGCAGGCACCAACGGACAAGTTTAACACTGGGCTGCATTTCACTGGTGGCAAGAAGTGACTCGGAATGCTTTGATTTTATTTCCTAGATGCATATACTAAGCAAAAGATTTGTTTTGCATTGAAGTGTCGTCTCTTTTGCCAATTGCCAGTAATGAACATTTCGTAGGCCTGGCAAAATTTTAAACAAAAGAGTAAATTTTTACGTCATTCATGTGTGCTTCTCTGCGTCTTCCGAATCTGGTTGCATAGTTTGCACATTTGTATAAGATGAACTTTGTCTATGTCAACAAGAATCTGATTCATAACACAACTGAGAAAACATAAGATTTGTGCCTATTGGTAGTACTAGAATCTATTGTCTCCTGGAGAATACTTGTCTTGAGATTTGTCTATTGTGCATCATGTTTTCCCTCTTCAATGGCTGTTTTCATGTTCGCCCTCTAAATCTTTCAAGTATCCCATGAACAAAAGAAACCCGAAAAGGAAAAATCCACCTGAAGAGCTCCCTCCTCCACCTCCGCCACCACCACCACCGCCATCATCCCGGGGCGGGAACCCGTTTCCACCATCATCAAGCTTTGGGGATTTATCTTTTCCTGATACTTAAGCAAATGATAAAAGTTAAGTTCTGAAATTACCAACTAGAATAGACAAGTCCATCTCAATTTTTTGAACTAGAATAAGAACCATAGCAAGTCACAATATTAATTCTAAAAAACAGTTCAACATTTGTTAGAACCGTAACAGATCATATAGTTTTAAGCCTTTCTAGTTTGTTTGAAACACAAAATAGTTTCCTAAACATGAACACGCACATCAATAGGGTTAACAAGGAGAAAGATGCAACAATTTACCAGGAGCTTGTGTGATTGTTGGTGATTTCCGCGTAACGGTCTGTGTTTGCCCTTGACTGCATTTTGAATTCTGCAGAATAAAAATCAGAATACATAAACAGCTAGCTACTCAGAGACACCTAGGAAGAGAATTCCGGACAATTAAAGTATTGACCATAAGAGGAAAAGGATGATCTTGGTCATCAAATAAGCAAAATGGTGTATGATGACATGCAAATCAAAAAGTTATCCCAACAGCTAAAGAGTTAAACACATAAACTTAAGATAGGAACATTACATGCAAAGAGATGGAACTAACTCGCAACACACAAATAGAACATACCAGCGCAGAATTACATGTAAAGACAGATCTTTTATTCTTAGAGACGACAATAGGTTGCACTGCACGCAGTCCAACTGCCTTGCTCCACGGTTGGAGTTGCATAGAAACTGTTGTAAGATAACGCCTATGAAAGTTTCCTGTCACATGGGAGAGTAGAAGAAGAGCTTCAGACTTCATTCAATAGAATAACGGACTAAGAAGAAGGGTCAATGCTAGGACAATAGGTGAGGATCCAATTATCAGACATCAATAATAACAACTCTAGTTTCTTCAAATTTTTCAATGAGAAATCCTAAACTCAGCTTCAAAGCTAAAAGTAACTTGTACACAGGATTTTCCAAGCAACTTCCTCAATGCCAACCAATTGTAAACTAAGTGGCAGTAAAAACCAAACAAGAACCCCAATCATCTGTTGAAATTTGAAGAAGAACAATACAAAAGTAGACGTAAGACATATACCATTACTGGAAAATTGATTCAGGCGAGGAGGGAGGTACACAAGCGGTTGTGCACCAACACACAACGAGGGATTCATCACCACCATATCTGCAAAGAAAGAACAAATCCAAAGATTAAACCTTTTCACCATTTCCACACACAAAATTAAGGCTTAAACAAAAATCAATTATATGTAAATATGCGATTTCAGTAGCTTCAAAACTCGATTAATCTGTGCAGGGCAAAAAACAAAAGGAGGAAAACCCCCAAAATGATTCGCATCAAAGCTCGTAGATATTTTTTTGTCTAAGAAGAAGCAGAGAAAATCTGGGATTTGGTGGCTTCTCGAAGTTTCTCGATCATAGAAAAGTAAAACCCAGATACTATGAAGACGAAATATCAGGATCGTAAATCGCACCTGAAGAATTAAACGCAAGAAGACGGAAAAAACAAGACTTTCCTAGGGTTTATCCCACAAATCAATTACAAGCGTTGGCTTCTGATGCAAGAATTGTAAATAAAAACAACACTTTTGAGTTTGAGAGAGATGCTAAATATTCTTTTCTCTTTTTTCTTAAGTCGGTTTTATTTTTATTTTTATTTTTATTTTAAACAGTAAAAAGCTTTTTTTATTTTATTTTTGGTCTTATTTTTGAAAGAAGTTGATCGGAAAATTAAAAGACCTAATTTTGAACAGATCTTTTCAATTGAAAGGGAACAGTGAAATCAAGAGCTGAAATTTTCTTACCGGCGGCGAAAAATATGCTTGGTGGATTATACGGAGACCTTCCTCCACCGTCCGACGATGAGAAACCCAGCGGCAACTCCTCCTCCGTCTGGTCAAGCAGTAACAAAATGGCTCCACCCACTCTTCGCAAACCACCGGCTTTTGCTCCGACTCAAACAATCCTAAGACCTCTGAACAAACCCAAACCTATCGCCTCGTCGCAGTACAAACCTCCTCCTTCTTCTTCTTCCTCGCAATTGGTGATTACTCCAGCGAACGAATCAGCACCTTCGCAGCCAGCATTGGTCGGTATGACTTCATCGGTGATTGAAGAGTACGATCCGGCGAGACCTAACGATTACGATGAGTATGTAAGGGAGAAGAAGCGGAAAGTTATGGAAGCTGAGATGAAGCGAGAGCTGGATAAGAGAAGGCAAGAGGAAGAGGAAAGAGAGAAGAGAGAAAGAGAAGAGAGGGAGAAGGAGAGGGAAAGAGATAACAGTGATCCGTCTCGATTGAATATCTCAGGTGAGGAAGCGTGGAAGAGGCGCGCCGCTATGAGTGGTGGAAGCGTTGGGAAGCGAAGATCTTCGTCTCCTCCGGGGAATGTTGACGGATTTAGTATAGGTAAATCGGAGACGAGTGGGTTAGGAGTTGGAGCAGGTGGGCAGATGACAGCTGCTCAGAGGATGATGGCGAAGATGGGATGGAAACAAGGACAAGGGCTTGGGAAATCAGAGCAAGGTATCACTACGCCATTGATGGCTAAGAAGACTGATCGTAGGGCTGGTGTGATTGTGAATGCTAGTGAGAATAAGTCTGCGGAGAAGAAGGTTAAGAGTGTTAATATCAATGGTGAACCTACCAGGATTCTGCTTCTTAGAAACATGGTATGAGTTTCAATACACCTCTTACCTTATGCATTCTTGACTTCAGATTTTGATGTGCCGCCACAGTCTAACTGTATCAGTATGATATGCCAAAGCCAGCTTATATTTATTCAAATCATTGTTTTAGTGTTCTTGTATAAGGACACTTTGCTACAATAATTTAAAACGGTCTGCTAGGATTTAGGGTGAGAGTGATATTGCTGTATTCCAGCATTTGATGTGCTTCTTCAGAATGAGTTCCTTCACATTTCTGGCAGCATTCTAGATCATTAAATCTAAACCTATACTGATTTTTTGGGGATTGAATATGAGGGCATGTTGGAATACTGTAACTATCTGTGTGAAAATGGAATTGAGTAATGGTCTGCCAAGGGATACTGGAGCTTTTGTGATACTGTGGCTCTGAAGATATCCTGAAATTTAAAAGCTTGTACCTCATAGTGTTACTTATGTTAATGTTAGTCTAGTGTACTGCTGGACTGTTATAAAATTTAAATTGGAAAGAACGTTTTAGATGCAGAAGTTACAATATCTTCCCCTCGGATCGTCAAATAGGCATTTGGGACTTTAGTTTCTGAGGCTAGCATAACTTGAGCTCTCAGGATTGTTTTGCCTAATACTAAAGAGTTCAAAATGAAACGTGAGCGTTGGCATGTAATTGAAGGAAATTTTATAGGTTTTAGGATACTGTAATAGCTCTCATATTTTTTTCTATGTGACACGATTCTTTACTATCGCCGTAGTATTATTGGTATGTGAATCATCTTCATAGCTATGGTCAGAAACGAAGCATCACTTGTGTATTACGCTCTGCAATAATGATTTACTGATCACCTGTTTTATCTGAATCTGAAGGTTGGACCAGGAGAAGTAGATGATGAGCTAGAAGATGAGGTGGGAGGCGAGTGTGGCAAATACGGTACAGTTACTCGTGTACTGATATTCGAGATCACTGAAAAGGACTTCCCGGTACACGAAGCAGTCAGAATCTTTGTTCAGTTTTCAAGACCCGAGGAAACAACTAAAGCCCTTGTGGATCTCGATGGGAGATACTTTGGAGGAAGGACAGTGCGTGCAACGTTCTATGACGAGGAGAAATTCAGTAAGAACGAGTTGGCTCCAGTTCCAGGAGAGATTCCAGGCTATTAGAAAGTCCCAAGAAACAAACAGCATCTTCTTCTATAACAGATTCTTGATAGAGAAAGAAACCAGAGATGAGGTTTTGAAAACATTTGTAAAGTACTTAGAAACTTTTGGGATCTATCTGTTTTTATTGTTGTTTAAAGTAGCTTCGTTCATGATCAAGAAATGTTCCTCTTCTTCTAATCATGTGTCTATTTTGCATTTGAGTTCAAGCCAACTCGATTTCAATAAAAGAACACTCGATTGCTGACAGACCATTATGCTATGATACGAATTACGAAGGGGACCAAGTGGGTCGGGGATATCCAAATCGAGCTAGTATAAACTGGGCTACTAGGCCCAAAATGTCGATTTGAGGACACACAAATGTACAAATAACAGACCATTTAAAAATTAAAATGATAGTCTCAGAAGAGTGTTATATTTGTTACTTTGGCAACATTAAAATGACAGTAGCAAATGTAATTGAAGGGTAATCCGAACAGTGTTATCGTAAAATTGATCGTGTGATTTTTATATATTGATTATCTATTTCATAAAAAAATCCGTTTGTATTCGCATAGAGAACATATATACACACTATATAGTATATAGCAATATTTAATATGTTAATTGACAATGACAATGTTAAACTAATAGATCACGATAAATCATACGACGAATAGAGAGGTTCTACTATAATTTTACTAATGATCATCATTTTTTTTGTTATTGTTTCTCAAACACTAAAGTATACTATATGAGAAGAGCTATATTAATGTATATTGACCAATCTAGATATATGTATCGGTCAACATAAAATAGTAATCGCTTACAACTGTTTGAAATTTACTAGTATCATTGAAAAGAGTCAATCGAAATCATTGTACTACACGAGTTGATAAGTACATATTACAAATGGTACCCGCATAGAAAGGTAAAAACGACAATGTATCATATCATCAAAACCTGCAGCAAACGTATTTGCTTGTTTTGGTGGTGCACAAAATTCAATGTCCTTCAATCATCAAAGCTACATTTACATTTTCAACATCTCACATGCATGAACTTTTTCAACGTTCAAATTCACGACCCACACTACTCTATACATATGCATTAATAATTTACTACAACACTTTCAAAGTCACACTATCTTGATATATATATCTCACAGAGACTCCTTAATGTTATTAGTAATAATTATGACAACAACAACTACCAGAAAACAGAAACAAACATGCAAAAGAAACAACAGAGCTCTGCACTGATGAAAAACTATTCAGAAAAACATGAAAAAACGGAGTTCTTTTTAAATCGAAAGAGGGGTCAAAATAAGCTAAAAAAGAAAATTAAATGGGTCAAACTGACATTAAGCCAATAAGATATCACTGCATTGCCCAACAGTTTATGTTACTGCTTACCAATTGAAGAAGAAGAAGAAGAAAATAAAACACGTAAAATATATAGTGTTACCCCCTAGCTAGTTTCAAAACTCTGGAATAATCTTTGTTTTAAATGTTTCTTCAGAGTGTTTTGAGTATTGTAGTAGACAAAATGAGAGAAAAGACAAAAGGTTTTTCTTTTATATATTGTAGTTCCTGTCAGTAGCTAGGGTTCTGTGTTCTTTAACTTTGTAATATAATTGCACTTATTAAAACTAGCTATCTATATATCTATTATTCCCTAATTTTCATTTTTTTTTCTTCTTCTTCATAAAATGACAATATTCACGAGTACTGGTTCCGTCGTAACGGACACATTATTGTTTTCGTATGCGTTATGTAACGTTAATAAATAATAAACTATTAATTGGATCCAAAGCATTAAAAACATTTTTTCTGACAAATCTTTTTCTAAAACAAAAATAAAACAATCATTTAAGGCTTTTGGACGAGGGGTTTATATATATGCTGCACACATATAGCGAAATTCAATAATTTCCCAATTTAGGAAAACCAAAAATATACGCAGATGCATACATATAAAAAAAAAATATATATATATACGCAGATGCATACATATATAATTAAGTTCTAGTGTCAATGTGTCATACCTAGCGGGTCCTAGTAACCTAGACTAAACTATGCATGCATGTGCATTCATAGTGCATGTAAGTATAAATTGTACATGCTCATGCACCGCTGGATTACATATATGTCATGTGTAGGTAGTTAAAGTTAAGTTGCCCAATGTATAAGAAGGTTATTAGAGTAAAGAGAATTGGTTTGTATTGGTGTGATTTAACCCGGTTATTGATCTCGATTTATTTGATGTAAAGCAAACCTTTCTCATATATAAGAGAGTTTGATGTTTCTCATATATAAGAGAGTTTGATGTAACGATTAACACAAGTTGAATGAGAATGAGTTTTGAGTCTTCTTCTTCGTAACAACCTTTCTTGTTTTTCTGATTAATCATCTAATATGGTATCAGAGCCGTTTTTCTCATTAATCATCTAATATGGTATCAGAGCCGGGCTAATCCGGTGAAATCACACCAATACAAACCAATTCTCTTTACTTTAATAAAGGTTTTGTAAATATTTTTAATTTCGGTTCGGTTTGCGGTTTTCATAGGCTTTGATTTAAGAAAACCATATGATTCCCAAATACGTGCAAAACAAAACGAATTCGAAATGTTCTCTCTAAACTTCTCTTACACGTATATACAGTATTATCTAATTAAGTAATGTCTATCATTCGTAGGAGAAAAAAAGAAGGATATTGATTTTTGGATTTGAGAGAGCTTTTCACTCATTTTCCTTTACAAGTAATTTAGCAACAAATAAATAACCAACTCTTTCAAAACTATGCCAGAACAGTCTGTTTGATATGGTCCCGGGACGTCAAATATTCTTTACCGAGGTTTAGTGCTGACAATATTGGGGTATATATAAATCAAAACCATATATATAATAAGCAAAGAGTTGTATAGTATTATTTATCAGGACCAAAATAAAAATAAAAAACAACTCGAATTCAAATTGGTAAAAAGTATATTATCTCTGCTTTGTATAATTCCATCAGGTGACAAAAATTGAATATATGTAGCAGTCGACATATATATGCATATTTTGGGACTCGACTCTATTATGTTATTTTGTAAAATGCGAAGGGGGAGGAGGAGGAGGAGGATTAAAATCATGGGGTGACTATGGTGAGTGGTGAAAAAGGGAAGGAGGAGGATGACATAAGCAGTGTTTGACTTAAGAAGAAGAAGGCCAGGCAATGAAGAAGATGGGGAGGAGACAGAATCGGGTAAAAGGACACAGTAGCCACTTCTGTCCCAACCAGAATCTCTTCTGTCTTTTCGCCTCTTTTTTTTCTTTTCTTTTTCTTATACACAACAAATCAACTTGTATATATCTTCCCATTGGGGGCTTAACTTGTTTTATTTCGTTTTTCATCAATGCAGGAGGGGTCAAATCAGTACCCGCACCACATTTTTCCACATTTATTGAGCTGTTTTTCCATCATACTGTAGCCTGTTGGTAGCTCTTTTAATCCTTATACAAATTTAAAATTAGTATTGATCATTAGCATAGCTTCATTCATAGTGTCGTAGCTCCGTTTTTCAATACAGTTTGATTATCGTTGATGATGTGCATGTGCAATGCATCATCCATCCGTAGCTAGAGAACAAAACAAAAATTAACACAAAAGGTAAAGGTTATGATTTATTTATTTATTCATCGTCGAAAATAGTTGCATTTAGTATTTTTACATTAGTTCTATTTCACTTATTTATTTAAATTCAACCAACATATGAAATTTATTGATTTCTTTCTTTTTTCGTCATAACACTTTCATAAACTTTTAACTTGTGAGATTTATATAAGGTGTTTAATTTCCACTACTACTGGGCACGAAGCGAATATTCAGAAAATTTATGATATTTGTTATTTGTTTCGCCTCGACCGAATAGTTGATTTTGCTATTTGCTTCGATTCGTAATTTACGAGTATTCGGAACTTCGAATATTCAAATATTTTTCGTAATATTTGCGAATTACTTGCTTCGGTTCGATTCGACCCATCTAATTTTTTTTGAAACAAAAAACATATAGTACATAAATATAAAGTGCAAAATATGAAATATTAGAGGTTTTTATTTGACATATTTTCAAAATAAGAAGGAAATATAACCACCGTGCATAGAATTCTCACATTTTATTTTTAATAATGATTTTTCTAGTAAAATTTTATTTGCTTAAAAACACCATTTAGCAAAAAAAAAACCCAACGAGCCAAAATATAATAATTTGAATAATAGGTTTATCAGATATATACCCAAATCTATAAATACACATATTATATATATTATATGTATTATATAATAATTTATATTTATACATATATATAAATATACGAAGCGAAGCGGATATTCAGTACTAAAAAAATCAATATTTGTTATTTGCTTCGGTTTTTACAAATACTAAATTTTAATATTTGGTTCGGTTCAATATCTTATAAATATTTGAATTTTTCGAATCGAATCAAAACGAATATCGAACCGAAACGAATTTAACGAATATTTTGCCCAGGGTAATTAGACTACCCAAAAGAAAAAAGAAAAAACGTTTATAGGTTGCTCCTCTTGCCTATTAAGTCAAAGAACAACATCATCATCATGACTAGTTTCTCTTGTCAATTGTCATAGATACTACTATTTCGATTTTAAGAGATCAAATTGCAATGATTATACATCATTTATTGTCAAAGATTCATTCAAATCAATTTCTTCTGGCTAATTATTCATTCATTCACACACCACACTCCAAATGCATTTTTCATGTTGCACACTCACCAATCACAAGTCCCTTAATTCTTTTGTTATGAGTTTAGATATTTACACATACAAAATAAACCCACCACATCCATAAAATCTTTTGCAAAATCAATGATGATTAACTGCAAATTACTAAATAATTCATATTAGATCATAACGTTACCAATATTAAAGAAAAAATTCGAAACATTACTAAAAATAACATAAGCACAAAATAGATAATGTCGTCGTCATACATAGATAAAGTCATCATAACTGATTAAAGAGATCACATTTTTTCCCCATATTACATATTGAGTTATTATGGACCGTCTAACTTAACATACCCTTAGCCGAAAAAACAGCATCCTAACTTTAATATCTAAACATAATCAAACCATTTTCATTCATTCTTCAAACGAACGACCAATTCACGAGGATGAAAGCCAAACAGTGGTTCGATTCGTTGTCGTCAACAACCTTCCACACCGTCGCTTGCTCATACGAAACTGGTCTCCCCATGCTCGACATGCATATTCCCGCCGGAAGATTAGCATATCCCTGAAGATTCAGTCCAAACTTAGTGTATTTCCAAGGTATGACCACTTACTTACCCCGGGAAACTTTAAAGACTAGCTATAGAAAATGTTTACCTGCTGCATGATCTTTGCGAATTCGGAGCAAAGAGCTTTCCGACCAGAGTCATCTAGAGTTTTGTCGAGCATTATATCCTGAAGTGCCACGAGCGTTGTTTCAAGCATGTCTAATCCGGCTTGGTTTGCAAATGTGAATACCGGTGACGCCTAAGATGTAAGAACCACAAAAATTATCAGACTAGCAATTTCCAAGAACTGGATTAAGCACCTTACAAGAACAGAAAGACTTACATTAGTTTTGAGGGAGCAGCACAATATGGCATCAGAATGGTTCCAGAGTAGCTTAAGCAATGTGTCACCTCCACAGGATTGAGAATCACTTCCAAACAGGTCTGCACCTGTATGAGTACTAAAACATCCCAAAAAGAAAAACGTTTCAACCGAATGAAGAATAAGAAAGATAATACGTACATTGTCGTTGCAACTTGCAAGTCCTTTGATAAAGGTTCTAAGAAGAGTACCTGTAACTACGAGTGATCCAACGGACAAGGGTGAGAGCCTCAGGGGAAGTGGGAAGTTGCATTGAGCCAGGACGAGGGGTAATGGCTAAAGCTACTCTCTGGATCGAACCAACAACATTCCTCACATACTGTCTCGCCATTGTAGCAACATTGTCTCTTGAATGATTATCAAATGTGAACTGGAAGGCTATGGTTAAGACCAATCTGGAGTTTGTTTCTGAATCAGTTTTGGTGGAACCATCTAGAGATGACGCAAGATCCCGTGTTCGACTTGCAGATTGATGATCATTCTGTTGCATGCAAAAAGGAAAAAAGATTTTGTGTCAATTGACTGTTCTAGGATATCAAAAGTCTTGTCACATATAGTTCTTTTTACCGGATTTGTTTTTTGTTCGAGTGGTATGACACGAAAACCAGAAGGAAGCAAAGGTGCATCATCAGCAAATGATTCATCGATAGGGGCAAAAACAAGCTGAGCACAACCTCCAACTACATTTTCATCAACGCCGCTGCAAAGCTGTGCAAAAGAAAAGAAAATACAAGGATTTACTTTCAAAAACGTAGCTTGAAGAATCTAAGAGAGTCTTTGATATGAGGCAAACCTGCAGTAAATACATATCCCGGGATAAGCCCATGTCTTCGGGTGAGTAAGCATGACCTCCTAGTCTAACCACTTCGAGGAACTGAAATAAGAGTAAAACAAAATACGATTCAATGATGGCCAAATAAGAGACAACAAGGATAATGTTCTAGAGAATCTGTTTACCTCTTCATGTTCGAGTGTCTGTGCGAGAGGAAGAATGACTTGGTTACTAGGGAACCCACCAGTCCTGACGCACGGAACAGCAAAAGGAGTTGCTCTGAGAGATGCAGCAGAATAGGCATCAACCCCATAGTCTGCCCATTCAGCTCGGTGTTCTCTCAGGAAACGGATCAGTACAAGGGGTGGAACATTCTTTAAGAGGGTATAAATAAGAAAATTGCGTTAGAAATTGAAGAAACCGACTCTTTTGTTTATTTTACAAGTGTCAAATAATGATGTAAGCACCTGCAACAGCATAGAAGCTTTGGCACAGAGGACACCGCTTCCAAAACTTGGAAGAAATGAGCTACCATATTGAGAGCCAGCAAATTTAGCAGAGGAAGAGTTAATCATGATCGTAATATCCTCTGCTCCATCACTACTCATTGGAGACCATCCATCATCCGCAAAACCATTAACAGCATCATTGAAACCACTGAATTTCAAGAAAAACAAACGCAATTAGAGCAATGCTTCGAACAATAAACTAAGCTTACTGAGGAAATATATTACCGGCAGAGTCTTTGGCTGAAAGTTCTTAAAACTGCAGGCTGGCGTCCACCACTGTACTGAACTTCTCCACTAGTCTCTTGAGCAATTTGCCTCACATGTCTCAGAGCCTGAAATGTGGAAGTAACACTCAGAAACACATATGGCCTAGTCATCAGGTCACGAATGGGTCAGGTTTATAAAAACTTACAGCGACGGTCATCTTCTGAGCAAGAATTTTGGAAGACTCATAGAGAGGCCTGAGGACTTCAGGAACACTTGAGACCTACCAAACCAAAGAATTCAGCTATCAACATAAAAGAGGAAAATCCGATTATACCTGATGTGTTTTTATCAATCAAATGCTTACATCCAAGTCAACATGATCAACAATTTGAATAATTGAACCACCACCATCACAAGGACGGATAAGAAACCCGCTTGACAGCATTTTGGCTCTCACAAAGCTTGAAGACATCGGACCATTAGGGCCACCAGTTGCAGAAGTGAGTGATCTCTCACAAACCTTAAGGAAAAATAAAAATTATGAAGGCAAATCTAGCAAACAGAATCATATATAAACAAAGTCAGTTCCTGAGACTCACCACATAGCTTCCATCTTCTAGAGTAGTGCTATATCTCAGCGTCCAAAAGTCACGAGCTGCTGCTAATGTTGTAGGAGCATAAATCTGATAACCAACCATGAACAATGAGCAGTACAGTTTTAAAGATTATAAACAAGACTGATAAGTCTATGAAACAGACCTGAGTGTTGACAAGCTCGATAGTACCACCGTTTCCAGTGGGTATAACATTCAGAGTCTCGACAGATCGACAGTCACGGAACCATGATGGACGATCTTTAAGGATTTCAGCGACCTACACAGTATACGAAGTTTAGAGTGCCTTCACAGAATTTTCTCCTTTTTACAAAACAACATTAGAGTAAATACGAAACACCATTACCTTCATGGGTTCTAAACTCACGAGGCCACAGGCACGTGCTGCTATTCCACTGCAGTTGCGTGAAACAGCTACGATGCCAATAGAATCCGGACCAGGCTACATACATCACCAAGAAAATACAAATTAAAACATTTTGAAAAGTTACTTCACTTGAACGTTTAAAAACCTTGAAAATGTTCCAACTTATTTTACCTTCATCCCAATCATCTGGACCCAGTCGACAGCAGTTCCTCTAGCCTTGCAAAGGAACTCTGCCAAGGTCTCCTCCGCAATCGAGAGAAGACTACCAAAAGACAATTAAAAATTTATGTTAGTTTCTTCATATAATCTCACAAAGAGAAATTCACTAACAAAAAAAACAAGAGCCTTCCTTACTTAGCTGGGTTGTTAGCATCACGCTGTGGATGCTGATGTGTTGGGTTTTGCTGCTGACGTTGCTGACCACTCACGACCACAGACTCACAGCTGTTGTCTGTGGTCGTCCCAGAAGCCTAAGTCACAATAAAGAGACTTCACCAGTCACTTTCTAACAGTAGATAATTCTTAAAGAACAATCCCATTCACACGCATCAGAAGATAACAACAACTTTTAAACTAAGTCTCTAATGATATTGATTCAAATGTAGTTAAGCTTCATTTACATTACATTTAGCAATGGGGATCAAGAACTTACAGTGTGAATTCGATGTTTCATGAATCCATTCTCATAAACCAAGTGGGAGACTTGCTTCTGCAAACGGTCATTCTCTTCCATCAAAAGCTTGTTCATGGCACTCAGCTTCCTGTTCACTGTCTGAAGACGAGCTGACTCTTTCCTCTGCTTCTCTCGACATCTAAAAGTCAACAAACAACCAAAAGAAACATTTAAAAAGAAAGAAAAAAGGGGAGCTAAAGACAAAGTATAGTATGATAAATGTGTTGAAATAATAGAGAATGAACAGAAGAGAGTTAAAGAAACACACTTTTTGCTTTAGAATCATACCAGAATGACATAAAGAACAAAAGATAATGTAATTTCCAACATATTCTCCGCAGAAATTTTCTTTAAGAAAAAAATAAGAAGAGACGTTTTAAAGCTCATCAACGACAGTTTGATTAGCTGTCACTTTTCTTGTAATTTCTTTTTTAACTTTCGACTGTGTAGCAAAGCCTTAAGCTAAAAGAGAAAAAAAACAAAAAAAAAAAACTTCAATTATATTAGGCATAGATCTGAAATTTCAAAAGCTTTTAAAAACAGCCATTTAGATCAAAAACAAGAAAAATTAACAAAACATTGTCAGAGAAAACAACAGGCGTTTGTTTATATTATTGAAAGGAAACATTTTTTGTCTCCAAATACAAACAAAAAAAATTAAATTTTTAATTCCAGAAACAATCAAAGAACACAAAAACATTCCATAAAAGCAATGAATAAAGAAAAGAAACACGAATCTAATATAAATTAACCTGCGATTCTGGAACCAAACTTTGATCTGTCGAGGCTCGATGTTACAGAGAATGGGACATTCACGAATAAGCTGTTGTCTACGAAGAGAGCTAGGTTTAGGACACTCAGCATAAACTCTCTCAAGAGCTTCAACTTGCTCTGGCGTGTACCTAACGTACTTGCCGGAATCAAAACCTTTGTCAGGAGAGTCTCTATCGTCCATGGAGTGAGCCATCATAACTTCAAAAGAAAATCACAGAGAGAGAGAGAGAGAGAGAGGGGTTTACAAAATAAAAATCGAAACTTTGACGGAAATAGTAGAGACCCAGATGGAGAAAAATGTAAAAAAAAATGGGATAAGAGTTAGATTGGTAGGCTCTCTGAGTAGAGAGAGCCTCCTTTGAGATTGTTCATGAGATGGTAATGGTTGGGGAAAAGAGTTTGGGTTTTTCTCATTTGCAAAGGAGATGAAGAAAGAGGTAAAAAGGAGCAAAAGCGAGGCAGCTAAGTATAGAGACTAGAGGGGAGAGAAAAAGAAAGAGAGAGAGAGAGAGGAGAATACTGAAAAAGTAAAGTAAAGATCTCTTTGTGAGAGAGAGAGAGGACAAGGAAGAAAGAAACAAGAAGAAGCACTAAAATTGGTAAAATTATTATTTTATTTTGTAATTTTAAAGGTGAAATTTTGAGAGTAGTAGGTTGAATTCAATGTTTTGGTTAAAAGCTTAAAATGTTGAGGAAAAAAGTAAAAAAAAAAAAAAGAGATAAAGTTTTTTCTTATGCAAAAGCTTTTTTAAAAAATTATGATAGGAGAAAGCTTGAATTTTATACAAAATTTAAGTGGTTATAAAATGAACAGAAGATGCAAAAAAGAGTTTTCATTATAATTATTTTTGTATAAGATGGATGATTAGTTACTTCTTTAAATTGATTTCATATCACTATCACCTTAAATTATTTGTATTTTTGTCTTCAATATTCTTGATATAGATAAAAAGTTTAGATGTGGACAGACGAAAACATGATTGAAAGTAATTAGATTTGAAAAAACAAAAAAACTTAATTTGCATTCAGACTAAAGAAATTAGTAGAGTAGCATTTAGAGGCTAAACACAAATAGATGAGAAAAGCCAACACGCAAAGCTGTCTCTGCAATTTTTAAGACATTTTCAATAGAGTATTAATTATAAGAAACCCCCTAATAATAACACTACGTACTACTAAAAATCAAATAATAAAGAAAAATCTTTTTGTGTTTTTTTTCATTTTCTTTGGTCATCCGTAAAACGTAAGTGTTGTTGTCAGAA
Source organism: Capsella rubella (assembly GCF_000375325.1). NCBI lineage: Eukaryota > Viridiplantae > Streptophyta > Magnoliopsida > Brassicales > Brassicaceae > Capsella > Capsella rubella. The sequence continues at coordinate 10,559,441 of NW_006238923.1, forward strand.
GAAACGGAATTTTGACGAAATGGGGTAAATATGCTAACTTGGGGAAATAAAGCAGTTGTCTTTAAGCTCTGCGACTCTGGCCTACCCACAAAAACCATAGCATCCAAATTTCTTCTCTCTATCCATCCTCTTGTTGTCCTAAGATGATGCTAATGGTGATGCATGTATGTGCATGTACATGTTATTACCATGATGTGTTGCTGTATTTTGTATGTATTGTCCATCTTTGATGATTCTTGTATCCATGCGGAAAAATGATGCATGGCAACAAGTATGTACAAATTAGGTGTCACTACGCGCGTGAGAAGCGTGAAGTATGTTTTGTTTTCTTCTTTTTTTTGTTAACGTTATTAACTTCCTTTGTTTAAACTTGTTTTGATGATTTTGGTTATATGAGAAAAC